>NW_026585504.1:67385056-67417702 GCF_907164565.1 Psammomys obesus | reverse complement strand
GATAGATAGATAGATAGATAGATAGATAGATAGATAGATAGATAGATTGGACCCAAACACCTCTATAAGGCATCTGTAGATGTCTGATACTCTTAAGATAACAAGCAGCTCAATACCCATCTTTAAGTATCAGTTCTTCAGTTGCTCTAAATGGGAAAACAATGATACCATTCAGAAGAACTGAGACACCGGAGATGAAAGAACATGAAGAATTCAGTGCAGGGAACATTAACTTGTGAGAACATAAGAAATCAAGAATTGGGGGTGTGCCTGGGAGTGGAGGAAAGAGAAGGTTCAATTGAGTAACAGATGAAAGGAGAGAAAAGGGGGCACTGGGGACATCGGGCAGTTCAGTAACAGAGAAAGCAGGGGTCCTCCTTCAGTAGGAGGAAAGCAGAGCCAGATACAAAAGACGTTCCTAGAATTAAAATATAACAAACAAGTTCATGGATTTTGGTGAAGAAGGGAGAAAATAGCTTTGATGGAGGAGCAACACTGAACCAGATTGCAAGGAGTTGAGAAGTGAGTAAGAAACAGAGGGGATGTCTCCAAGGTAACGAAATTGCAGCCTAGCACCCGCGTGTTCAAATGTGCCAAGTGTTCAGGCCCTGGTTTGTAACGCCAGCAGCACAACTGAAGCCAGAGCCCAGG
Source organism: Psammomys obesus (assembly GCF_907164565.1). Taxonomy (NCBI): domain Eukaryota; kingdom Metazoa; phylum Chordata; class Mammalia; order Rodentia; family Muridae; genus Psammomys; species Psammomys obesus. Next base: position 67,417,051 of record NW_026585504.1, on the reverse strand, counting down.
CTCACAGCCCAGGTTCTTCACAGACACTAGAAGATGCATGTGTCTTCTGTGTCCCTCTCTTCTCCCCAGCGTCATCACAGCTACGTAGCTACGTGGCCCTTACCCTTGCAGCCACAGTCTGTAAAAACCTGGTGAATTCCTGCCCATGTGAATGACAGTTTCAACATGCAGAAGGCTGAGGGGGGAACCACAGGAGCAGCTTCTCCTCGCTTAATTTTAATCAACAATCAGCCTTTGGTGATGGAGGAGAAGTGATGGGAACTGGGAGGAGGGAATGACAAAATGGTCTAATACCAGTCAGGGATGGAAGGATGCTAATTAAAGTCAGACAGGATCATGGCACTTAGGGAAGTAGATTTCTGTAGGACTTTCCATCCTCCTCTCCAAGACTTGGAGTTCCTAACAGGAAAACACAAAGCTCCAAGCCCAGCTTTGATTATTTAATTTCTTTAATTAATGACTTGGCTAGATTTATGCAAATTAAAATTGAAGATGGCACAAAACAGGAAGAGAGCCACTTGGAGCCCTGGACTAGGACCTCAGAATCCCTCACCAGCCAGAGGATGATTGAAACTAATGAGATTAATTTTAATTAGAAAAAATATAAAGCCCTGTCCTAAGGGTGAGGAAAAATACGAAGAAACACAGAACTGAAGCAAGATAAGGATATTAAAGCAACACTGGCTTAAAAAATAGAATAAAAGAAAATGAATTACTGAATAATATTTAACAGTAAAAGAGTTGGAAGGAAGACTAAACATTTTAAAGTAAACACTTAAAAAAACAAAGGAGCAGGGCCCACAGGATGGCTCAGTGAATAAAGGCATTTGCCTTCAACACTGAAGACTTGAGCTCAATCCTCAGGACCATGGTAGGAAGAGAGAATTTACTTCGGAAAGTTCTCTTCTGACTTCAACATGTAAACCAGAGCACACACAACACATGCACACACAAATAAGTAAATAAATCCATTTAATTTATTTTCTTAATCATAGAGCAATCCATAACTTGAAAATAGAGAAAAGAATAAGCACTTTAAAGACTAACAGAAAATAGAAAAGGAGAAAAAATAAAATAAAACAGATGCTGTAAGGAAGTCCAGTTGTGGGCATTTTAGTAATTACAAATGAATAAAATTCAGAGTATCATCTAATAGCCATCAATTCCTGGATCCCGTCCGCAACACTAGGAAACCTGGGTATGACTGCACACATCTGTAATCACAGCATATGGGAGGTGGAGGCAAGAGAATCAAAAGTTCAATCCTTAGGTCCATTGCCAGCTTGAGGCCAGCCTGGGTACATGAGACCTTGTTTCAAAAAAGAAATCTGATTATTGAACTGGGGACTGAACTAAGTCGGTAAAGCGTTTCCTTTTTAAGTATGAGGACTGAGTTTCATCCCTGGAACCACTGTGAAAAAGCAGGTGTGAGGACACATACTTGTAATCCTCGCCCTTCTCAGGGAGAGACATGAGGTTCACTAGCCAGTCAGACTTCCAGGCTGGAAGAAGCCCTGTCTCAAAGAACAAAGCAAGGCAGGGGGTGCTTAAGGAGACTGACCTCTGGACTCCACACAAACATGCGCCCTGTGCTGGTTGGAATACGTATGGTTCCCATAGACTCGGGTATTTGAATGTTTGGCCCATGGGGAATGGCACTATTAGGAGGTGTGGCCTTGTTGGAGGAGGTGTGGCCTTGTTGGAGGAAGTGTGGCCTTGTTGGAGGAAGTGTGTCACTGTGGGGGCGGGCTTTGAGGTCTCATAGGCTCAAGCTACACCCGGTGTGGCTCACAGTGTCCTTCTGCTGCCTGAGGAGTGAGATGCAGATTCTCAGCTCCTTCTACAACAACACCAAGCCTACCTGCTTGCTGCCATGCTCCCAGCGTGATGACAAAGGACTAAAACTCTGAAAATAAGCCAGCCCCAATTAAATGTTTTTCTTTCAAGAGTTGCTGTGGCCATGGTGTCTCTCCACAACAATAGAAACTCTAACTAAGACACACGCACATACGCCACAAACTCAGAAGAGCAAATCACAATTTTAAAATAATCTCAGGGTTTTTTATACTATAATGTAATCATATCATTTTCTTTTTTTCCTGATTCCAGACACTCCCTTTGCTCTTTCAAATTCATGGCCTCTTTTTCTTCAGTTGTTGTTACACTATATATACACATACATAAACATAATGTATACATACACACACATATGTGTGTATGTTATATATAGTGTGGTCACATACATACACATACACACACACACATATACATACATATATGTGGATGTGTATACATATATATATATACACACACATATATATATATGTATGTATGTAGGCTGAGCTCTATATACTCTGAAGTCCTGTGAGCTTTCTCCTATCCACTTTAGTACATCTATTGGTGTCTTCCTTGTTAAGTTCATGTTTAGGCAGTCATGCTGGTGAGATTCGTGGGTATAGCTTCTAACATTACCAATATACTTAGTCTCACAGTAAGTTCCCTGGTTCTCTGCCTCTAACAATCTTTCTACACCCTTTTCTGTAACCTGAACCTAAAGCGCAGGAGTTGTGTTGAAAATACATCAGTTAGTGCAACAGCCAAGGACCATACTTGTAGAGAAGCTAGGCCCCCTGCTCAGATGTAGCCGACAGACAACTTAGCCTTCATGTGGGTCCTCTAATGAAGGAGAACAGGGGCTGTCTCTGACATGGACTCTGTTCCCTGCTCTTTGATCACTTTGCCCTGGTGGTGGGGGAACTTGCCAGACCACAGAGGAACAGGATGCAAGAAGTCCTAATGAGCCTTGATAGGCTGGGGTCAGATGGTAGGGGAAAAGGACTCCCCTTTCTGTGGAACAGGAGAATGGATTAGGAAAAAAGATGGAGGGAGGGAGGAAAGGACTGACTGGGGGGAGACAAGAGGGGGGGCTACAATCAGGATGTAAAATAAATAAATTATTAAAAAATTAAATGAAAAAAGAACATACTTCAGTTGGGACTTGGATCTACAGCTCCTCATTTTGATTAGTTGTAATGGTCTCCAACTGTTGCAAAGACAAGTTTCCTTGATGGGGGTAGAACTACACATATCTGCGGACATAAGGACAAATACTTAGAATTTAGTTAGGGATTTTGCTAGTCAATTCAATTTTTTTTTAATGATCCAGCTATGTTGCTATACACAGGAAATACCCTAACATACAATAACATATAAAAGCAAAGGTAAGTAAATTTTAAAATATGCAGAAAAAGACTTAGCAGAAAAATTCTAATACTGTAATATTTTTATCCACAAAAAAATACATTTTTTAAAGAAGAAAGCACCAGCAGCTAAAAACAAGGCTACTACCCAAGGAACACTAATCTAGGGAATAGTTTGCAGTTGTCAAATTGCTTGGAGAAACATAGGTTAAAAGAGACCAGATTTAATAGTAGTTCATAAGGAATTTGTGATTCTTTTTTTCTTCCATAAGTGTAGTTAAGACTATTGTGTCAGCAAGATTGCTTGCATGAGTTCTGGCAGACATTTGATGTGCATACCAGGATGCCGTAGACCTGCTTTCTCTGCTCTGTCAGAACTTGTCTGAGGTGGAGAATTCTCACCTGGGTATATCATATTGAGGCAGGTTGTGTCCAGCTGGAGGATTTTCAACACAGATAAAGCATGATGTAGTATATAAAAAAAGCATTGTTTGAAATGCAGCTGAAGGGCAGGCAAGAAAGGAAGAGGGTTTAGAGGTGGGTTTCAGCTGAAGTGGAGAGAGTAGTGAGCAGCCAAAGCCTGGGACAGAGCAGATCTTATTACAGCCAGCATCCAGACGCTCAGAGCCACCTATGGAAATGTAAGAAACCACTTTCAGAAGAGAGAGATAGTTCATGCCATAAAGTATTTACCATGAAAGCAGAAGCTCTGCACACAATCCCCACAACTGGTGTCGAAGGCCACACACAGTGGTATATGTTCATAACCCAACAGTGTGAGTGGGATAAAGGTGGATCATTGTTAACTGACATGACTTTAAAAGACCTGTTTCCAAACCAGGGCAGATAATGCCAGAGAAATGACACCCAAGGTAGACATCTTGTTCCACATGTGTTCACATGCCAACACACGGAGAGAGAAACCTCTCATATCATAGCTTAAAGCAGTAATCAGAAAGTCAAGTTGCAGAGAAAATGAGCCCAGAATTGTTGGATCTTCATGGCGATTGTTCACCTGTCACTCACTCACTCTTGCAGCCCACTGTAAAGGCTTGTCGCCATGACTTCACTCCAGAGCCCAGTCTCTACGCAGAAGTACCACCATGGCAAAGATCGGTGCAAATGATACATTGGTCCTCAAGCTTCTGGTTAGAAGGGACATTCCTTCCACCTTCTTCTCCCAGGTCAGATTCAGCTTGATGGCCAAGGCCAGGATCAACAGCAACTGGGAAAGCTGATCACAAGTGGGTGACCAGAAAAATGCCAACCACAGCAGCCAAACATGACCTCTACTCAAGAACTTTTGACAACTTGGCTTACATCTCTAAGTTCCAGAGTCCTCATCAACCGTGGAGATAAGGGTTTCTGTGCTGTGACCTTACTGTGAAGATTAAATTAAACCATGTTCATATTGTTTGGTATGTGGCTCAGTGGTGCCAGTGCATAGTAACTCCTCAATAAAATGAACTACTACATCAGGCTGCAAGTTCCTTAAGTACAGGTACTTCTTTCCTGCCCTTTGCCTTAACAGAGCCCAAGCACAGTACAATGGCCTCAACAGGTCAGCGGAAGAGTAAATGAGTGAATGTATACGCTCACTAAGAAAATCTAGGAAGGAAAGATAGCAGGAGTCTGTAGATGGCTCAGGAGGTAAGAGCCGTGTACTGCTCTTGCAGGAGGCCCATGTTCACCTCCCAGAGTTAATGTAGGTGGCTCAACCCGTCTGGAACGCCAACTCCAAGGGTTCTGCTGCTTCCAGCCAGTGCAGCTCTCTGCACTCACTTCGCAAACACACAGAGAGACAAATGGAGGCACACGTGCACACATGACTTTAATTTAAAAATAGTTTTGAATAAAAAGATATGATAGAGATAGACTCTCTCTTCATGGCAAATGCACAGGAAAGGAGGTCCTTTTCCTACAAGCAGTCTTTAATTCACACCCTTTCTTGCTCTGGCTCATGCCTGCCACTAGGACCAAGGCATAGTGAAGACTCTTCAGACACCAGGCACTATTTCTGAAGAGCCTTTCTATGTAAGTAGGGGTATTGTGTGGAGATCATTATCTAGATAAGAAGCCTAGATTATGCTGAGTGCCTCTGTGAGACGTGTTAGTGTTTCTTTTGAAGATCTGCAATTAAAGTTTATGCCAGGATGTACAGAAGAAGAAAAAATGTAAATAATAATCACAATTACGGCCCACCTTAACTAAGTGTAAAACCCGATCGACTTCTTCTCTGTGCAAGAGTATCAACTACATATTGCATTTGCTTGTATACGATACAGTTTTCATTACTGTAGAGCCCGCCCAATCTGCAGGCCTTATTACAAGAGTTTGCTACAGGTAACAGAAAAATTAAGAAACCCCAGGTCTTTAACAATTAGCATCTGTATGTGTTTCTTGTGCTTTTTCTGTGGCTTTTTGTTGTTGTTGTTGTTTGTCTGCTTTGCTTTATTCTGGTTTGTTTTTATTTTATATTATTACTTTATAGATGTCCATTTTGTAGGGTGAGAGAGAAAGAAATGTTGCTGATTTGGGTGGGTAGGGAGGTGCGGCCACCCCAGAGGAGTTCAGGGAGGGTCCACCAGACCCAGTCAGAAAATACTGCATGAAGTAAAGTCTATTATAAATTAAAAAGGTAAAATTAGCACGGACTAATTACACAGTATAATGGGTTTCATTAGGACATTCAAAAATATGGAATATGTGATATTACATTCATATTCACCCTTCTCCTTTCATGTCTCAATGTTCAGTTACTCTGTGGCTTTGCTTATGGGTACTCACAGGAGGGTGAGTGAGGTACTATTTACATAAACACAGATCATTTACCAGTGGCTACACAACTAAAGAAAATGTCTCTTCTTCCCTTACCCACCATCAGCTACATATAGATCCTCAGGGATGGGTGAGCCTTCAGGAGCCCAGTTAACTGACTACAGAAAGCCTAGCAAGGTTAATCCATGGGGAGGGGAGCTGCTGAATGACATGGGCACAGAGGAAGGAATCTGACCCAAGGGACTGAGCTTTCACAGAAGTGGTGCCTAGGAGCCATAAAGGAGTAGCAACTTCGTTACTGATCTTAGGTAACCCTGGATGCCATAAGGAAACAGATTCTTGTCCAAGTGGTCCTTGTTTACAAATTGGTAAACCAATTTGTATCAATCAACCAATATCATCTTCCTTGAAGTGCCTTGTGTAGCTTGACTTTTGGCTACTTTATTGGGTTCTTTTTCCTACCTCCCTACACCACCCCCACCCCTTCCAACCTCCCAGAACTATGTAGGAGATGAAGATGGTTAGAAGAAAAAGGGGGTGTTGATATCCTTAGACTATTTCCTGGTGATTACGGGTGTCAAATTCCTTGGGGCGAGTTTGATCTTTGTTGTCAGGATATCTCAACCAGCAGCCAGCAATCCAGCAAACAGCAACAAACAGCAACCAGCATAAGGGGCAAAGAGCAACCAGCAAGGGCAGCGGCGGGAATAGCAGCCACCACAGCCCCTCTCAAATTAATATACCCTCTGAAGAGTTCCCAGAATTCCAAATGTAAACTATCTTCAGCTGGCAAATTCATGCCCCTGCTAGAGCATGAGACAAATTATAGCTAGCTGCTGTGGATAATCTGAAGCAACCCCATATCCCACACCTGGGATTAAAACAAAAACATATTCCCAACATAACCAGATGTTTAAAGAATCCAAAATTCTCACTATGCCAGTTCTGCTGAAAGCACCTGGCCTCAGGAAAAGCTATTAAAGCCTTGGGTTATCCTGCCTAAAAATTTTACATTTGCATGGTATTTGCCTTCCCTGTAACTACTGCTAGAAATGGTAATAAATTGCCAGAGGATTTAAAGTAGAAAGACCAGAGCCTTAGGAGAGCCAGTAGGACAGAACTATGTGGCCTTTTGTATTGCAGTAATGTAGGCAGGAGAAACTTTGGCCAAGTCCTGAAGAATAATAGAAACATAAAAATGCAAATATCGAATTCTTGCACCAAAATTTGTTCTGAATTGAAACATTCAATCCCATAGGAAGACTCCTTAAGACTCAGAAAGAAAGCAAAAACTTGTAAGCCTCAAGAAGGAAACAAATACAAGTCTCAGGAAGCTCCATAAACTTACAAGATTCACAAGCTCTGCGCTCACCCCTTGAGCAACTACCACCCAATGTTACATGAGCAGGAACAACTGCTCAGGAGAGGAGCCCCCCTCACCTGTCCAGCTGTGCCGGGAGGTCTCGCAGGGGTCTCAGAAACGCAGCTTCTGTGAGTTAACATCTAGGCTGATATTGATCTTAACTCCTATAAGTAACCCTTCACCCACCGTTTTGTAAGGGGCTTCAATAAACTCATTGGTTTGCCTAGTTCAACTTTGGTCTGTCATCAGTAATGTATCTGGCATCAATTGTTCATATTTTCCCAGGAAAAGTCACACAAGGCAGGTTTGAAAAAGAAGTGACTGGAGAACTGGAGCATCTACGAGGGATGTGTCTTTGTTGTACTCCTTCCGATCCTCTTTCATCAAAGCTCTGCTGTGTGAGTTGGAGAATAACACTGAGCTCTACTTCCTATGACACACAAGGGAGATAAAATTGTCTACTCTGCACAGCCATTGTAAGGATTTTTAATAGTTCTTATAAATCACATAAAATTTCATATCATATAACCTGTCATGCAGTAAACATTCACAATGCATGATAAAATTTTTACACAATTATTAAAGTGTAATTGTCAGGTTTTGTGTATGTGTGTAGTTTATTAGCAAACTGGAAGTAAGGGAAATCCAAGATTCCCACTTATTTTCAATAAAAATTTAAAATGTAAAAGTGAAGAAAGGAAGAGTTTAAGTTTTAGATGTCTTGAGTCAGAAAAACAATGGCTTTTAAGAAACAGCCAAGTAAAATCTTCCAGCTTGAAATAGATGAATGTCCCTGAAAGTATGAAGGCATAAGGGTGAAGTCCCAAATTAACTAGAGACTTGTGTTGCAAAGAAGCAAATTCCTGAATTGCATTGGCTTGAAAAGTAAGGAAAACATCATAGTTCCCCTAATGAAACTTTAGCGATGGGTTAATTATCTTAACGGCTCTACCACATCCTGAAGGACACAGGTTCTCCCCACCTCCTCTCCACCAGCCTAAACAAGTCCATTTCTCTACAGTGTTGGTATCTTCAGACTGCAGGCACTTCAGACTCAGCTCAAACAATGGCACAAAAATGAGGCCATTCTTTTCTTTTCAGATATTCCTTAATACATCTCTCCTCTCTTCTCTCTTATTGATTTGGGATAAATTTTCTTCCCTGAGTCAACCCTAGGCAAAAAGAATTAAATTCATTCACACCGGCACACATAAATCTAGATTAACTGAGATTTACCCTGGTTCAGGAAAGAGTGGAAAGTAGATGGAAGATGAGACTTTAACTGGGTAGGAGATCTCACCATGTCGCATGACTCATTGAGGCTTTTGCTATGCCACATCTTCAATGAGCTTATCTTTATAGTTACATGATTCCAGCCAATGGCAGAGTCCTCTGGCTGCAGTCTCTCCACCTTCTTTCCAGAACCTGGGTCTTAATGTCTTTCCAAGAAAGACAGATGTCACTCAGTTCTTCAAGCCTAAATGGCAATGCCACTGCCACAGACCAATTAAATGAAACAAGGCAAAATGAGTGGGAGCCATTCCTCGCCCTTCCCACAGGCCACCTGCAGCCAGTCCCGCCTTGGCTTTGTCTCTGAAGAGTCTGGATGGATTGGTTCAGCCATGTGGACTGCCTGGTTGTCCCCTTCAGAGCACACGGGAAGCAAGAGACTAGACTGACTAGATGGACAACAGATGGTAGCAAGGGTAGCCAGCAGAGGGTTAAAGAGCATCTCAGCATCTCGTTTCCAAGAGGAGGAGTCGACCCTGGTACTAGCAGAACAAGGCTCCTTTGTCTCATTGATGCATGTGACAAACTCCCTTTACTCAGACATTCATATCCCCCCTCTTTCCTGAAGGCTTCCTTGCTTAATGACTGACCGACCGGGAGATGGCACCCAAGCATTAGACAACACAGCTGACTTCCTGCAGGTCTTGGATAGATCAATGGGAAAGAGCCCACATGAACTCAGACCTCTCACCTCACTGTCTCCAAAGAGGACAGTCAGAATAAATAAATATAAGGACGCTGCAGTTAAAGGTCGCCAACCACCTCCCCAGGTCTTACATGGTCACCAAGAATCCTAACCTCCTCTTACACATTTTATGAAAAGACTAAACTTTCTCTTTGTAACACACACACTTTTAAGGAGAGGTTTGCTTTCAAAGTGGGGTCAATAGGATGGCTCATTAGGTGAAGCACTTGCCATGCAGAAGAGAGCTCCTGAGTTCAGAGCTTCAGGACCCAAGTGCGTCTGTCATTGGCATCCCAGTGTTCCTGACCAGATGGGGGCAGAGACAAGGGATTCCCAGAAGCTCATGGGCTAACTGGCCTGGTGAGCTTTGCAGCAAACAGGAGACCCTGTCTCAAACAAGGAAGAAAGCACTGTAGTACCAAGATCCCACACTGGCATAGACGCGCGCGCGCACACACACACACACACACACACACACACACACACACATAAAGGCAGGGGAGGGGGGAAGGGGGGAGGGAGGGAAACCTAAAAACTGTTTTTCCCCTGAATCTGAAAGTTTTTCACAAGTTGTCCCCAAAGAAAGTGTTTAATCATTTTTCTCCCTGGGCTGAGCCTACATTTTTAAAAATAGTTACAATACAAATAATTTTTACAGAAGTAATTAATTTTCTTTCTCATCTTACATGATGAATTATCATACTCAACTACTAAGAATAAAAACCAGAAATAGCCATACTGTAACTTTTCATTAAACCCTTTTAGGAACTTTAATTGAGGTGTGAGCCACAAAGGAAAAGCATCCATGCCAAAACATTGACAAATTCTCCTTCACACAGCAAGCACACATCCGCCTTGCTAACAGAGCCCCAGATTCCCCATCAGCCCGCGGCTAGCTTCACTGCCTCTCCTGACTTGCAGTTGCACCGAAGAGTCTCCTCTGTCTTTGAATTTCACGTAAATGACTTCTACAGTAAATTTTGTGTCTACTACATTCACTCAACATCAGCAAAATTCCTCATTTCACATAAATGCCATTCTCAGGGTGTAATGCACATTCTATTGTGTAAATATACTAGAATTTATTTTTTCAGTTGTAATGTTGACAGACATTTAGGTCATTTGCCAATGTTGGCTATTTCCAACAGTATCACTTTGAATTATTTGATATGTATCTTTGGGGGAATACATGTAAGTGTTTCTATAGCTAGTACACAGACGTAGGAAAGAAATTGCTGGGCCCTAGGGCATGTGTGTACTCAACTTTAGTATATAGATTCTGACAAAGTGGTACCATTCAACAGCAGGCACTTTTGAAACGTAGAACATAGTTTATGGACCCCACTATGGCCCTTGTGGATCCCTCAACAGCCTGCAGATGCCAGTTAAGAATTCCTGCCTAAAATATATGTAAAAGTTTTATAAATATAAAATTAAAATATAAAAAATTATGTTCCTAGTTGATATAAACTTGCTCCATTGAAAACTACTAACAGCATTACTCACAGAACTTTGAAACTGATCAACTCCTCTCTGAAGGCTAATCCTGGCAGTCAGACTGATAGGGCTAAGGGATGACTGGGTGACTGGTGAAACTGTTCCCATGTGTGTCCGCAGAGGGAATAACAGGAAACTGGAGTCCACATAGGCTGAGTAAAAGAAGATAGGACCTTGGCACAGGACACCCTCTGGGAGCCTGACTGAAGCAAGGAGACAGATGTGAGGTAGTCAATCCTCTCCACCCCTTTCTCTTTGTCTTCCCTCCTTCCTTTTCCCTTCTCTCTTTTCCTCTCCCTCTTTCTCTTCTTCCCTTTCTCTCTTCTCTACCTCCCTGTCTTCTATTCTCCTATCCTTTCTTCCTAGCTCTATTTTTTCCTCATTCTCTTTCCCATTTTCCTGCTCTTCCTCTTCCTTTTCTTTCTTCCCCTTTCTCCTTCCACAATCCCTTCACCCCACACCCTCTCTTTGAGACACCTATTCTCTGCCTTCCTACAGCAGAGTTTCTGGAGCTCCATCCTTTGTCATTAGAATGATCTATACCATTCATATCCCGGAGAGTAATGCATTGTGGGCACCTCTCTGTCTGTGCAACCACGTGGCCCATTTTCTCTTTATGGTTTCTCTTGTGTATCCATAAAAAGCCTGTTGGGTCCCTTTCCCTGCAGATTCTAATATATCCTTGCTCAGTTCTGTTACCCTCAGGTTATTAGCCCACTCTTCACAGGTAAAGCAAGGGCCTCATGGTCCCCTGAGACTCTTTGTGGATAAGGACACTGAATCTTAGAATATCACGTGATCACAAGCAGTGTTTATCCGGATGGGATCTAAAACCATATATCCTCAGGCCACACAACTTCTCTTCAGAATCAGACAGATGGTAAGGGGGTAGGAAGAGCAGATAATGTGTACATTTTGGTGTCAAACAGACCTAGGTCTGCAGAATGATTCATTATGTCCTCCATACACCTGTGCACACATATGTGAACTTGTTCAAACATACATAAAAGAATAAAAACTAAATCCTGGAGCTGGAGAGATGAGTCGGTGGTTAAGAGTCCAGGCTACAATTCCAGAAGTCCTGAGTTTAATTCCCAGCAACCACATGATGGCTCACACTATCTCTAATAGGATCTTATTCCCTCTTCTGATGTGCATGAAAACAGAGCATTTTTATATTCATAAAATAAACAAATCCCCTGCTGGCCTCAGCTCCATTCTCCTCTCCATTATTCATGATGCTCTAGTTGAATGAGTCTTCACTTCTCCCTCAAAAAAACAACAGGGTGTTTTTTCCACATCATCTTGCTCTCCTTTTCAGCCAGCTGCTCCCCAACCCTTGATTTTTCATGTGGCTCACACTTTGATGATTAAGATCTCAACTTAAATGTCACCTCCTTGGTGTGTCCTGTTTATTCACTTGCCTAGGGAATTTTTTCTATCATCTCCTCTATCTCACTAGTTTGCTACATTTTAATAGCATACATGTGTGTTCAGTGCCTTCCCACAACTCAAGCAAAATATCCACAGGCATAATGAGCATATTTCTTAATTGCTGTTCCATCTCCAGCATCTAGAGGAGGGGTCCTCAAGAAATTTTTGAAGAACAAATGATTGAGGTACAAATCAAGGATTGTGTTGGTCCAGATGAAGCCATCACCAGTTGCTGTTGGACATATCCATTAAATCTAATGTCCCCAACAGAGCTTACAACTGTTTCCTTCTTGAATCAAAGAGCAGCACATTTTCTTGCCTTAGAAATAGATACCCAACTCTTATGAGGGCCCAGTATTTCAATTACCTCATTGCAATAGATCAATGCTGTGAACTTTCTGAACCCAGAGACTTGAACTAATATCTGCAACTACTTGCCGGTGCACGAAGACAGCTGTTTATCCTGTCAAAAACCAGAACTAGAGACTGGAAAAATCTAACCCCGGAGGCTGAGGCCCATTGGCATGGTGATGCTGCTCTTTCTATCACCCCCTGCTCTCATGCCAAGACAAGATCAATGGGGAAGACACCCACAGAGAGGCCCTCTGTCGACCTTGCACACACTGCTCTGCCAACTCAGCAAAGCCAAGAAGCAACAGTCTGCTAATTGTCCTGTGTGGCCACAGCCGGGGCTCCAAGAGACTTCCCAATCATTGCCAGAAAGAGGGGCCTTTGTTTGCTGGAAATTTTCCAACTTAAACACAATATGGATCCATAGCTTTGTCTTTTCCTGGAAAAAGTTTATTCCAAGACTATCAACTAATTATGATTTTCTTTCTTTGCTAATTTCAGTGCTCATCAATACCTGTAAGATAACATGTAAAAACAAGACAAATCGTTGAAATTTGCTGAGAATCTAAGAATGTTCATTAGACCAAACACAATAAGCAGGATTTGTCTGACAGAAGATGACAAAATGCTGTCATCAAGATTAATCAACCAAAGAATTTAAAGCTGGCCTGTGCCCTTAAGGGCAACATGAAAAACAGCATTGCAGAGGCTAGGAGATGGCCTGGTGGGTAAGAGCATTTGCTGCACAAACATGAGGAACCTGAGTTTGAATCTCTACAAGTTACATAAAAAAGTGGGTGTGGTCACACATACAACTGTTATCCCAGCACTGTTGGAAGTAGAAAAGGGAACATCTCTGGGACTTGCTAGACGTCAGTTTAACCCTAGGTTCAGTGAGAGACCCTGTCTCAAAAGAACTCAGTGGAGAATGTTAGAGCAGGACACTTGCTTCCTCTGGCCTCCAGTGCATGAATTTACATTTATGCATGTGTCACACACTCACACACACAACTGCTAACATCTTCCCATGATTCATACCTATAATCTTAAGCCATGTATTTCAACTCAATAACAGAACAGAACCCAAATGGCCTCCTGGTCATAGGCTTGAAACAGGCATTCTCTCCCACCAGAGCATAATTTGTCTCTCCTATGGGACCCAGCCTGGGGTTCCCTTCAACTCTGCCATGCACTCTCCACAATTATCCACAGCCCCAATGCCAGATAGTCCCCCTGTGTTCCTGTCAGTACTAGAGAGGAGCCTGCATAGAATAGGAATTACCCACACCCATGCTTCCAGTCTGAAGCATCTAGTTAGAACTCCTTTACAAAGTCCATAATGCAACCCATAGTGTCCATAATGTCAAGCTGCATCTCATAAAGATGGCAAAGGCCTCACTAGGGAGCCCCTAGCACAAGACTGATATTTTTGTTTGGATACTTTTACTTTGCTAGACTGACATAACAAAATCCTTATAGGACATTATCTACATTCTGAAGGCTAGAAGTCTGAGATTTAGGTATCAGTGGGAATGGTTTCTTTACAGCTCTATCTCTTGACTTTAAATGGCTGCTTTCGTGTGTGTGTGTGTGTGTGTGTGTGTGTGTGTGTGTGTGTGTGTGTGTGCAGGCCAGGGGTCAGCCTCGGGTGTGATTCTGCAGGACATTATCCCCATAATGTGGAGACACAGTCTCTCTCTTTTGTTTGGATATCACAGAATTGGCTAGAATGTTGACCAGCTAGCCCCAAGAGATCTTCCAGCTTCTGCTTTCTCAGAGCTCAGACTAAAAGCCACTTTTTAAAAGTGTGGATTATGAGGGATCCAACTCAGCTCCTCATGCTTGCGAAGGGAGTAGAGCACTGGCCATGCCATTTCCCCAGCTGCGGATGAGTGCTTTTTCCCTGAGATTATACAGTCTTGTTGGTCTCCTTGCCTGTGGCCTAACTTCCTCCTCTCATAAAGACACTGGTTGTGTTGAAGTGGAACTGTGCCCAGTGTCCTAACCCTAACCAACTCAATCCACTTTAAAAATTCTATGTCCAAATACAGCTGCTTCTTGAGGTTATGGTGCTCCATTATGTGAACTGAGCAGAAACAATGGAGCTTCAGCCAGGTCCTTCCGTGCAGCTTGACAGCTGGAGTTTCACAAAGACCGCATTACATGACTAGAATCTACGTGCTCTTTTCACCTCAGAGATGCTCGGTGAAGCACACAGAGAAGTTACCATGCAGAAGGAGAATCACAGATACCTACAAAAGAAACATAGGGGTTGATGGAGACACTGGGGAAAGTGGCCTCCAGCAGAGTATCAGTGTAAGCTGGCAGCTTGGACACCTTCAGAGAAGCAGATGGAAGTGTCAAAGCCTGCGGCAGAACCACTGAGAAGAACCGGAGAGTACCTGATTCAGTGGATGGAAAATCAGGCCAGAAAAGCAAACAAGGAATGAAAGCTAAACAGAATGTGATGATTAATATGGACTGGCCACTTGACAGGCTCTATAGGCACATCTGTGAGAGTTTCCAGGTGGGGTTCACTGAACTAGAAAGATCTACACTATTGTGGGAAGGCCTGCCCCACAGGAGTGGGTCCTGACCTGGAGAGCATGCGTGTGAGCAGAGCTCCAGCATTCATCTCTCCCTGCTTCCTGACTGTGGATGCTGTCTTACCTGATGTCTCAAGCTCGTGACTTCCCCCACTTTGAAGGAATGGACACTGAAGCTGTGAGGGGAATAAACCTCTTCTTCCTTATGTTGAATTCATCAGAAATTTCATCACAGGATGGTAAAAGTAACTGTTACCATGGGGATACCTGACCGGACACCTGGAATTAGCATGAGAGCAGTGGCAATTAGGCGGGATTGGAGCGCCCTGGGGCATCCTGGGACATTGCTGGAGTGGCAGTGGCTCTTCAGAGACTGCTGGAGTGTAGACGCTGTTACTATGTCCCGATGATCAAGCCCTATGTGGTTACTGCTGTATGATATTCATCCAGGAGCCTGGAAGGACTGACACAGCCCATTAAAACAAAGCACAGGCATTCTACAAGTGAGAGTCTGGTTTTACTCTAATTTTTTAATAATTTATTTACTTTTATTTTATGTGCATTAGTGCTTTGCCTGCATGTACGTGTGTGGGGTGTCAGATCTTGGAGTTACAGACAGTTGTGAGCTGCCACGTGGGCGCTGGGAATTGTACCCTGTCCTCTGAAAGAGCAGCCAGTGCGCCACCACTCCAGCCCCAAGAGTCTGTTTTTAATGTGAAATAGTTGCCGATATTTTCATAGAAAGGATTTGAACATAAAGTTTATATTTGCATTTCTCTAGAGAGCTGTGAAGAATTTAGTGATTGGCCAGAGCTAAGAAGCGGCGTCTTTAGTGGGGTCACAGGCTCTCCATTCCGATGTCCTGAGAACTGTGAAGAATTTAGTGATTGGCCAGGGCTAAGAAGCGGCGTCTTTAGTGGGGTCACAGGCTCTCCATTCTGATGTCCTGCTTCATCATTTAGGCTCCTGCCTGGGGCAGCAAACATTTTAGCTTGAGGTTCCTAAACTCTGCACGTAAGTCACTAAACTATGGGAGCCCTGCGGGATGGGATCTGGTTTAACATTTATCATGGTAGTAGCAGGTGGTGCGATTGTCAGCCCTGTTGTTGTTGAGGGTCTGTGATCATGAAGATTCCATGTGCTATAATTCCCACTTGTGGGGGACAAGATATACACAGATCTTCATGGCAGAAGCCTAAAACAATGGAAAGGCCAGCGTTGGTTCATTTTGTAAGAGACTGCAAGCTTTTGAGGCAACAGTGATTGATGGGATACAGGAGCAGAGGCTCCATAAAGAGGGCAGGGGACCATAAACAGGAGCTCCATCGCTCACTGCTCACTGTCACACAGGGTAGGAAAGGCTCAGTCTACAGCCACAGAGATGAGAGAATGAGCAAGCCTATCATCTGAGCTTCCAATACAAAGCGCTGAGATATTCCTGTGTGTGTGTGTGTGTGTGTGTGTGTGCGCACACACACACACATTTATGTTTGCGTGTGAGCACAGGCATGCCTGTGCCACCACCACATGCATGCAGAGGATATAGGACAAACTCAGGCATGGATCCTTACCTTCTGCCTTGTTTGAGAGCGGCTTTTACTGTTCGCTGCTGCACAGCTCAGCGCGGCTCGCCCTCAAGCTTCCAGGAAGTCGTCTGTCTCCAGTTCCCATCTCACCTTTCCAGCACTGGGCTTACAGAAGTTTACTCTATGCCCAGTTTTCCAGGGCTTCTGCTAGTGAGGCCAGCACTTTACACACTGAGCCATGTCTCCAGTCCCAAGTCCTGAGATATCCCTGAAAAGCAGAGCTTTGACCCAAAAGTTTGATGCCCTAAGAGGGACCAGGTTTTAGATACCCAGTATGTTCTGGCATAGAAAACAAGCGCTTTGCTTTCTTTTGAGTTGTTGGTCAGGATTGTCTACGAGGCTCCCCAAACTGTACATGCTCTTTCTATTGCCCTGGGCTGCACACCCCACGGGGGGAGACATTTTCCTATTGCTGAAGACTCCATGAACTGCAGAAATGGAATCCAGATGCCCTGAGCTGGAGTTGAGATAAAAGCCTCCTCCCAGGGACAAGCTTTTAGTGTACCAGAAGGCACCATATAGGTTTCCAAAAGAAGGAAGTAACTAACAGTCCTACCTAGCTATGGCACACAGAAACCATAATAATGACCAGCATGGCATAATAACCCTCAGAGTACAGTAGTGTCATCCTGCACTGTTGACAACCAACAGCTCCTTAATTCAACCTAGAACCACTCAGCAGGAGGAAAATCATGCCTGGCAGTGGGAGCATCGCCAACGACCCAGAGCTGGTGAAGCTGGACTCTTGGAGAAGATCCTACCACATTAAACCAGTCAAATTCCTAAGGACATTCTAAATATCTGTCCTTATACCCACAAGTTAGTGTGCTTCTCGTCCTTCCTAAGAAAAAAAAGTCTCTTTGTAACAGACACAGACGATTACAGAAAGTTACAACCAATCAAAATTCAGAATTGTGGCGCCCAGTCCCACTGTATTCTTCAGCTGTACAACCTCTACACCTCAAGCTCAGGAAGCATTTCAGAAGAGGGGGCAGAAAGACTGTAAAAGCCAGAGGAACAGGGAGCTTGCTGAGAAAGCGTGTCCCCCAGGAATGTCAGAAGCTATATCCATAAAGCCTTACCGCAAAGCTACCCGAGCAGAAGATGAACAAAGACAACAATTCACATGATTAGATGGAGAGGAGAAATCCCAAGAGGCCTCAACCCTACTTACAGAACTACAAGCAGCTAAGGAATGCCGAGAGCAGGAAAAATAGTCTTCACCAGGAAAGAATATGCCAGGTGGTTATCCCATGACAAAGGACCTGAAAGTATAAATACAAGAAGCATTATTATGCTGAGAAGATGTTTGGAGGGAGTTGTTTGTTTGTTTGTTTTTTGAGACAGGGTTTCTCTGTGTGTAGACCAGGCTGGCCTTAAACTTACAGAGATCCGATTGCCTCTGCCTCCCAAGTGCTGGGATTAAAGGCATGAGCCACCATGCCTACCTTGTACTGGGTAGTTTTATGTCCACTCTACACAAGCTAAAGTTATCTGAGGGGAGAGAACCTCAATTAAGAAAATACCTCTGTAAGTTTGGGCTGCAGGCAAGCCTAGAGGGCATTTTCTAATTAGTGATAGATGAGGGAGGGCCCAGACCATTTCGGGCGGTGTCATCCCTAGGCTGGAGATCCTGGAGTCTATAAGAAAGCAGGCTTCAGCAAGCCATGAGGGGCAAACCGTGAGGAGCAATCAATCCATAAATATCAAGCCAGTAAGCAGCACCCTTCCACGGCCTCTGCATCTGCTCCTGCCTCCAGGTTCCTATCCTGTTTGAGTTTCCGTCCTGGCTTCCTTCGTTGATGGGCCACTGTGTAAGCAGAAGATGAATAAAGCCTTTCCTCCCACACTGCTGTCTCATCCCAGCAATAGAAACCCTGGGTTCCATTTGAGAAGCACATAAAGGGAACATGCTGATGCGAGCTTGGCATCCTAACACTTGAGAGGCAGAAGCAGAAGAATCAAGAATCTCATGTGATGCTTGGTGACAATGAGTTCAAGGTCAATCTGGACTACATGAGAACACACAGAGAGACAGACAAAGGATCCAGAAAAAAGTTACTGTGTGATTTGAATATGTATAGTTTTTTTTCTTTTTCTTTTGCTTGTCAATAGTCACTACAGATATAGCGCAACAAATGTCCATAGAGCACATATCCACACTCGGCATCTGTGTAATATAAAATGACTTAGAATAGCATACACGGGAGGAGGCTATACCTGCAGATTTGGGAATTTAAGGGAGATCCTGGAACTGGTTCCTGATGGGTACAAAACAATGATTGTACACAATAAATAGTTATTACTATCATTATTCTTCACTTTTTTTAAACAAGTGGTAAAAGAAAATAAAGATCAAAAAGAGTGAGCCTCTTACACAAGCTTGTCAGGTCGTAAGTAACAGGAACACTATTAAAGCTCGTGTCTGTGCCTGAGAATTTATATGATTCTATCATAGTGCTGCAACACTGTCTTAGGTCGCACAAGCGATATCTGAAAACCGGAATGAAAGGGAGAAAGGAAAGATAGGGTACTATATTAAAATATGGCAATGAAATCTCTCCTTATGGCTGTGCTTTCTCTTCTCTAAATCCCTTTCTTCCGCCTACCACCAAACCCATTTCCATATGCATATCTAGCCCAGCTCCCCGTGGAAATACAGTGCCATCCATCCAGGCACAAGCCGTGCTTAATAAAGATGCGGGCAAGGTCACTGACAAAGCTGCCTGGCTCTCTCCAGTGCTCCACAGGGAAAACGAACTCATTGCCACTCCAGCCCACAGTCCGGGAGCTCCTCCAGAAAAAGTGACAGGTCTACCATGTGGGTAGCCAAAGGCGCAGAGGTAGTAGAGATGGTTTGGGAGATAGGGGAAACAAGTCAGGAATGTCTGGAAACCAAACAGATGGCATGGCCTCTCTGCAGGTGGCTCGGGAACCTCAGAGGCAAGCTGACAACACGGGCAGATGTGTGGCCAAGAGGACCAGGAGAGGGCTGTGGAAGGTGAGCCACGGGGATGCCAGGCTTGGCAAAGAACAGCCAAGAAGCAGAGAAGAGCATTCATGAGCTTGTGAGGGAGCAAACCCTGGTGGGGGAGCGCCTAGGCCAGGCTGGACAAAGGTGGCAGTGGTGGAATAATCAACAGGAGAGGAGAGCCGCAGAAGCCAGCCTATGGAGAGCTGAGACAGCAGGCTGGCTGGCGCAGGATGGTAGGCAGACTTAGGGAGTCTCTGGGTGTCAAGGTTGGGCTTTTCTGGTGCCACGAAGCTGAGTTTAGTTGCATTTGCATGGGAAGCAATTCATCAGGCTTCTCAGAGAAAGCCACTGTGGCTGGGCATACATATATATCAGCTGAATAGCAAGGAGAAGGTGAGGTGAGCAGCTCCTTCATCCCTGCTTCCTGACTCCAGATGCAATGCTACCAGCCACCTCGTATGGCCGCACAGTCCCCACCTGCATGGACTGTACCCTCAAACTATGAACCAGAACAAACCCTTCCTTCCTTGCATTGCTTTCATGAGGGAATTTTGTCACAGCCCTTGGAAAAATAACTAATAACTCTCTAACTGGCCACCTAAGACATTAGGATACAGCGTGATTCTTGTACGTCAAGGTGTTAGGATGGAATGGTGTCTGCCTGCTTGCACCACAGGAGGCCACGTGTGCTCTGGTCCATGTGCCGAAGAATCCATGCCAGTCACAGGCCTGGCCTGGAGCAGCCTCGCTCCACATCTGGGTTAATCTAACATTGATGGTTGATGGTTTTCTCTATTATGCCTCATCTGGGGTGGTATGCAGCTGTGTCTAAGAGCTTTCAGCTTCTTTGCATCCTCCTTCTGTACAGATTCTCACAGACTGTGAGGCTTCCCACGGCTGCCTTCAGCAGCACTTCCCCACCAGGGTGTCGTCCTCTTTGGGGTGCCTCCCATTATAGCCTGGTATTTTCAGGGCGACATGCTGGCACCCTCCACTGAGCTAATGATCACATTTTCTTCACTCAAGGAGCTGAGATGGCAGGAGGTTTGCAGTTGATGTCCGAGTGAAGTCTACTGGATATTCTTCTAAGGGAACAGCTAGAACCCGGAATAACTCTTTTATGAGGCAACTTCCTGTTAACATGTAATCTTAAGGAGCATGGCCAGGCAAGACGTACACCTTCAGAGGCCACTTCAAGCTCTTAGCTGTTCAAGTCGTTGCTGAAGATCAAACAAAAGGTTTTATGCTTCAAGTCTAAGGAAAGGGTTCCTTGGCAAAATTCTTGTCAGGCAAATATGAGGACTCCATATTTAGGTGGGTCCCCAGCATCCACCTAAAAGAAAACAGGCTAGAGAGATGGTTCAGTGGTTCTGAGCAATGGCTGCTCTTCCAGAGGATCTGGGTTTGATTTCCAACACCTCTGTGGGAGCTCAGGACCATCTGTACCCCAGTTCCAAGCAATGTGACACCCTACTGCGGCTTCTATGGTCACAGGCACACACGTTGTACACAGACATACATGCAGGAAAAATTCCCATACACATAAAACTGAAAACTAGCACAATCCCTGTGATGCCAGTGTTGGGGGTGGGAGACAAGAGACAAGAGGAAGTCTGGAACATGCTGGCTGCCAGTCTCAGTCTGAAAGCTCCAGGTTCAATGAGAGACCCTGCATCAAAGAGCAAGGTGTCAACTAGGGAAACATCTAATGTTGACCTCTGCTCTCTGCATGTATGTACCCATATACATGCATGCATGCATGCACACAGGCACATACACCTCCATGTGCACACACAAGCACTCTCTCATGCACACACACACACACATATACACAAATCTTTGGACATTTCCAGACCACAGAGAGAACAGTTAACAAAATATAAGTGTTAGTGATAGAAAGGAAATAGTTCTTGGAAGAGAAGAAATGAGAAAGACAGAGACAGGGAGACACAGAGAGACAGAAGGACACAGAGAGACAAAGAATACTTATGGACTCAGACATAGAAATCAAAGCTGGACATGGCACTTCTCTCTCAGCACTGTGAGAATTAACTAATGCTGAGCTCCTAGCAAATGTGATACATAAATGCTAATCTGTTCACAGTTTACCAAACCATTTACAATGCTTACAGAAGTGCTGTGCAATACCGGTATTCTAGAAGATTAATCCCCTCCCCAAAGCAAATGACTTCCAAAGTGGCTTGACAAATGACAGGGAAAGAACAGTTTTATGAATCTAATACTGATATTCTCTGTGACAATGAAACACATATTAAAAGAAGAGAGTATTTCAATAACTTCAGGATCTTATCTGCCATATCTGCATATCTGGGTAGTAGCATATGGCTTGCCATAGAATCCATCTAGAGAGGCTGTCCCCAGGGGTAAGGGCACTTAAAAGCCGATATTATGCCAGACACGGGGACCTGGGTGATCATGTGATCCCTGCCCCACCCAAGCCTTGTGTAACGCTCCTGTATTCTCTGTCTGCAGCTCCAACACCATCTCCATAACCACCCATCTCTTAGCCTGCGCCCTCCTCCCTCAAGGCTAGGGGCTGGGATATGCCTCTGCTCAATTTCTCCACTGGATGGGACTGCATTTGCCAAAACAACTCTGCCATGGTTCTGTGCAGCAGGAAAGCAGAGGGGCAGGAACAGTCTCAACTGTCCTCCATATCTGTGCTCAACTTCACGTGTGACACGGTGGCAAGTGCACCAGCCACAGAGTGACAACGCACTGGAAGATGATGAAATGAGCATTAAACGGGGATGGAGAGAAAAACACTATAGAAGAAGGGAGACAAAGGAGGGGAAAATGGTAGGAGCAAGGCAAGAAAATGGCGTGCTTGCCTGGCAAAGACAAAGCCCCCAGGTCTGATTCCCAGCACTAAATGAACAGTACCAGTATGGTGGAACACACCTTTAATTCCAGCTAGCAGGAGATGGGAACAGGAGTATCATAAGTTAAAGGTCACCCTTGGATACACAGAGTTCAAGGCCACCCTGGTATACTTCAAGGCCACCCTGGTATACTTGAAACACTTTATTAAAAATAATAATGAAAGGGAGGAGACTAAAGCAAGAACAAGGTGCCAAGGGAGAGGGAGGAGTGAGGATTCAGAAAAGCTTGGACCGCCCACTGAAGAAAGAACAGAAGCCAGGCTCCCACACAACCAGGAGAGCTTTGCAAGGAGAATCCATACAGGTTGCTCAGTGACTAGAGTCCCAGGGGGCTCTTGATCTGTCTGAGGTCCCCACATAGTGGAAATAAGACTCAACAGAGGAAAAAGAAAAACAAACAAAAGACACTAGCTTCTCCAAAACATGCAATGATATTCTGAGATCATTTAAATTTGGGGGACTCTGAAAGACTCTAACCAGGAAAATATTAAAGCAGAGGCTGAGAATCATAGCCAAACTTTGGGCAGAGTGCAGGGAATCTTACAAAAGAAGGGGGAGATAGAAAGATCTGGACGGGATAGGAGCTCCACAAGGAGAGCAACAGAACCAAGAAATCTGGGCACAGGGGTCTTTTGTGAGACTGATACTCCAACCAAGGACCATTCCTGGAGATAACCTGGAACCTTTGCACAGATGTAGCCCATGGGAGCTCAGTGTCCAAGTGGTTTCCCTAGTAAGGGGAACAGGGACTGTCTCTGACATTAACTCAGTGGCTGGCTCTTTGGTCACCTCCCCCTGATGAGGGAGCAGTCTTACCAGGCCACAGAGGAAGACAATGCAGCCACTCCTGATGATGCCTAATAGGCTGGGGTCAGATGGAAGGGGGGGAGAACCTCCCCCTATGAGTGGACTGGAGAAGGGGCATGGGAGGAGAAAAAGGAGGGAGGGCAGGATTGGGACAAGACAAGGGAGGATGGGGGACTATAGCTGGGATATAAAGTGAATAAATTGTAATAAATAAAATTAAAAAAATTAAAAAGAAAAAGAAATTTGGGGTTTTTCATTTTCTTTTTTACTGCTTTTTATTACAATTTATTCACTTTGTATCCCAGCTGTAGCCCCCTCCCTCATCTCTTCTCAGTTTCCCCCTTCCTCTTCTCCCTGTATGCCCTTTCCCCAGTCCACTGATAGGGGAGGTCCTCCTCCCCTTCCCTCTGACCCTAGCCTATCATTTCTCATCTGGACTGGCTGCATCTTCTTTCTCTGTGGCCTGGGAAGGTTGCTCCCCTCCCCCTCACCCCATCCCGGAAGGGGAGGTGATCAAAGGGCTAGCCACCCACTGAGATCATTTAACTTTGAAGTGTGCGACTTCATGGAAAGAAGAGCAGTGGTGGCTGGCGACCTGGGACTATGCCCCAGGTACTATGCCCCAGGGTGGCAGACCACCTTCTTGCAGGACAAATGTGCTCCCTGCTCTGGGCTGAGGCTTCTGACAGGATATGATTGGGGTTTGAATGCAGATATGTGGTGTACAGTAAAGCCTGTACCTAGAAAGCCTGTCATTTCCCAAACTAACTCTCCTGCTAGCTTATTATTGCCTGGAATTCTAGGATAGTGTATTTTGTAGAAAGAAAAAGAAAATGAGTGGTCAGATACTGAGTGTCTATCATGCACCAAATCTATGACAGAAGATTTACATAATTATCTCATTTAATCCCCACCACACTCTCTGAAGTACGGACATTTAATCCTTATTAAACAGAAGAGGACATCAGAGCTGCATTCATTAGTTGTCTTGTTGCTGTGACTAAACACTAGAAGAAGAAGGAGAAGGAGGAGGAGAAGACCTTAAGGAAGGGAGAAATTATTTGGGCTCACAGTTGTAGGGCACAACGGTGAGGAAGGATTGGTCCACGTGGCTTCTCACATCACATCACAGTCATGATAAGAGAGAAATGCGCACTGGTGCTCATCTCTGTATTCAGTCCAGGAACCCAGCCTGCTGAATGAGGCTGCCTCTTTACAAGGTGCAACTCCCCATTTAATCTAAGCTAGATCCCTCACGAAGATGCTCAGAGATTTACTTTCATGGCAGTTCTCATTCCCATCAAGCTGACAATCAAAATTATCATCACAAAAGCTAAAGTTGGTTAACCAGCATGTCCAACACTGCACAGGTTATAAAGGCAGAGCCACACCTGAAACTATAGCTTCCTGTCCCAAACTCCTCCATGCATATATGGCTCTGTTGGACTGAACAATTTTCATACTGGTACTAATGCCTCTAAAATAAAATAACCTCTAAAAACAATCTCATACTTTTACAGATAGTTAACTTCTCTCAATCATCAAAGCATAACTACCCAGAACCTTGTTGGGCCTATACATTTAGCATGTATTCATAGAGTCCTACTTTATGCCAGCATTATGCTAGGCATTGAGAATTGTGTGCCTCAGTTGGAGAATTATTTTGCACACAAGCAAAATAATTGCAAAGCATACTTTTGAAATGTGCCAGGGAGGGAATAACTTAGACACTGTACAGAACATACCGGGGAAGGGTGACATCAGATGACATTCAAAGTGATGTCTGACGGAGAGAAACAGTAACAGATGCTGGGAGAGTGAACTGCCACGCAGCAGAAGCCATGAAGAGACTCTGAGGTATGCAGTGAGGGTGAAGAAAGCTCACCAGGCTAGAGAATGGGGAGGAAAGTGAAGACAGAAAGCAGGGTTGCTTAAGAACACAGAGAGAATATCCTGCAGGGTTAGGGGGCTCTCTGGGGACTCTGAGGTTTATGTTAAATGCAAAGACAAGAGAGAGTACAGTCAAGGAAGAGATGAGTCCAGCTCTGACCTGAAGAGATTCCTCCACCTGTCCTTCCTGTATTGAATCAGTCCATGTATGTCTCCTCTACTCGTCTAATTTTTTCAGTAGACCCAGTCACCCCTGCATGCTCCACAGCTGATCAGTTAAGAAGTCCTTTGGGTTCAGTCTCCGAAGTCTCTCAGAGCAGGCCCTTCCCGCCTCTGAACCGCCTCCACGGGTCTCTTGCTGGTGCTGGCCTTTCCAGGGGTCTCTAACCTATCTCCTGGCAACAGTCCCCAGCTCAGAATCAGTCTCCATTTATGGGGGGGGTGCATGTGCACATTCAGAAAATGTACATGTACATGGGGGAAGTGTACACATATGAGCATACCTACAGAGCCCAGGGGTCAACATCAGGGACCCCTGTTTCTCTTCACCTTAATTATGGGAGACATGGTCTCTCTCTGATCCTGGAGTGAGGTCCAGCTAAAATGGCTGAGCACTAAGCCTCAGGGATCCTTCTGTCTCTGCCTCTCTGATTCTGAAATTACAATAGTGTGCCATTACGACAGGTGTTTTTGACATGAATTCTGGGGCTCAAACACAGGTCCTCTTTCTTGTGCAGCAAGTACTTTGCTAGCTGATCTAGTTCCCCATCCCCCCAACTCTTGATTTCTGAAGTTTTGCCTCGACAGTGAGACATCAAGCAGAACTGTCTAGTAAAACAAACAAAAACTGGCTTTGTGAGTATGAGATTCACAATGAAGACCCAGCCATAACATAACAATGTTGGAGATGGGAGAATAAGAAAAGAGAGCATGTGTGCTGGAAAGATGGCTCAACAGAAGACCCAAGGTTGGTTTTTGTTTTTGTTTTTTTTTTCTCCCCAACATCCAAATTTGGCAGCTCACAACAGTCTGTAAGTCCAGCTCCAGAGGATCTGATGTTCTTCTTTGACCTCCAAGGATACCAGCATACGTGAACACACATGAGCACATACACATACACACACATACACACACACACACACATACATATGAAAAATATAATAAATCAGAGAGAAAGTAGAATCCCAGAGAAAACGCTGATGTGTAGAGGTCTAGTAGAAGAGGAAACTGTGGCAAAGAACATAGGGAATGAACAGGCTGGGCTGTGAGGAAACTCAAAAGGAGAGCATGTGCTCCAAGGTAGTTCTAAAGTTGCAGAAATGTGGGGGGAGAAAAGGCAAAAGAAAAATGATGAATACATTATTATTCTCATTCCAGGAAAGTTCAAACTGAGATGAGAAAGGCTGATATGATTGATGAAGAAATAAAAAGCTAGTGTAACATTTATTGAGCACTTACTGTATGACACAAAGTAAGGAAATGATTTACGTGTGTCATCATCAAAGCCCCGGTGAGGTAGGAATCATTATCCTCATTTTATTCATGATATTCTGAAGAGTAAGAAACTCACCAAAGGTCACAGAGCCAGTTAGAAGTGTGGGGATTTAAAGGCAGCCAGGAAGACTGCCAGGGAGCCGCTGGTAACTACAAGGGTATGATCCTGCCTAGCTTTAATCTGAAGGACTTCCCAGGCCAGACTGGCCTGTGGGAATGTCTGTGGGGGATCATCTTGATTGTCAGCTGATACAGATGAACACGGCCCACTGTAGGCAGCACCATTCTTTAGGCAGGTGTTCTTGGGCTATGTGAGAGAGCTGACTAACCAGGAGTCTGAGCATGCCAGTAAGCAGTATCCCTCCATGGTCTTTCCTTCAGTTCCTGCCTTGACTTCTCTCAATGAAGGACAGTGCCTTGTAAGGTAAAAAAAAAAAAAAGAAAAGAAATCCATTAATTCTCTAAGTTGCCTTTAGTCATGATGCTTGTCACAGCATAACAGGAATCCTCCTGCAATTAGAGACACAGACATGTGACCAACCTCAGTGTTGGCTCTTTGCCACCTTACAGATTCCTCCCCTAACCCTGCTTCCACACCCGCCTGCGCCTGGGTCGGCTCTTCCTTTTTCAGCATCTTCGTTCAGTGTGGTGGGTGCACCAGTTACCGCTCTTGTTGCTGCGACCAAAGGCCTGGCGAAGGGAAGATAGAAACAGAGGCTCCTTATGTCTAATGGTTAGAGGGGACAGTCCATCAAGGTGGGGAGCGTGGGGGATCCGGCCAGGTCACATCCATAGGCAGAAAGCAACGGCAGATGAATGCCAGTACTCAACTCACTTTTTCCCTTTTCTTCACTCCAGGACCCAGCGAATGGGACAGTGCCACTCTTAAGGCAGGAAAACCCTTCCTCAGTAACCTTTCCTGGAATTGCTCACACAAACTCAACCAAAAGCAAGTCTCTTAATTGACTCTGGACCCAGCAAAGTTGACAATTAAGAGTTACCACAGTGACCATGTCCAGAGTGGCAACTCCAGGCTAGGGCTCTTACCGCACCCCGCTCCTTCCAGATCTCCCTAGATTTGACCAAGACTCCTTCACGAAATTCTAAGTCCTGTACCTTGAAGTTCAAGCTGCTCTTTGAGACAGAAGGCAATTAGATCAGTCTTAGTCACTTTGGGTGTGGGCTGACACAGCAGAGACCCAATGTGGTATCACAGTGAATAATCATTGCTGATAAAACTGAGGAAAATGGAAGAAAAAGCCATTTTAGTGAAAATTGCTTCCTATAAAGCCATTTTGAAAGTAAAAGGTACTATCTTCTTGTCAGTGTTGTCACTTGTCTTGCTGGATAAGAGAAATTATGCCTCTGTAGATGAGTAAATCTCTCCAAGAGGGAGGTGACAGTTTGTTTGGTGTCTAGAGAGGATTTGCTCAGGTGAGATTGACAACTTTACAGATGTGTGGAGGACATTCGCATAGCCCACAAGCAGCCATCACCACAGCTCTGCCTAGGCTTCAAGAACATCTACTGTCTTGAATGAGTGTATGCTCAGAACTCAAACTTTGCCTACATTAATCTGGTTCAATTGGCAGGATGGATATTTTCATTTAATTTCTGCAATTTGTTCAGGTGACAGATACAGCCATGCACCCCAGGCTACTGCTTTTCTCTCTGTCTCAACTTGTCGCTCAACTACCAGCTACAACTATCTAGATTAGCACTGATGGACTCTTTTCCATAGCCCACTGAACCAGCCACCAGGAAAGTCTATGTGAGTTTGGTATCAAAACTAAAACTAAAAGAAGGTTCACCAAAAGTTGTTTATGGAGACGGCCTAGCCAGTAATGAGCTTGCTGTGTACATGAGGAGCGGAGTTCAGATTCCCAGGCCTGGTGATGTGCACCTGAATCGCAGCACCAAGGTGGAGACAGGAGCGCCAGGTTCACGAGAGGCCCCATCTCAAATAGCAAGGATAGAGAGTAATTGAAGAACATGTTCGTTATTGACCTCTGACCTCTGTACACATACACACACATGCACATGTCCACACACATACACAACACTTGCACAAAAAAATCATAACATAAAATCCATTTCCAAACGCTAAATCCAAAAACAATCTTAAAATATTTCTGGTCCTGCATCAGCACTCAACACTCAAGGCTCTGACCTGAGGGAGTAAAGCTTCAGGTCTCCAGGCTCACTTCCTCTCCATCTGAGTGATGAATGACATGTCAAGAGAGCCTGTGACAGCTAATGCTCAGGAGTCTGAGTGAAAATCCACAAGCCCTGTGGCCGCAAAAAGAAGCAAAAGGAATGACTCGGAGGGGTGAAAGGCAATTCCTTGCTAGGGAAGAGAGCCAAGGACCCATTCTGTCATGGCTAGGGAACTGAAGCTCGCAGCTGCTTGGCACCTGCAAGAGCCAGGAGAGGTTCACCGAAAACCAGAGCTCAGTCTCGAGAAATGGAAGCTGACACCGAAGGTGGAGAGGACCACTCTGCACACACGGATGCAGGAATTCTGCAAGGTATTAAAGCATCTGCTTCCCGCCTCATGATGTGGGTCTGCAAGCTGGCCTATCATCAGAGCTGCTGGTCTAAGCCATGCACACCTCTGGGGAAAACGGGAATGGGAGGCAAGTCAACAGATGGGAGAAGCAGAGAAAGGACAGAATTTAAAGAACATTTGCAAGGAGAACCTTACCAGGGTTCATGGGTCCAGTCAAGTAAGTCTATATCCGCGGTGTGTGTTCACGTGTGTGCAGCTGCACTGCACGGGATGGCGAGGCCAAAGGACAATATTACCCATCATCCCTCAGGTTCTAGCCACCTTGGAGTTTTGTGGTGTTGCTGTTTTAATTCAAATATAATTATACTGTTTCCCTTCTTCTCTTTCCTCCCTCCAATTTCTTTCATGTCCTCTCCCTTCAGGCCCTCCCAACCCCACCTACTCCTTCTCAAATTCATTCTTTATTTTTCTTTTGTTATTATTGTTACATATATGTACATATTTGTATTTACATATATAACCTGCTGAGCCCACTTAGTATTGCTTATATGCATATGATTTCAGAGCTGACCAGAGAAGACCAAATCTCCCTGTCTCCTAAAACTGACAAGAAAGCTGAGTTTATAGCACCACCACAATATGGTTGCCTAAACAAGTTTTACCTTGCTTCATTTCTTCCATTTTTGTTTTAATATTTATGTGGGTGAGTGTTTTAATTGCATATGTCTGTGGACCACATGCATTTAATGCCCATTGAAGCCCCTGAGACTACAGCTACAAATGGCTCTGAGCTGTCCTCTAGATGCTGGCATCCAGCTGGGGTTGTCTGGAAGAGCAGACAGCACTCTCAAGCTCTGAGCCATCTCTCCAGCCCCTACCTTGTTTTGTAAGGCAGGATTTTGAATTGGTCCGAATATTGCCATGTAGACTAGGCTGGTTGCCTAGCTAGCCCTCTGCCTATCTCTGCCTTATCAGCACTGGGATTGCAAGTATGACACACCATGCCATTGTTCTTGTCTGTCTCCTATTGCTCTGATAAGACGCTTTGACCAAACACAACAGAAGAGTTTAATTTCAGCTTACATTTTCAGCATTTGTTATTGGAATTCAGAGCAGCAACTCAAACTAGAACTAAAATTACAGAAATTACAGAGGAAGCCTGCTTACTGGTTTGCCCACCCTGGCTCATGTTCAGCTAAATTTTGTTTGTTTTGTTTTTTTCAAGACAAGAGTTTCTCTGTGTCACCTTAGCTGTCCTGGACTCACTTTGCAGGCCAAGCTGGCCTTAAACTCACAGAGATTCACCTAGCTCTGCCTCTCCAAGTGCTGGGATTACAGATGTGTGCCACCAAGCCTGGCTCAGCTAGATTTTTATACAGCTCAGGCCCTCAGGGAATGGTACCACCTCAATGGTAGGGGCCCTTCCACGCCAATCACCAATCAAGGCAATGCCCTAGTGCCATTCCCTCAGGTCAGTCTAACTGAAGCAAGTCTCCAACTGAGGTTCCTGCTGCTCAGGTGACTTTGGGTTGTGTAAAATTGACAGCAGAAACTAACTAGCATCCCATGCTATTTTACATGGGCTCAGGGATAGAACTCAGATTTTTTTTTATTTGTTAATCAAGCACTTTACTTATTGAGCCATCTTTTTGAAGCCTGAAATGTGATTTTTATTACTACCAAATAATCTTAGTGGTTTTTTTTTTCTGTTGCTATGAAAAACAAACCTGAGTTTGAGCTTTATAAAGAAACAGATTTATTTAGCTCATGCATTTGGAGGCTGAAAATGCAAGACTGAATATCTATTGGTTTGGTCTCTGATGAAGGTTCCCTAGTTATGTCACCATATGCAAGATGCCATCATGGCTAGAGAACACATGACAGGAAGTGGCCACACGGAAATACAGAAAACAGGAGATTTAAGAGTCATGTTCATTCTTTCATAGCAACCCATTCCTAAGAGAATTAACTTTCTTTGGCAAGCCAGTGGTTAAATTCCACGGGGTCAGTACCTCTGTTGACCTAATCAGCTCCCACTAAGCTTCACATCTCCAAGGTTATACTATGACTTAATTCCAACACTGGGAACCAAACTTCCAACATATGAGCTATGGGAAAAAGTACATCCAAGCCATAGAACAGTCACAAAAACACATAATAAAAACCTAACTTTAAAAGTAAGAGGGGAGAAGGAGCATATATAATATGCTCAAAAAAAAAAAAACCAATTATGTCCTTGCATGGAAATGGCTTTGTATAACTATGCAAAGTAAAAAAGTTCTAATTTATAATGTGATGGTTAATATTGAGTAGTATCTGCTTGACAGATCCAGAATGACCTAGTTGACAACCTTTGACTGTGAAAGATCCCCTAGACTACATTTATTGAAGTGGGAACACACAGCCTAAAGAGGCAGCACCATTCCATGGGCTGGGGACTAGGCTGAAGGAAAAGGAAAAGGCTAAAGAGGTACCAGCACTCATGTACCTCAGCTCCCAACTGTGGATATCAGCGTTCTTTTCACACTCCTGCCAACAAGACCATGACAGACTGTGCCCTCAAACTGAGAACCAAAATACGCCCTTCCTTCCTTCCCTCCTTCCTTCCGTCCTTCCTCCCTCCCTCCCTCCCTCCCTTCCGTCCTTCCTTCCTTCCCTCCTTCCTTTCTTCTTTCCTTCCTTCCTTCC
>NW_026585504.1:67351242-67384956 GCF_907164565.1 Psammomys obesus | reverse complement strand
TCCTTCCTTCCTTCCTTTCCTCCTTCCTTCCTTTTCTCCTTCCTTCCCTCCTTCCTTCCCCCTTCCTTCCTTCCTTCCTTCCTTTCCTTCTTCCTTCCCTCCTTCCTTCCTTCCTTCCTTTCCTCCTTCCTTCCTTTTCTCCTTCCTTCCCTCCTTCCTTCCCCCTTCCTTCCTTCCTTCCTTTCCTCCTTCCTTCCCTCCTTCCTTCCTCCCTTCCTTCCTTCCCTCCTTCCTTCCTTCCTTCCCTCCCTCCCTCCCTTCCTTCCCTCCTTCCTTCTTTCCTTCCTTCCTCCCTCCCTCCCTTCCTTTCTTCTTTCCTTTTCTTCCTTCCTTCCTTCCTTTCCTCCTTCCTTCCCTCCTTCCTTCCTCCCTTCCTTCCTCCCTTCCTTCCTTCCCTCCCTCCTCCCTTCCTTCCCTCCTTCCTTCTTTCCTTCCTTCCTCCCTCCCTCCCTTCCTTCCTTTCTTCTTTCCTTCTTTCCTTCCTTCCTTCCTTCCTTCCTTCCTTCCTTCCTTCCTTCCTTCCTTCCTTCCTTAAGTTGCTTTTGTCAACAGTAATAGAAAAGTAACTAATAGGGATAGCTTCACAGGTGTTCCTATTTCTTCTCTCTTCTTGCTTCCACCTCCCTCACCAAATAAATCAAATTTACAACCTAGAATGTGACTGAAACAATATGTGGAATTATTCTATGAATTATCAAAAGAGAAGATAAGCTGTTAGTTAACTCCTCACACACATACTGGTCCCCCTGAGGGGGGAGCAGCATTACCAAGCCACAGAGGAGGACAATGCAGCCAGTCCTGAGGAGACCTGATAGGCTAAGATCAGAGGGAAGGGAAAGAGGACCTCCCCTATCAGTGGACTGGGGGAGGGACATGAGAGGAGATGAGAGGAGATGAGGGAGGGAAGGAGGGAGGGATTGGGAGGGGATGATGGAGGGCCTACAGCTGGGATACAAAGTGAATAAACTGGAATTAATATAAAAAGTAAAAAAAAAATTAAAAAGCAATCATGAAATCTATACACTATAGTATGTGCTCACAGATCAAACACATACACATATAAACATAACATATACATACACAAATATACACATACAGACACGCACATATTCACATATATGCATTCACAGCTGGGCATGTATACACACACACAGAGTACACGCACATACACACAGCTTTCACTTAGACCCATCAAACGGACATACACACGTGTACATACATGCAAACTTTCACACTCACAGCACATCAATGACTCTCTCTAGGGATGAGAAAGCTGGTACCAGCCTGGCCTAATGGCTCACAACCTTAATTCCAGCACTCAGGAATCAGGGGCAGGCAGATCTCTGTGAGTCTGAGGCCAGCCTGGTCTCCATAGTAAGCGCCAGGCCAGCTAAAGCTATATAGCAAGACCTTGTCTCAAAAAGAAAAGAAACAACAACAAAAAAATTACCATCAAGAACGAATTTTAACTTGTGCCACTCCTAAGGAAGGGAAGAAAACGTGGTTTTTATATTCTGGCATGCATTTGCTGTGCAAAGACAACTCAGAACACCACAGACAAACACGGAACCTGGTTTCCTAAGAACTGAGTCTTGTATTTAGACTGAAGGCAGAGACGCTCATTACAGTTGCCTTCACTCCCCCAGAGTAGCAGGCCACTCCCCCACCCCTGCTCCTCTTTCCTGGACCCATCTTCTGTTTTCTCTTTTCTTTGTATGCACCCTACTCATTCTCTCCCGCCCCCTCGCTTCACATCCTTTCACTCTTAAAATTTTCATTTAGTTGCCGTCATAGCTCATTATGTGGTCTGCCTCAGAAGTCCTTGATAATGTCTTACTGTGCATGTTTATTACACTTGATAAGTAATTTCACTGAAGCTCTTTTGTCTCCTGGATTGCAGGTAATCTCATGTCTCCATGCTTGTCATACTGTCTCTACAAAAGTCGATTTTGGCATTATATGTGTTTGGTATACCCAGTGAGCTTATAATGGGTTCTGTAAAGCTCAGAAGCATGCAGTGGCTGTCTCCCCACAGTTCTAACTGTGATGAAGATGACATGCATTTATCTGGCATAATGCCCCTGGTACATACTGGCCATCCCTTTTTCAGTAAGAAGTTGATCATAAGATGATCTTTAGACAGTGTGGGTTATTCATTAAAGCCCAAACTAGGTGGACCCCAATTCATTACAGTTTAATTATTCAAGTTACCACTCACCACATCCAAGTTTCACGCTGACACTCTGAGAAGGTCAAGGACTCTGACAGGTCATGACCTGTAACACAGACGCTGGCGTCTAGTTTAGCAAAAAGCCAGAGAACCCATGCACTATAAGCCCCCAACACTCTCAAAACAGTAAGTCAGCAATGGTCTACCGAGATGTCCCCATCTGACACACCATTCTCCCTCAACTGAAGGAAGGGAAGGTTTAAGATAGCTCACGGTTTCAAAGCTTTCAATCTGTGGTACTTGGTTCTTTTGTTTCGGGGCATGTAGGGGTGGAGAACTTTACAGAAGTGGGTAGGGCGGTGTGGTAGTAAGCCTGTCAACCTGAGGCATCCAGAAGTATCTAGAGACAAACCTGAGCGTGTCGGTGAGGGAGACCTTAGATAAGGTCGAAGTAGAAAGGCCCGCCCAACATGTACAGTACCATTCCAAGCTGGACTCCTGGACTGAATCAAAAGAGGAAAGCTCAGCACCAGCCTTCACCTCTCTGTGCTACCTTCCTGTGGACACAGATCACCATCCGCCTCATAATCCTGTGCTCCTGACTCCCCCATCCTGCCAGACTCTGCCCTCAAATTGTGAGCCAAAATAAACCCTCTCTCCTTAAATTGCCTTTTTTGGGGATATTGTCCCAATGACTACAAAAGTAACTAATACTACAGTATCCCAGTAATAGCAGAAGTGTTCTCTATCAAATTCTTTGTCTACATAAATGTAGAAGACACACAAGTCTCATCTGCATGAGCCTTGCTTTATATAAAGGTTGTTACCCAAGACCAGCCTAGTGAGCATCAAATCAGGAAATCTTGGAGCAATGTCAGGAGAAATACAGGGTATGGAGAAGAGGCAAATAACTTAACCCAAATACAAGACAGGGAATAAGGAGCAAGTCATCTCAGTGGTCTACTTTTTGTTGTTTTGTTGTTTACACATACATGAATGTGTGTGAATGGGTGCGTGTATCCTTGTAAATGCATGTGGAGGCCAGAGACATCTTCCTTTCCTGTTCCCCACACTATGTCTTTGACACAGGGTTTGTCACTGAATCTGGCCCCCCAATTGGCTAGACTGCTGGTTCAACAAGCTCCATGGGTTCACCGACCTCTGCAGACATCGCCATGTTCAGCACTAATATCTGTCCAGCGAAGAGTTGCATAGTATCACAGTACTGTACAACCATGCAACTATGTTATTGTGTAACAAGGCGGCATGACCAAGGCGACTTATTTTAATAAAGAGTTTATTATAGGCCTAAAGGTTTAGAAGATTAGTCCATGCCACCGTGGTAGAAGTACAGCAGCCGGCACATAGGCATGATGCTGGGGCAGCAGGTGAGAGCTTACATCTGACCCATAAGATTGAGGCAAAGAATGCTAACTGGGAATGGTGTGGTCCCTTGAAACCTCAAAGCCCACTCTCAGTGACACACCTCCTTCAACAAGGCCACACCTCCTAATCCTTCCCAAACAGTTCCACCAACTGGAGCTGAGAATTCAAACAAATGAACTTATGAGG
Organism: Psammomys obesus; assembly: GCF_907164565.1. NCBI lineage: Eukaryota > Metazoa > Chordata > Mammalia > Rodentia > Muridae > Psammomys > Psammomys obesus. The sequence continues at coordinate 67,381,214 of NW_026585504.1, read as the reverse complement.
GTTTTTCTCATTCAGACCATCACGTTCTACTCCCTACATCCCATAGACTTGTAGTCATATCATAATGCAAAATTATTCAGTCCAACTTCAGAAATTCCCAGTTTTTCACAGTCTGTCTTTTGAGATTCAAAGCAATCTCTTGTAACGCCCTGTAAAATCAAAGAGCAAATTGCATACTTCTAACATACAATGGCACAGAATTCCAAAATGGAGAAATAGTGGCACGGTGAAAAAGTACTAAACCAAACAAAGCAAGAGCAAAACCTAGCAGAGTAAACTCCTTGATAAGAGTAACTGTGGGCCATGGTGTTCCTTCACAGCAATAGAACCCAAAACTAAGACAAGGTATTGACATTTCATCTGATATTCTTCACTTACTTGTGAAAGCATTATTTAAGAATTTATGAAGCCAGACTTGTAATAATTTTGAAGTAATAATGCAGTTTATTGCATGCTGAGCTCGTCTTACAGAGACACTGAGGGGACAGAGTCCAGCTTCAAGCTATCAATCGGGAAGAATTTACAAAACATCTTGTATGAGTTGGCCCCCTGGGAAGACAGCTCAGAAAGGGAGTAGGGGATTGTGGGCCTGAGGATAATGGGGATGCCATGAGATTAAATTGGAGCTTTTGCTTCAGTCCTTTACTTCAAAGTTCTTAAAAAAAAAAAAAACTCTCCCAGTTTTTAAAATAATAACAGTAAAAGACAACTTCCCCAGCTGCAGTGCCTAAGAGAGTCTCTTCTTCAAGCCTCTGGCCTCATACTCCTCTTAACTTTCTTTCAGAGTTGTGCAACCATAATTTACCCATGAAATGCAAATCAGAAAAGATACCATCCTGACCCTGGTTCCACACTTAAATGAATCTCCACAAGAGTCACATCATGGTTTCGTTGAAGAAGCCTGAAATGTGTTTGGATACTAGAGGAGCCAGACAGTAACAGAGTGAGGCTCATTCTCTCAGCTTTTCTTTGTGTGAGGAGGGAATTAGGTATGTGTGCACATGGATTAAGGCATGCACCATTTTTACATGGTTTCTGGTTATTGAACTCAGGCCTTCATAATTGCATAGAAACACTTTATCCACAAGCCCTCTCCACAGCCAGGATTGGGTTTCTCTCAGCTTAACTTTGTAGCCAGTTGTCTGAACTGTTGCTTATACCCATATTTTGCTTCTTGTTCTTGATGAATCGTGTAGTCTTATGTGGATGCACCACAGGGTAACTCATTTCAAGAAAGGACACTTGACTAGTTACCAGTTTTAAGTGATCATGAGGGAAGCTTTATAAACATGTGCACACATGTTTTTAAGTGTTCTTAAGTATGGAGGTAAGAGGCCACATTGTGGAGCAGGATCCAATTTTAGGTATCTGCTGAGCATAAGGCCCACTCTATAGAGATGAGCTGTCATGGTAACAGCACTTCTAGCCCTTTACGGCAGGGCTAGCTGCCAAGTCCCTGGGATTCACAGGCTTATCACCAGATGGTCAACGGTCAGCATCAGGACTGGTTTGGGAAAAACCTCAGCAAAACTGGCAGTAAGGAAGACAGGGTACATCCACCTTGCTCAAAGAACATCAAGCTAATTTATCCTAGCCAGTGTTCTATTGCTGTGAAGAGATACCATGACCACAGCAACTCCTATAAAAGGAAGAATTTAACTGAAACTTGCTTATAGCTTCAAAGGTTTAGTCCATTATTCTCATGGCAGAAAGCATGGTGGCATACCAGAAGACTCGGTAGTTGAGAGTACTACATCAGATCTGCAGGCAAAAAGAAGGAGACTTCGGGCTTGCCATGGGCTTCTAAAACTTCAAAGCCCACCCCCAGGGACATATTCTTCCAACAAGGTCACACTTCCTGATTCTTTCAAGTAGTGCCACTCCCTAGTGGCCAAGAATTCAAATCTACTGGGCCATTCTTATTCAAACCGCCACATAACTCAAGTCTGTCTTATCCTCAGCCTCTCCAGCCATACCTGTAGAGGAATTACTTGGAGATTCTTCAGCTCCATATCAGAGATTTGAAACAGTCAGTCCAGGGTAATCCTCATAACCTGCATTTATTTGTAACGAGCAAACAAGGTATGTCACAAACACTGGTTGTGTCCTGAATCTCCTTCTTAGTTTTCACACTTTTCCTTTCCTCAAATGTTAATGGTACCTCTGACTTATTTGTAACTAGAAGATGAGACCTCCTTGCTCTGAACAGGTTGTGTTATAGAAGACACAATCTGAGATAGTAGACAACTCTTAGTCTTATGGCCCGATAAAGTAAGAGGCCATGTTGGGAAATCTAATGTAACAAGAACTGTAAGTGGCCTGCAGGAGAGTCAGAGGTCTCTAAAAGCTGAAGGTGGCCTCCTGCAAATAACATTAGTATCCAAGAACAACAATTAGCTCCTAAGAATCCTAGGTCACCTTTGTAGATAGTGTCCAAGAACTGAAGATGGCCTCCAAGAACTAGGGTGATCTCTATGAACCAAAGGCAATGTCCATAAAACAAGGGTAACATCTAGGAACCTCAGGTGGCCTCCAGGAACTAACAGTAGCCTTCGGGAATTAAAGGTAGCAGCCAATAACTGTAGGTGGTATCTAGTCTCCAACCAGAAAGACACCATGACCCTCATCCCAGCTACCATAAGGAAGCGAATTACATCACCACCTGAGAGAACATAAAAGTGGATCCTTCCACAAACAATGTCCAGCCTAGAATACAAGCCAGTCAACATTCTGCACATGGCTTCAGAAAAAGTCCAGCAAAAATCCAAATGATCCTATTAGTAGCCCAAGCTACTAATCCACAGAAGCGGTGAGTTAGCAAATAAATACATGTTGTTTAAAAATAGTGGTGATGGGAAATGTGTCATACAGTAATAGAAAATTAATATACCTGACATGTCACATTTCCACAGCAATAGGGAACTAACATACCAGTGGCATGTGAAGTGCTGAGTCCTAGTGCAGATCAAGCCTGAAAGGCCGCTGGCCCACGGTGAAGCTAAGACTCCATCTGTCAGGAACCACAGCCTACAAGTCTTTTTGACTTGAATGACCTGCCCCTTACTTGTCCTCAGGAACTCCTTCAACTTTTCAGGAGTAGTTTAGCATCTCAAAAACAACTTTCATCTACCAACTCAGGCTATCATTTGACTCTGTTCCATAGAGCTTGCCCAGGGCCTTGCGTTTAGAGAGCCAACAGGAGGTATGTTATAGTCCATTTTGTCGTTCTTTGAGAGGGTGGGGAACTTCTAGAAAAATTCCTGTAGTCTTGAGTGCCTCTACTTAGTTTTCTAGTGCCTACCACTTCAATATCAAGAAGACTGATATGTATACCTACAGTCACATGTATGTAATATGCAACTATGACTGTCTTTCAGTGTCTGCTTTCAGAGAGGTGCACGCAAGCACCCTAACATAAGGGCAGATACTTTTTCTGTAGCATTAACTGGTGTCTTTTTAGAACCTAGAATTTTGCCATAAATATATATTGGACATAAAAAGAGTCAGGGAGAGAGAGGGGAGAAGAAAGGAAGAGAGTAGAGATGAGAAAGGGGTTTGGGAATAGAAAGAATGGCTGCTGGGACTGGACTCCTCTGATGACTGAGCTAAACTGAGCAATGTACCCACGCTGAGGTACTCCTAGGTGAGCATGCTCTCCCTCCGCCCTTCTCAGGGAAGCTGCCAACAGAAAGGCTCTGCCGTGGTATGGTGATTTAGGTAGGGACTAGTGCTGGTTGTACAGTTCACCTGCTCCAGGACAGCAGGCATCATAACTGAGTATTGATCTGTCACAGATACCCCGGTGCCTTCTCCATCAGCCACAGTGTACAGCCAATCGAAGACAGCATGCATATTTTTAGAAAAGCTTGCAGTGACAGATGAACAGTGGTTCACCTATGAATCTCCTTCCTACGATAAGCCACTTCCCATCACACAGCACAAGCATATGACGGTGAGGCCCCATTGGGGAAGCCCTCACTAACATACAACAGCTTTGCTAGGCCAATCTCTAAAGAGACTGTCGGGTATGTAAGCTGATTCATTGAACACAGTCTGGGAGAGAAGTCTCCTTTAACTTTCAGTTTCCTTTTCTGGCAGAAGACAGATTTCTGATGTGATTCTAAAACATATTTTTTCTCCAAACTTAAGATTTCTCCTGCAGAAAAATAGAGGATCTAATTCAAATCTAGATGATGAGCTTCCTGCATTATTTATTCTTGAGTAAATTAGGAAGCCATTACCAGCTTGCCTCACAATGCTTAGCAAGTCTAACCGCTGAGTGCAAGGAAATGCTGTTCAAACTATTTACACTGAATCAGCATTCGTGTTCAACCTTCACAGTTAAAAGAGAAGAACTCCTTCTCATGACTGGATCTTAACTGTGGATGGTGGTTAAATACAACTGAGGCAGCTCCTGTACTGTGCAAGAACCCTGCTCTGGCTGTCAAGCTGCATCTGTGCTTGTGCAAACTGCAAGAGAAGAGGGGAGTATCTGTCTCTCAACACCCTTTCCCTGCAGTGTGAGCTTCAGCTAGTATCTCTGGAAAGCACCTAGGTTCCAAAAGAGAACAGCATGGAGATCGAGCACCCATCAGGGTCTTACAATGTCTGCTTCAACTCATTATGTAGCCATGGATAACCTTGAACTTCTGATTCCCCTGCCTCTAACTCCTGAGTGAGTGCTGGCAGTGCAGGCATGGGACACCACACCCAGTTGGTGATGATCAAACTCAGGGCTTCATGTATGCTAGGCAAGCCCGCTACCAAAGAGCTACAACAGCAGCCCACTTAAAGGCTTACTATGCTCAGGGTACTGGTTGTGTGAGAGGGGTCCTCTAAAGTGGTCGGTGAGATGGTAGTGCTCCGCTGGTGAAGGCACTGGCCACCAAGCCAGTGATCTGCTTCAATCACGGGACCCACACAGCGGAAGGAGAGAGCCAGCTCCCACAAGTTGTCTTCCACATACGTGCCATGGTACACATACATGCACAGACAGATAGATAGATAGAGATAGATCTTACTGTCCTTAAATAATAAGTGGGAGGGGATGGGAGACGGGGCTACAGCTGGAATACAAAGTGAATAAACTATAATTAATAAAAATAAATTTAAAATAAATAAATACTGAGATGCATATATTTGTGCTGCTATTTATAGAATGAGGTTTATTTTAGAGGACTGACTGGCAAAATTACAGATTCTGGTTCCCCCTACTTTCTCCATGGAGAGTAGGTGAGCTTCAGACCCAACAACTAGTGGTTTTCTTCAAGTCATAGTCTACAAGCATGAAAGGCGGAGAAGCCAACCGTGTGGCTCCAGTCCCAAAGCCAGCACTGGAGACCCAGAGAAGGCTCACGGCTCCAGCCCGAAGCTGGAGGATGACCCCTGAGGCCCCAGTTTGAAAGCTGTCAAACAGGAAGAATTCTGCTCTGAGTGCAAAATTGTTTTGTTCTTTCAGGCTGTCAACTGACTGGATGAGGTCCACCACACTTGGGGAGGGCCATCCGTTGAACTGAGTCTGTGGATTTAAATGTTAATCTCATCCAAAGACACCCTTCCTAAAACCCATAATCCTGTTTGAACAAGCGTTCAGGAATCTTAAGGCCCAGGCAATTTAGGTCATAATGTTAACCCTCACAGACATATATGAGACAGAAAGCCAGGGAGAAGAAAGCCGCCACATGCCACACTCAGGGCTCTGCAGGGACACACAGCTCCTTCATTCCCTCGACGTGCAGATTTATTATTTTCAATATACCCAGGCAGAATTGGGCTTAGAGGACTCATGTAACTGTCCCATGGCCCTGCAGTTAACTGTGGGTTCTGTCCCCACTGACCCAATAGCCTTTCTTTTTACTCATCACAAATGTGTGCTCTGCCTGCCGACCCCTCTGCACAGTTCCTTTATTCTTCTTCCCCTCTGCACAGTTCCTTTATTCTTCTTCCATTTGCACATGTTCATGGCTTGTTTTTTGTTGTTGTTGTTGTTTGTTTGTTTGTTTGTTTTTGGTTTTGGTTTTTTTTTTTCTTTTTTAATATTGAAGGATTAAAGTTACTCGTGTTGCAGAAACTTCCAAAAGGTTTGGTATTTTGCAATTCCACAAAGTTCACTAGTCAGCTGGGCTGATGTGAAGGAGAAGGATGATCTCTCACTAAGGCTTTTGATGGAATCCACCCACCCAGGACAGCTTCTGTACCAAATGTGGGTAAGAATCTTCACACCAAGATCTGAAGATTCTCATGGTACAGACTGTTAAGAAACATAACATTTATGTCTTCTGCTGGAGCTGGTCCTTCACACTGGACACATGTACCCCAGCACTGACATGGCAGCTCACAACTATCTGTAACTTGTGTTCCAGGGTGTCTGATGCCCTCGTCTGGCCTCTATGGAGACAGGCATGCATGTGGTACACAGGCCTATGTGCAAGCAAACATCCATACGGACAATAAAATAATTTTAAAACAGATGCATAAGTGAATGAATGAACAAATGAATGGATGAATAAAAACCTTGAGAAAAAAGGCAGATCATGGAGTCCCCCCAATGTTTTCTTTTCTTCCTATCAGGGTTTAATTAAATGATCCCATACTGTTTGTGCTTTTCTCAGGAAGATGAACAAGCATATATTCATTCTTGATAGAGCACCAAAGGCAGAGCAAAGGAATAACTCTACCCAAGTCTAGCTTGGAGGAGTAATGAATTTAAGGAGGGTTCTTCACTGGAGCATAGGTGAGGGGCTGCTTATAGGGGCATGGTCTAGAAGGTCTCACAGGGAGATGAGTGAGAGGTAGGGAATCTCTCATTCATGGATGAAGACGTAGGGAGCAGTTAACCACAGGAGCAGGGATGAGAGGTCACGTATAGGAGCATGGACAACTCTACGCAGCTACACCACTGAAGAAAATGTGTCTCCCCAGTAACTATTAACTACTTGCATAGTCCCAGGGAGGGATGGGGTTTTATGTGTCACTTCTCTCTGCCCATATGTGAGCCTCTCCATGATGAAACATTAATGGACCCAGTCTTGGGAAGATTTCTTTGCTGTAATCACAGCTGCTGGGAGTTCAAGAAGGTGATGGCCCTGAGTCTAACATTCCCACATATGCCCCTGTGTGCTCCGGGGCGTCCTTTGCTCTCTACTCATCTACCCCTAAAAGAGTTGGCATTTGTTGATTATACCCATTCCGTCTTTGGAGACCAAGGCAGATTGCATTCACTTTTCCATTAGCCCAGCAATACCGCCCCATATTTTCCACAGCTGGTTTTCTGAGCAGCAATAGGTTCTAATCAATCTTCCTGGCTTCATTTCTCAAAATCTCACAATCTTCTCAAGGAGCATTTCAACCCCGATTTATCATCATTATGAGACCCTAAATATTCACCAGATTATATATTATTTATTACACCTAGTTAATTTCTCTGTTCTGGCCTTATGGGTCGAATCACAGGGCACACAAGGATTATCCGTGGGAAGTGTCTGTAAGACTACACTCAAGAGCAGAGCCACATTTAGAAAGAAGAGGCTTCCACAGAGCAGTTCTGAGGAGCTGAGTTACCTCTGCCTTTAAAGACTTGCCTGCACACCACCCTACACAGCCCTGCATGGCCCTGCATGGCCCCGCACTAACCAAAAGGCAACAGACACTCCTCCTCACCTCCACCTACCCATCTAGGGAAAACACTCCTCCTCACCTCCACCTACCATCTAGGGAAAAAAACTCCTCCTCACTTCCACCTACCCATCTAGGGAAATGTTCCTTATCTGTATTAAAAAAAGGTTAGAGGGGTAGAGCAGAAAAAAGTGGCCCCAGATCTCTGTAAGGGGAGAGTGACCTTAGCTGTTCTAGATGAAATGAGAGATTAACACTGGGTGCATGGCCACACTTTTTATTTTATTTTTATTAATTACAGTTTATTCATTTTCTATCCCACCTGTGGCACCATCTCCTCCTAATCCCACCCTTCTTCCCTCCCTCTTCTTCTATGCCCCTTCCCTAGTCCACTGATGGGGAGGACATCCTCCCTCTCCATCTGACCCTAGCCTATCAGGTCTCATTAGGAGTGGCTGCATTGTCTTCCTCTGTGGCCTGGTAAGGCTGCTTCTCCATCGGGAGGGGGGGGGGTGTCAAGAGCCAGCCACTGAGTACATGTCAGAGACAGTCCCTGTTCCCATTACTAGGAAACCTTCTTGGACACTGAGCTGCCATGGGCTACATCTGTGCAAGGGTTCTATATTATCTCCATGAATGGTCCTTGGTTGGAGTATCAGTCTCACAAAAGACCCCTGTGCCCAGATTTTTTGGTTCTGTTGCTCTCCTTGTGGAGCCCCTGTCCACTCCAGGTCTTTCTATCTCCCCCTTCTTTCCTAATATTCCCTGCACTCTGCTCTAAGTTTGGCTGTGAGTCTCAGCATCTGCTTTGGTACCCTGCAGGGTAGAGTCTTTCAGAGGCCCTCTGTGGTAGGTTCCTGTCCTGTTCCGTTTTCTCCCTCTTCCAATGTCCATCCTGTTTGCCTTTCTGAATGAAGACTGAGCATCTTACTAGGGTCCTCCTTCTTTCTTAGCTTCTTTGGGTGTACAGATTTTAGTACGATTATCCTATATATGTCTAATATCCACTTATAAGTGAGTATATACCCTGTGTGTCTTTCTGCTTCTGGTATACCTCACTCAGGATGATCTTTTCCAGTTCCCACCATTTGCCTGTAAATTTCAAGATTTCCTTGTTTTTTTATTGCTGAGTATTATTCCATTGTATAAATGTACCACAATTTCTGTATCCATTCCTCAATTGAGGGACATCTGGGTTGTTTCCAGCTTCTGCCTATTACAAATAAAGCTGCTAAGAACATGGTTGAGCAAATGTCCTTATTGTGAACTTCAGCATCTTTTAGATATATGCCTAGGAGTGGTATAGCTGGATCTTGAGGTAGCACTATTCCTCATTGTCTGAGAAAGCACCAGATTGATTTCCAAAGTGCTTATACAAGTTTACATTCCCACCAGCAGTGGAGGAGGGTTCCCCTTTCTCCACATCCTCTCCAGCATGTGTTGTCACTTGAGGTTTTTTTATCTTAGCCATTCTGATGGGTATAAGGCGAAATCTCAGGGTCGTTTTGGTTTGCATTTCCCTGATGAGTAAGAACGTTGAACATTTCTTTAAGTGTTTCTCTGCCATTCGATAGTCTTCCATTGAGAATTCTGTTTAGCTCTGCACCCCATTTTTTAAATTGGATTACTTGATTTGTTGCTGTTCAACTTCTTGATTTATTTATATATTCTGGATATGAGTCCTCTGTCAGATATAGGGTTGGTGAAGATCATTTCGCAGTCTGTAGGCTGTCATTTTGTTCTGACGACAGTGTCCTTTGCTTTACAGAAGCTTTTCAGTTTCATGAGGTCCCATTTATTGATTGTTGCTCTTAGAGTCTGTGCTGTTGGTGTTCTGTTCAGGAAGCTGTCTCCTGTGGCATGGCCACTCTTGTGGGATAAAATCATACTGGGAATTTGATACATCATACAGAAAAAAGATCCCCCCCGACCCCTAGTAGAAAGCAACTGAAGCCCCAGGCCTTTCATCTTTCCCTATACACTAACTGTAACATTTCCCATCCACTTTGCAACATCCAGCCCTCCCTATTTGCCCAAAGTGAGAGAAATTCACTTCAGCCATTAGCAATGCAAGGTCATGTCTCATTTGTAGCACACAGAAAAAGGCATAAGAAATAGTAATAATGAAAGAAATAAAAATTAGCATCACAATGACGTATTGTCTCATACCTGTGAGGGTGAGCATTATCAAAATGACTAACCACAAGCACACATATGGAGGAAGGCAGTTCTCACATGAGGATGTAAATTAGTGCAGACACTGCCACAAACAAAAGGAAGGTTTCTTGAAAAATTGGAAAAACTACCTACCTATGGTCCAGCAGTCCCACAGGAATACAGTATTTCAAAGAGTTATCTGTATACCCATGTCTACTATAACAGCAACACATGGAAGAAATTGTTGTCCATAGAACAGATAAAAGGAGACAGGCATGAACATACAATGGAATACTATGGAAACAGGAACTCCTAGAAAAATATGGAGGACATTATGTTACAGCAAATCACAAGACAAGGAATGAGTGTTGTAAAAAGTGTTCAACATCGTTAGCCACCGGAGAAATGAAAACTAAACCTACTTTGAGATGCCTCCTTACCCCAGTCAGAATGGCTATCATGAACAAATCTGAAAGATGCTGAGAATGTGGGGAAGAAGAATTCTTTTTCACTCCTGGTGGGAGAAGAAACTAGTGTAGCATTATGGAAGAAGCATGGAGGCTCCTCAAAAACCAAAAACTGAACTTCCATGTGACCCTGAGCACATACCTAAAAGACTCAGTAGCTCACTAACGATATAAATACATGTTTATTCCTGCCCGATTCACAATAGCACAAAATTAGACGCCTATCAACAGATGGATGGATTATGAGAATGCTGTACATATACACAAGTAACTGTTATTCAGCCATAAAGAAACTTGAAGTTTCAAGAAATAGATGTATTTGGAAGGTATAATATTAAACAAGGTGACCCAAACTCTAAAGGCCAACAATATATGGTTCTCTAGAGAAACAGAACTAGCAGAATGAATATATGTATATGCACATTTATGTCATATATCAGAAATATACATTATATATATATTAGATTTATTGCAATGGCTTACAGGCTGTGGTCCAGCTAAACCGACTAGAGCTGTCTATGGATAGAAAGCCCAAGAATCCCACAGTTGTTCAGCCCACAAGGCTACTGTCTCAGCTGGTCTTCAACACGTACCAGAATCCCAAAGACGTGGGCGCTAATGCCAGTGAAGGAATGGAGTGGTAGTAAGATGAGGAGGAGTAGGGAAGGAGAGAGGGGGGAGAGAGGGAGGCAGGGTGGCACTGTGAGGAGAAAGGGAGGGGGCTACACTGGGGTGTAAAATGGATAAGTAAATGAATTATTAAAATGTAGAGAGCAAGTAGGCAGAGAAAGAGCTTCCTTCTTCCGTGGCCAGCAGCTGTGACCTCTCACCTCTAAAGATCTGGATTAAAGGTGGATCTTCCCACCTCAAATATCCAAATTATAAGTGGCTCTTACCATTTCAAATGAAAAAAAAAAAAAAAAAAAACCTCACAAGTGTGCCCAGCCATTCGGGTTTTAGTTTTAGTTCCTTCCAGATGTAGTCAAGTTGACAACCAAGAATAGCCATCACATGTGGATCGTAATTCATAGTGTGTAGATGTATTTATATAATGAGAATAAATGTAGCTAAAGCCTAAAAAGTTAGAAAGGCAGTCAAGGTGGGGTGGCAAAAACATAGGTACTGAGGATGTGGGGAACGGGCAAAAGGACACATGACATGAAAAGGGCAGGAAACTGAGGCAGGGTGGAGGGGGAGCATCCTGCTTGACAGTCACAGAGGAGATGTCAAGCGCTCTTCCCACAAAGTGATTGACATGTGAAATAACGCGCTAAATGGCCTGAGCTGGCCTGCCCGTCCTGTGCGCATGCATCAAATCAGCATTCAGGGCCCGCCATGCGCGTTCACGTGCACACGCACGTTTGCGTAAGTGCACACGTCTGCAGGCACATGTGGAAGCGAGAGTAGTGTCTCCTCAGTCGTTCTTTGACTTCTTTTGAATCAGGAACTCCCCCTGAACCTCAGGTTCACCGATACGAGTCAGCTGGCTGTGAGCCCTGAGGATCCCAGCCGGGACTGCGGGTGTTCACCGCCACACTCAGACCTTTCGTAAGTACTGGGGATCAAACTCAAGTCCTCACGCTTGCTCAGCAACTCCCTCACCACCTAGACTATCGCCTCGGCCATGGTTTCCACATTTTTATGAAACTATACGAATTACAGAGATTCTACAGATCATCTCCACATTTCCCTTAGCAGATGACTCTAAAAGGAAAAAGTGATGTTTTTTTTCCAGCTGGCTTTCTAAAAAGCTAGGACCCAAATATCAAATGTTCTGTTGTGTCCAAGAAAAAAAAGACCTGATGAACACATAAGATTTCAATCAGAAATAGACCAAACCCTTATTACTTCAGGCTCAGCATTGGTCGTCCAAATCAATAGTGCAAACAAGATTTCTGAGGGAAAGGTTAAAGTAATTGGCGAGATCACATTGGTGTTCAGCCACCATAAGCACTTTGATAGCAAAGAATTAAATACAAATAATTGATAAGCTCATTATAAATCATTCATATGCACTTCACAGACACACTCGTGGGCTTTATAAGAAATCTCTTTATCACCTAAGTTTCTACCTGTATTAGAAAGTGATATAACCACGGATTTCTTAAAGATCTCCTATAATCAGAACTGGCTCTGATTTAAGCTGTTCTTGCTCTCTATTAGACAGGATTTACAAGGACCTCGAAACCAGCTCCTGGGTTAACTCATTTTGCCTCTGGGTTAAGCAGAGCTATGTTTTGCTCGCTATTACACAGGGATGCAACTTAAACTGACTTACTAACATAGCTCTATAGTGTGGAGCTGGGTGTGGGAGAGATGGTCTAGGGTAGACATAGATGAGATTGATTAAAGAGCAGTTTTTTAAAAAAAGATAGCCTTCGTATGGTGGCTTAAGTGAGATGCCCCATAAGTCTTGGGCATTTGAATACTTGGTCACTAGCCGATAGCTGTTTTGGGAAATGTTACCTTTTTTGAAGAGGGTGTAAGCCTGGGGGCAGACTTCAGGTTTCAAAAGACTCGTGCCATTCCCCGTGTGTTCTCTGCCTCCTCTGGTTCAGCATGTGAACTCTCAGCTCCTGCTCGGCTTCTCTGCCACCATGCCTCTGTCCCTCCACCACAGACCCTCACCCTTCTGAAACCGTGCCCAGTTGAGTGATTTCTGCTATAACTTGCTTTTGTCCCGGGGTTTTACCACAGCAATGGATGTAACTGATGTTCTCGGGCTGGGGATACAGCTCAGGTGGTGGCGCATGCCCAGCATGCACTAAGCTCCTGACTCTATCTGTAACACTGCACAAACCAGCATGGTGGCACATTTGTGATCTCAGCGTTCAGGAGGAAGAGGCAGAAAGATCAAACCTTCAAGGTCAGCAACAGCTACATAATGAGCTGGCTCTGTGTGTCAACATGACACAAGTTGGAGTCATCAGGAACAAAGACCCTCAGTTGAGAAAATGCCTCCATTATATCCAGCCATAAAGCGTTCTCTCAATTAGTGATCAACAGGTAAGGACCCAGATCCTGGTAGGTAGTGCCATCCCTGATCTGGGTGTCCTGGGTTCTAATAGAAAGCAGGCTGAGCAAGCCATGGGGAGCAAGCCCATAAGCAGCACCCCTCCATGGTCTCTGTATCAGCTCCTGCCTCCAGGTTCCAGCCCTGTGTGAATTCCTGTCCTGAATTCCTCCAATGATAGACTATGATCTGAAAGCTAAGTAAAACCCTTTCCTCCCCAACTTGTTTTTTGGTCACGGTTTTTCATTGCAGCAATAAAAAAGAAAATCTAGCTAAGCAAGATAAATATAGACAGACGGACGGACGGGCGGACGGACAGAGAGATGAGAGATAGATACATAGATAGATGACAGGGGTTGTCTAATAACTGTGATGTAGACATTGGAATGTCGGAGTAGAAGTAAGAGTAGGATATACCTGGACTGACCAGCATTTTAAGATTAATAATTAGCAAGTTCACAACAAACATACTTCATGGCTGTATACAGGTCAGTCACTCTGACTGGTTTTGACTTCACTGTACTAGAAATGACATCTTTAAGGTTTTGCTTCTTTCTGTTTCTGAACGTCAGCCCATTACAGTAACTCTGTCCATCTTCCCAGTGACTGGTTTAGGTATCCCAGCTTAAGCCAGTCAGTACAGGCCATCCTCCTGGCTTAATGCTTTTGGTCAAAGTTGGATTTACAGTGTAACTGATCCAATCAGACTTCAAAACGAGGATATTCTATTATTAAAGGACATATTTTTTTCTTTTATATGCAGTAGAAAGGCTGTTTGTTGCACCTGTTGGTGGCAGCCCTTCTGAAATCCTGAGGGCAGTTCCCTTTAAGGTAAAGTCCATAACTGATGAAATAAAGGAAACCAAGGGAAATGCAAATAATTACCAGTTAATGGTGTTTCCAGAGTCTATCCAGCCTTCCCAACCAGAGCAAAGAGGGCAACTATGTGAAGCTTTGAAGAAAGTTCAAAGTTTTTAAAGTTTATTCCCTTACTCACGCTCACATGCACACACATGCACACACACGCACACACCAACGCACATTCATGCATGCATGCACACACTCGTACACCACACACACACACAATTGGTGAGATAAAGGACAGGTGGGGAAAATACAGCTCTGGAAGGAGAGAGACAAGGTTCTTCTCAGCTCTGGCTACAAGAAAACACCAACATCTGTAAACTGTGGAACTGGTAAGCAGCTTGCAGAATCATTCTGAGAATTCCATGTTACACAGTTTGTAAAATAGCTAGTGCATAAAGTACAGACTCAATAACTATAAATTAATTTCCTTATTTTGATACCCAATCTTCCAAAAAGACTCTTCAAGCTCTTCCTACCCCAAATCTTTGACCCCTCCAACTTCTCCCCTCGCCCTTCCCTTTCCTCCTCAGCCAACACCACAATGCTGGTTTGCCCGTCTAGTCCTGTCTTGTTTTAGTGTTGGATGGATGGTTTTTATCGATCCTACCTACCTCCTGTATGGCAGGTACAATTATGACACTTAATCCTCCTCACAGCCACTGTCCTGCAGGGACAACGCAGTATGCTTGTCTTACAGGTGACAAAAGCACAGTGAAGGGAAACAAATGTGCCCACCAGTTTTAAAAAGTGAATGCCAGGAACTGGGGAGATATCTCAGTCAATGAACATGAATCAATAAACACACAAACATGAGGATCTGAGCTCAGTTTCCAGAGCCCACATGAAAAAGATGTGTGTGAGGCGGGTGGAGACATGCATGTCCCTGGGTCTCACTGGCCAGACAGGTGAGCTGAATTGGTGAGTTTCAAGTAAAAGCGAGGCCCTCTCTCAACACAGTGGACATTAAAAATCTACACATGAGATTGACTCCAGTGTCTATATGCATGCACACACACAAGCACATGAATACACACAAACCAGGCATGCACATGCACACACACATGTACATATACACATACGTACGAACTTCAGAACTTGGAAAGCCATGTTCTTAACTGCTTCATAGTGTTAAACATGCAAAGATGGATATCGCCCTCTGTCTCTGTCTGTGGTGTGAGTGTGTGTGTGTGTTTCTCATGGATTAAGACCTATG
The DNA here is from genome assembly GCF_907164565.1 of Psammomys obesus. Lineage (NCBI taxonomy): Eukaryota > Metazoa > Chordata > Mammalia > Rodentia > Muridae > Psammomys > Psammomys obesus. The sequence goes on along the minus strand of NW_026585504.1, from coordinate 67,365,883 downwards.
GACAGCCACCTGCCCTAGCCCATTCCCTGGTGACACATCACACACTTTTGGTGTATTTGTAGTACTTCTCTCATTGCTGGGATGAAATATCTGGCAAAATCAGCTGAAGTAAGGAAAGGCTTGTTTTGGGGTGGGCAGCAGGGGCGGAGCAGGCGGGTCACTCTTTGGTCAGGAAGCAGAAAGAGGAATGCGGATGCTCTGCTCACTTCCTTCTTTGACCCAGTCAGAGCCTCAGTCCAGGGATGGCGTCTCCCATGGCTACAGTGGATCCTCCTTCCTCTAGTGACCCCATCTAGAAAGAGTCCCTCACAGACTTGCACAGGAACTTTCCCCTAGATAATTCCAGGATCTGTAAACTGATAATTAACTACCACGTTCTGTAAGAGGTCCCAGGTGCACAAATATGCGTGAACCCTTCTTATCTTAAAGAGACCAAACAGACCAAAATAGGATGTCTACCTAAAAGGCAAAATGATATAACACATCCTATGTCTCTAGGAAGAATCACCAAGCGCAAGCACCATAGGAAATCCAAAGAGGGGCACCAAGGGTGTGAAGAACAGAGTCAGAGCTGGCACTAAAGAACCACAAAGAGTTCCCGAAAGACAGAATTCAGTGGGCAGGGTGACAGGCATTGCAGTCAACACAGACAGAATGGAGGAAGTGTCAGAGACAAGGCCAGACACTAGGGTGTAAGGGCAGATTGGGGGCAGAAATACATTAAAGTAATTGACTAAAATTCAGAGCACTCAGTTCTGTGAGGAGGGGACTAGGAGTTTTAAAGGGAAAATGAGACATAATTAGGAAGTAGGGTAAACCATGAAAACCCAGTGAGGTTTTCCAACAAGCTGCTAAACTTGGCCGTCTGCCCTTAGCGTGACTGGGAGACAGGAATTCCTGGTCCTTGGATGTTGGCTGGAACAGACAGTAAATCTTTCTGTCATTTGAGTTTTCTCATACACTGTAGTGGGTCGTCCTGGGGCATTAGAGATGTGGCCTCGAGCTGCCGAGAACTACATTAGGGTTTATATTTGAGACAGTTACACCATGTAGCCCAGGCTGATCTGGAACTCATAATTCTCCTGCCTCAACCTCCTGAATGCTGAGATTATAGCATGTGTCCCCACATGAGGCATCACTTTTCAAAGCCTTTATAGGCCAGTGTTGAGGGCCATTTGAGAAGATGGAGGGGTTTGAAGAGGCTGGAGTTTGGTCAAAAAGAATCTTTTGTTGGAGGGCTTGGCACACGCAAAGCTCTTGACATTGGGCAGACTGTATGGAGGAATGAAGGGCTTTGAACACCAGGCTGGTAGTAGCCTGGAACTCTCCCAGAGGGAGGGTGAAGAGCAGGCCAAGTTTGCCCAGGAGTGGGAGAATTCAGTGCTAGAACAGGGAATCCTGAATGAAGAGGAACTATCTGGGAATCATCTAATTTGGAGGAAATAGACACTTGAGAAAATTGTTGAGTAGAATTTGATGTGCAAAGGAATTGGTGGCTCAAGGTGATTCCTTTGGGTCACGGTATTTTTTTTAACTTTTATTAATTACACTTTATTCACTTTGTATCCCCCCATAACCCACCCCCTCCTCCCCTCCCGGTCCCACCCTCCCCCCCTTTCTGCATGCATGACCCTCCCCGAGTCCACTGATTGGGGAGGTCCTCCTCTCCTTCTTTCTGATCTTAGTCTATCAGTTCTCATCAGAAGTGGCTGCATTGTCAGGGTTCCAGGTCATCTCCACGGATAGTCCTTGGTTGGAGTATGATTCTCTGGGAAGTTCCCTGTGTTCAAATTTTCTGGTTCTGTTGCTCTCCTTGTGGAGTTCCTGTCCCCTCCAGCTCCTGCTATTTCCCACTTCTTACATAAAATTCCATTCACTCTGCCCGCCAGTTGGGTCATGGTATGAAAGCATCCAAGCTTGGCTGGTTATTTGTTAGGTCAGGTTTTATGATATGTCCCTGATCTTGGCACTGGATCTGGGCAATGTAGACAGTGGTTCAAGGTTTCTGAACCTTGTGAATCTGCTTCTTCTACTTTGGAAACCCCAAACACACAACACTGTGCTTTGTGAATTGTTTGAGAGCGCTAAGGCCCATTCACTGCTTATAATAGACATGGCTTTCCAGAGCAATGGAGCCAGTGGTACATATATATAATTATGAGAGTGGATTTAGATAAATTGGCTTATAAGACTGGGGCCTGGAAAGTCCCACAATGGCCCTCTACAGCCTGGAGAGCTTGGAAAATGAGTAGCTATTCAGTTCAAGTAGCTGGAAGCTCAAAACAAAGGGGACTTACAATGCCAACCCAATCCCAGGACGGAGTCTTGGAAGCTGCCTGGAAAGTCGCTGTTTTAAGTCCAGGTTGGAAGGATTAAGTGTGTAGGGTCTGATGTCTACAGGCAACCACAGCAGCAAACATATATCCACTCACTAAAAAAGAACTCCAGCCAGATGAACAGTGCCAAAAACATTCAAGGTGGATGTTTCCTAGTCAGTGGGCTGAACCACACGTATCAGCCTTAGAAACATCCTCATAGCCACAAAGAGTGTTTATGGCAAGTTATCCAGCTCTCTCAACCCAGTAAAGTGATGGTCAAGACTAATGATCACACTGGTGAAACTACATTTCAAGTATGTTTGAAGGTCTGGAGAGGTATCTCAGGGTGTAAACCGCCTGCTTCCCAAGCAGGAAGCCTTGAGCCTGATCCTGAGCACCCACGTAAAAGCTGAGGCTGGAAGGGCAGATTTGGAATCCCAGCACTGGAGAGGTGGAGGTGGGCAGATCCCTGGCACTCCAGCCACCCTAGCTGAATCAAGGAGTTTCGGGCTCATTAGGGCATCCTGTCCAAAAAAGTAAGGGCCAAGAAGAAGAGATCAAGGAAGACATCCGGCCTACACAAGCATACACGGCCACCTCCATGTTTGTGTGCTCATACCCACAGGAGCACATATGTACAGAATACACGCAAACAAGGAAGATTTGATACCTCCTCCAGAGGCAGAACTCACCTGGGATTCCTCCTTTATCAGTTCCTGGCCCTGCATCCTTCTGCCTGACTTCCTTCTTAGTCCTCTCTGAAACAGAAACACCAACATTAAGATGCTCAGAGATAGTTAGGCAGATTTAAATGAGATGTTATGTATGTAAATTCCTTCATAAGGTACATAAAATCTATCAAGAATTTGGGAGTAACAGCTCTCATTATTGTTGAGGTGGCTGTTTTGTTTTTGTTTTTTGTTTTTTTTTTTAAGCACAGAAGGAAAAAAAAAAAAGATTTTATCCATAGTGCTTAAAGGTCAGCATCCCAAAAATGTTTCCACTGGGTTAGATTTTCAGGTGAAATAAACAAACGTGAGGACTCTGTCACATAAATAGAAGCTGACCCTGGGTCCTTTAGATTCATGTAATAGCCACTCAGAGCATTCTGGAAAAACAAAGTAGACGACTGAAAAATGCTTGTATTGCCCCTGGGTGCTATCCATCAAAGGGAAAGGCCTAACCCCAGATTTTATTTCCTGCGTTAGGGCCAAAAGAAGGAGAACAAAACCAATTAAGGAAAACATAATCGATTTCAAAAATCCCTGAATGTGGGGCATCACTCTTTTTCCTTTCGAGGGGAGCTTTATCACTATCAAGTGTGGCTAACGGTGCTGAGCTAAAACATTTATTTATTAATGTTAAAAAATATGCTCTTCTCCTGAAGTCTCAGGAATGGGGCATAATCAAATCGCTCTGTAAAATATTGATAGCACGTTATTGCTGCAGCAGTGAGAGAAATCTAAATGAGTGGCACAGCAAGATTTCTCCAGATTATTAGGAAATGGGTGATGGCTTAGTGGGCAAAAACACTTACTGTGCAAGCATGAGGAGCTCAGTTCAAATCCCCTATGCCCACGTAAAAGGTGGCGCACTAGTAAGCCCAGCATTGGAGTTGCGGGGATGGAGACAGAAGGATAGTGGCAGCTCTCTGGCCGACTGGTCTAGTTGGAAGACAATGAGCTCCAGGTTGTGTGAGGAGTGTTGTCTGAAGGAAGCAGAGTGGAGAGTGACAGCTGACATCATCTGATGGCCTCCACAGATGTCCACATGTCCACTCTCATGCACACACTCTCAAAAGAACCGATGCCACCTCAGTTCGAGGAGGCCTGCAAAAGAGAATATAGGAAAATTTGTCTCATCACACTTAAAATCCAGGGCAGCACTCAGTCACTGCTCCCCGTGCAGGTCTCACTAACCTAGACACCTAGCCAACGCCCCCGGACTCAAACCCAATACATTGTTACTTTGCTCTCCTGCAAAGTCTGAATGTCAGGTCCGGCCTCTCCAGAGCTTCCAAGTTCTCCACTGTAAAAAGGGAAGATAATATTACCCCCAGCCCTGCACAATTGTTTTGAAGGTCAAAGAGAAAACACAGTTCTTAGTCTAGTATGTGACAAAGAAATCAAGAGTTTTCCTTCACTTTTCTCTGAATTCTGAGTCCCTGAAACTTTTCTGTGTTGTAATCCCTGAGCTGGACAGAGAGAGTGGCACCCCTGGAGCTTACTGGCCAGCCAGTCTAGTCTAATCAGGGAGCTCCAGATCCCGGTGAGGTACCAGAAAACCAAGTGGATGGCTCCTGAGGAACAACATACCTGTTTTTTGGCAGGCATGTGGGCACCTGTACACACACACACACACACATACACACACACGCACACACATACACGCGCACACACACACACACACACACACACATACACACGCACACACACACACACACACACACACACACACGTGCGCGCGTGCACACGCAGAATCCACTGACATGTTTTCCCGGGTGTCTAGAAAAACTGAGGAGAATGTAGATCTTGCCACACCTCTAACACACATCTACCCCTGAGGCATGTCAAATTGCCTGGTAGCCATCGTCACCTCTTCAGATATAGGTCCAACTGTAAGAGCTGCAGGAAGGCAGGGAACAATATGGAGACTCTACAGTTTTTCTAAATGTTTTTCTCTGACTCTTCTAGGTCAAACGTGAACCAATATTCCCAGCAATTTAACTTTGAGATTAGTATTTCCAACTGTTCTCTTTTCAGCTTCTGAACGATTTTAACAGAAAATGTGTTAAAGTTTTCATCACTACATGACAATTTAAAAGAAGCAAAGATTTATTTTGCACTCACGCTTTCAGGCGTTTCACCCTTGGGCCATTGGCTGGGGCCCTGTGGTGAGACAGAACATCATGGCAGCGGAGGCATGCTCACTCACACTGTGACAGACAGGAAGTGGCAAGCGACAGCACTGTGCTAGTCTGCTTTCTCCTCGTCCTCTTGCACTCCATCCTGGCCCTAGGTAGTGGGGTAGTCCCCTCCACACTCTGAGTGGGACTTAGTCCTTTTCAGAAATGTCCCGCTAGGAACAGCTAGAGCATGCTTAATAGAATGCCTAGGTGCTACTTAAACTGATAAATTGCCTTTCAAGACTAATCATTGGAAAAACACATTTGTTTTATCAAATCAAATTACACAAAGAGTTACATTTCACAACTTCTTGCCTCTAACCTAAAGAGTGAGAGAAAAACACTTCAAAGCAAACTGCAGAGCGTATCTATACTGTTCCCTGCCTTCCTGCAGCACCCACAGTTGGACCTCACTCTGAAGAGATGAGAGTGGCTGCCTGGCAATTTGAGAGATGTGTGTGGGCTGCAATAGCTTGAGATGTGGCAAGGTCTACTCTATCACCAATTTTTTTGGACACCCAAGATGACAAGTCAGTGGAATATAAGGGGGTAAATAACATGACAATAAGATGATTTGTAGAGACAAGAATATCAACAGAATCAACTAACTGAGGACCATGGGGACTCCCAGGGGCTGAACCACCAACCAAACAGCAAGCATGCACTGGGCCTAGGTCCCCTACATATATGTAGCTGATGAGCAACTCGGTCATAAGGGCCCTTCATAAGGGCTCTCTAGCAATTAGAGTGGGGTCTGTCTGTCTCTGACATGGACTCTGTGGCCTGCTTTTGGATCCCTTTCCCCTAACTGAGCTGCCTTGTCAGGCCTCGATGGAAGAGGATGTGCTTAGTCCTAATGAGACTTGATGTACCTGGGCAGGTTAGGGGACCTCCGCTTTTCTGAGGGGAAGGGAAGGGGGAAAGGGTGGTAGGGTGGGACCAGGAGGAGAGAAGGGAGGGGGCTTTGATAGGGATATAAAGTGAATAAATAAATAAATTTTAAAAATTAAAAAAAGAAATTTGTGGAGTAAAGGGTTCATTACATCTTACACTTCCAAGTAACGTTCTCTCACTGAGGAAGGTTAAGGCAGAGCAGGGCAGGGACCTGGGGGCAGGGTCTTCTCCCGAGGCCATAGAGAGGCGCTGCTTACTGAAGTGCCTCACACCTGAACCTGCCTTTGAACTAATACCTGGTGGCACAGGTTATACTAGAAGTCTGGCGAGATGCCTCAGTGATTAGAAGTGCTTCCTGCATCCAATGTTCTGAGCAGCTGCCAGGCTCAGACTCCCAGCCTACAGACAGCCCCTGTTGGACCACCCGGCCCCTGTGGTGTAAGCTAACCTAGGAACGCCCCTACATGATACCTATTCATTCTGTCTGTCCTGTTTCTCTAGAAAACTCTAAATGACTCATGGCGCATAGGTGTTTCCTTAATCCCAGATCTGAGTAAGGTAAAAGAACAAAATTTTACAATGTTTAAGCCAGACATGATAGTGACACTTGTAATCCCAGCACTCAAAAGCAGACATGGGGATTTATGAATTTGAAGCCAGCTTAGGCTATATAGTGAGAACTTATTTCAAAAAAGAAAAGAAAGTAGAAGAAAAAAGGCTCTCCTCCATTACTGCTTCAGGAGCATCTCTGTTTTCTGCCCTTATAATTATTTTTTTTTTTTAACTGTAGGCTCAACAGGCAGACATATCAGCTTATCTCCTCCTGTCCAGGCTCCTAAAAGACAAAACAATGCAATTACTGTTGAAGGAAAGAATTACACAAATCATGCATATTTAATGAAAAACACAGGAATAGAAACTGTATCATCTAGCTCAGAAGGTTCTGAGACCTTCCTGCCAGTAATTCTGGGGAGAGTGAGGTAGGCTCGGACCTGGAGTGAGGGGCCAGGGCTTCCGATCCTCCCCCTGTGTCGGTTATGTTTCTATTGCTATGATAAAATACAGCTACCAAAGTCACTCGAAGACTGAAGCGCTCAGGTTTCTGAAGGGCTGGAGCCCACTGCGGTGGGGAGGCAAGGCAGCAAGAGCAGGGAGCAGGTCGGTCATCGTTTATCCTCACACAGGAAGTAAGGGAGAGTGGGAAGTATAGAAAGGCTGCAAACCCTCCCAGTCTATCCCTAGTGAAGAACTTCCCCAGGAAGCCCCACCTCCTGAAGCTTTCCTAACCAAATAACACCACCAACCGGGACCAGGCACTCAAATACGTGAGTCTCTGCGGAACATATCTCAAACCACAACACCTTCATTTAAGTAACTAGGAAATCTCAGGAGAGCTTTCTGAATGGGTCTCAGGTTAGGATGAATAAAATCTGGAGCCTGTAACACAATAAAATTATTCGCACTGTACAGTTATTTAAGAGACTTCAAGCTAACAGATCTTGGCGATACTTGCACATGTGTGACTTTTGAAGAGTGGAGAGATACTTGCTCATGAATGGTTATTGCAGTTCTCTCCACAAGAGTTTAAGCTACGGAACTAACCTAGGTAGCCAAGTATAAAGTGATGGATAAGGAAAATATGGATTATATACACAAGGAAACTTCATGCAGTTGTGAACAAATGAAATTAGGCCCCTTGGATAAAGATGAATGCAACCTAAAACAACTATATTGTAAAACTAAAGTCAGTATCAGACAACTGTCGAATTCTGTGAGTCTGACTTTATCAATACATGGAATCGTGTATGCACCAATAACATGAAAGTAGAAGTAAAACTACGTAGGGAAAAGAGGGAACGGTCAGAAGAGGGAAGGTGGAAGGGACACACTCAAAGCACATTCAATACTTGCAGGAAAATGACCTTAAATAACTATCTTAGCCACAGTTCTACTGCTGCAACAACAACAAACAAAAATGACCATTGGCAACGTGGGGAGGAAAGGATCTATTTCATCTTACACTTCCAGGTCACAATCCAGCACTAAGGAAAGTCAAGACAGGAACTCAAGCAGGGCAGGAGCCAGGAGGAAGGATCTGGTTGTCATGTATTACTCAGGCTTGTTTCTTATGGCATCCAGGACCATTAGCCAAGGGCTGGACCCTCTCATACCAAGTCATCAATCAAAACAATGTACCAAATATACCACAGGCTCGCCCACAAGCCAATCTAGTAGGCGTATTTTCTCAATTGAAGTTTCACCTTCTAAAACGACTCTAGCTTGTGTCACATTAACATACATCTATTGAGTACAATAACCCTGTGTAATAATAAAAATATTAACTCCATTTAGCATAGCACGGGACAGTGCTGGCCATCTGGGTTACCTTTACTGTCTCCAGTACAATCACCGACTCGCTCAGAGATGCCTTGTGAGATTTTACCAAGTTCATTCTTGGGAAGTGCTCAAAGCAGGGCTTGGCCCTCTCTTCGTGGAGGCTGTGACAGTGTTCTCCAAAACACCTTCTGACCATAGCACTGCTCAGCTCTTTCACTCCAATACCCACCCCAGAGTTTTTAATTTGCTTAGAATTCACTGATGAGATTTTTTTTAAAGGTGAACAAAGAAAATGTTGGAATTTAATATTCATTTTGTCTCTATCAATAGAAGAACAGAACATTAAAAGCAACATAAAATCAAACATAAATAAGAGAAATGGTTCATTTGGCTTAAAACAGTATGATTTCTCATGGTAAAAACACATGAAGTCATAAAAAATTTTAAAATTTAAAATGAAAAAAAAAATAGGAAGATTTTTTTAAAACATTTTATCTTCCAAGAGAGGAAAGCAATACTCATGAAATAATTTTCCCATGTGCATTGGAGTTCATAATCTGAATTTATTAGTCTCACCCTCAATATCACTGTGAGGAAGAGGACATCCTTTTTGACAGGCAAGAAAGCTGAAGCACAAGGAAGCTCACCTTGGTGATAGTCGTGTGGTTCTTCTAAGGCAGACTCCAGAGCAGCAAGAAAGCACTGCCCAGTCTCACCCCCTCCTACGAGACTGGCTCAGGCCACACATACTTTTAAAAAGTCATTTTCTAATGAAACAAATTATAATTTATACGCACTGATAGAATTGTGTTGTGCTGCTGCTGTAGCATGCAGAGGCTGAACTGGTGCCTTCATGGAGCCTCCACCCTGCGTGCTAGCCTCTAGCGTGGGAAGGCACTCCCCAGGCTGCCAGAAGAGGAACACGGACATCAACCCAGCCACAAAACCTTTGACCTACAATCTGTCCTGCCTGCATAAGGGCAGTGGTGGCCGAGGACACGTGAGCAAAACCACCCAATGCCTGATTTGGCTTAAGGCCCACTCCACACGAAGGAACCACACCCAACACTTCTTGGGTGACCAAGAACTAGAGACCAGGGTAAGACCGAACACTATTAGACTAAAAAATTTAATAAAATGTTTACTAATGATATTCTGCTATACTCATGGATTGGTGCCTTATCCAGTTATCATCAGAAAGACCTTCCCTGACAGCAGGTGGGAACAGATGCAGAGAGCCAAAGTCAAACATTATACAGAGAGTGCAAATTAGAGATGTCCATCAAATTCTTCCACTCAGAGCTCAGGGAATCTGAAGAGGAGGAGGCCAGGAAGAATGTAAGGGACTCTATCTCACTCTGTTCTCACTCTTTCTCTCTCTCTCTCTTTCTCTCTCTCTCTCTCTCTCTCTCTCTCTCGATAGAGTTTCTCTGTGTAATAGAGCCCTGGATGTCCTGGACTCACTTTGTAGTCCAGGCTGACCTCAAACTCACAGAGATCTGCCTGCCTCTGTCTCCCAAGTGCGGGGGTTGAAGGCCACCACACCTGGCTCTACTTTTCATTTCTTTTACTTTTCTTTTCTTTTTTTTGGGGGGAGGGGGAGTGATAAAGTGTTTCTCTGTGTAGCCTTGGGTGTCCTGTATACAAACTCACAGAGACCCACCTGCCTCTGCCTTGCAGAGTGCTGGGATTAAAGGCGCCAGCTTATTTTTCATTTCTTAATGCCAGTAACAGGACAGAGGACTGTTGTCACAGCGGGGACTGAGATGGAATCAAAGTCTGGGCGAATAGAATCAGAAATCAGCCAGTGTGGGTTTCAGCACTAACTGTTGACACTAGTAACAGAATAGATCTGTTATCTCAAATCCTAGTAGGACATATGTGTTCGACACCTCACAGCCTGTGTGGTTGGAACAAATAGCTGCTGTCCCTAATTACTTGTTTTCACCTTAACGATGTTTCTCCACTGCGTTTAGTGGCTCTATTGGACAACACGGTAACTGCCACTCTCAACAAAGTGCTAGAAAACCGCTAGCAGCACTTAATATGCTTTTAAAGCATTCTCAGTGGGTGTGCCCGCAGGCACACGCACATTGAGGTCTGGGCTGGGCTGGGCCCCCACCTGCAAGCAGCGTTAGTACAGTCAGGAGCCGGCTCTCTCCCATGCTGTGGGTCTCAGGTTCAGCCAGGCACTGGCTGGACATTCCCTCAACCTCTGCTCCATTTTACCCCTACACATGTTGTAGGCAGGGTAAATTTTGGGTCCAAGTTTTTGTGGATGGGTTGGTGTTCCCCTCCCTCCACTAGGAGTCCTGTCTAGTTAGAGGGCGTCCTCTTCAATCTCCGTGACCCCTGCTACTAGGAGTCTCAGCTAGAGTCACCCCCATATCCTCCCAGGAGCCTACCTTGTTGTAGCTCTCCAGCTTCTCACAGAGATGCCCCCACCCACGGCTTCTCTTCTCTCCCCTCAAACCCTCTGTCCTCTGAGAGGCTCCACCCAGCAACAGTTCAAAACAGATGCTGAGACTCACAGGCAAACATTGGGCTGAGAGCAGGGAGTCTTGTGGAAGAGTCGGTGGAAGGATAGAAGGACCCGGAGAGGATGGGAGCTCCACAAGAAGACCAACAGAGCCAACTAACCAGCGCCCAGGGGACCTTGCAGAGACTGAAGCACCAGACAAGGACCGTGCATGAACTGGACCTAGGCCCCTACACAGATGTAGCCAATGGGCAGCTCAGTCTTCATGTGAGTTCCCTAGTAAAGGGAGCAGGAGCTGTCTCTGACATGGACTCTGTTGCCTGAATTTTATCACTTCCCCCTGGTGGGGCTGCCTCAACAGGCCACAGAGGAAGAGGATGGGACTTGATGTGCTGGGGTGGGTTGGGGGGCTTCCTTTTTCTGATGAGTAGGGAAAGGGGCAGGGGGAAGACAAGAAAGGTGGGACCAGGAGGAGAGGAGGGAGAGAGCTACAATCAGGCTGTAAAGTGAAGCAATTAATTACCTAGTTAATTAAGTAATTAATCATTCATTAAATTAAAAGACTGGATTTTTTTAATGCTAAAGTGTCTTACAAATTCAAATACTCGTGATTTTGGAAGCATCCTTCTTTCCCAGTTCCTAACAGCACCATGCACAACTGGTACTCACTTTTGACCCATGATGTAGGCATGAGTCCTGAAGACCAAGCAGCTGCAGGACCTGAGCTCAGGATGGACAGGCAGGTATCACATCAACGCTGAGTCCAGTCCCCACTCCTGCTCCCAAATCCCTCTGCCAGCACTGCAGCATATTACACAGATGAAATGCTCAGCAAATGGTTGCTCAGTAAAGGCAGGATCTCTGTGTTATTTTTATCCATACTCTGTACACTCTGACACGGACTCTGTTGACTGTGTTTTATCACTTCCCACAGGGGAAGAGGATGCACTCAGTCCTGATGCAACTTAATGTGCTAGGGTGGGTTAGGGAGGCTCCCTTTTTCTGAGGAATAGGGGGAAAAGGGAGAGGATTGGGCCAGGAGGAGTTATATACATTTAGCTACACAGTTCATGGGCCCAGCATGGGAAGGGGGAAGATGCCCCTTACTCAAGAAAGTGGGGGAAGTAACATGAAAGGACTCCATGTCTGTCCTGTGGTCTATGGTCTCTCTCATTTACTTGTCATTATATTTTTGCTCTTTAATGTCATTCTTAGAAAAAAATAGATAAATAAATAAATAGATGAAAGTAGGGATTAAAGCTACCCGGGAAACTGGAAATGTCCATCTCTCTGTTACGGAGTCCTGGGAAGACCACAAAGGAAAAGCACCTTGGCTCAGGTGCAGCACGGACAAAGAATAGATGACAAAAGTAAAGTGTCTCTTGCCATGAACTTACATTACCAATAGTCAGCAAAGCCAGTGTTATCTGCATGTGTTAGGCACAGGGCAGTGAAGGTGACTACTTTCTTCCCTGTGTGTAACACCAAGAAAGTTTTTTGCTTAACTCATTGCAGACCAAATTTGAACCCACACAATGAAACCCTTCAATCATGAAATTTTCAAGCTAGTGAATTTCTAGCCTCTCTAACAAACAAAACCAGAAGGAGAGAGAACTGAAAAAGTATGCTATTGATACAACGAATGTTAAATGGAGGAAATTGCTGGTTTATTTACTCATATTCCCTTCTATGCACGAAGAGGTTGGCAAGATATTATATCATAATTATGGACTCCCATGGCAGCTTGAGAATCAATGGCTCCTATTGTTCTAAGTCTTTTGCTCATGAGCTTCAAGAGTGTAACACACACACACACACACACACACACAGAGATAGGAACTAATTGCATTGCATATTTATACTTCCACAGTTTCCTCCATTACCCATATAATTCCCCACGGGTTCTAATTAGCTCACTCAGGCTGGGAGGAGTACAAATTTAAGCAATTTCAAATAAATATAGGGTTTGCTACCACCACAAAATCTGGCAAAATGCTAGCCTTACAACTATAACTTAGAACCGTAGTTTATCTTTCATTTCTGGGAGGGAAAGAAACCCAACTGGATAGCATTTTTATTGTGCTTGGATTTAATCAAGGATAATAGTTTCTTTTTTAATGTTTTTAATTGAAATAGAATTGCATAGCTTAAATAACACTAACCTAACTCTTTTTGCATTTAGGTGTTTTCTTGTCATTGGATGAAGAGAAAGACTCTACTTGGTTTAAACTTTTCCTGAGCTCTCAGGCCACAGCTCTGAAGGTAGCACCCAGTGACATCTCCATTCTTTTTCCTCCCCAGTTCAAAATCTGCATGACCCAGAAGTCTTAGCCTGTGCAGGATACACAATAAACAGTGCTTAGGAAAGAGACTTTCCTGAAGGGACACAGTCTGGGAAGGTGAGCTTAATTACTCCAGACACTCTTCAGTGGTTTCGAGTTTAAAAAATAGTGTGGTTCTTGTAAAGTGAAAACACATAAGACGCCTCTTAATACAAACGAGAACAGTGTCAGAGCTGCTCCTGCTGCCCATCAGCTCATTATTAATTCATCTGGCTTCAGCGTCTCTGCTCTAATCAGGGAGAGGGCTCCTGCAGCTGCGCTTACAATCAACTAATGCCAAATGGCCTCCTTCATGCAATCACCCTTCGCAAACCCACACATGACTCCTAATAAGGGGATCACTCGGAAGGGAGCTGGTACACTAAGACCCAGTCTGCAGTGTCTAATGGCTGGAGCTCTGGGGCTCCAGCAGCTTCCCTCTCCTGACACAGCCAGCCCTGGTGTTGAGGGAGCTAAAGAACAGCCGAGGGGAGAGAGGCATAAAGATGTCTAGAGATGATCAGTGAAGTACGTTTCACATGCTTTCACTTTAGAAAAGATCGCTGTTTCTAAACTTGAAGCCATTGACTGGCGCCTGGTGCAGTTATGTTTCATCTCCCCTTCTGACCACCCAGGAACTGCCTACAATGCTTCCCCTACCACCCTCTCCAAATACAGCGTTTTGTTAGTAACGGTATTTGATATTTTTCTATTGCTGTGATAAAAAACGTGACTAAGGCGACTTATAAAAGGAAGAGTTTGTTTTGGGCTTGTGGCTCTAGAGGGATAAGAGTCCATCACCACCATGGTGGGGAGCGCTGCAACAGGCAGACGTGTCAGCTGGCACTCACAAATGAGAAGCACTGAGAGCACCCTGGAGAGGCGCATGGCTTTTAAAATCCCAAAGCCTGCGCCGTGACATTCTTCCTCCAGCATGGCCACAGTCCCAAACCCACCCAAGAATGTTACCATCTGAAAAACAAGCATGCAGATTCCTGATAGCATGGGAGACATCTGATTCAAGCAACCACAGAGGCAAATGTTTAAATATTGGAGCCAAGCATGGTGGCTCATACATGTAATCCAGGCATTCAGGATCTTAGATGGCTAAGACAGGAGAATTAAGTATCTGAGGCCAGCCTAGGCTATACACTGAGACTAACTGATTTGTTTGTTTGTTTGTTTGTTTGTTTGTCTTAAGTAGATGATAGATAGATAGATAGATAGATAGATAGATAGATAGATAGATAGACAGACAGAAAGATATATTCATAGACAAATGACAAATATATCATGGCTATGTAGTAGTGAGATAAACTCAGGACAGATGGATGGATAGATAGATAGATAGATAGATAGATAGATAGATAGATAGATAGATAGATAG
>NW_026585504.1:67305777-67351232 GCF_907164565.1 Psammomys obesus | reverse complement strand
TAGATAGATAGATAGATAGATAGATAGATAGATAGATAGATAGATAGGCAGAGAGACATATATCTAGATATAGATAGTACATGCATACCGACATACATACATAACAAGGGGTAGGCAGGAATAAAAAGAAAAGGAGGAAGAATTGTGGAGGGGAGAATTAGACCTCCATATGAAAGCTGTATCACCAGTTGCAATGTGAGCTGTGTTCACGGTAGGGCGTCATGTGAGGCCTGCCTACACATTCCTTTCAGCGTGGACACCTCCCTCTCCCAGCTTCTTCAGGACATAGGGTGTCTCGCCTTTTACAATCTGTCTCCTGATGGACTGTGTTAAACTCTCTGTATGTGCTAAACTTCAGTTTTCATTCTAAGCTCCAGGAAGGATCAATGCAATCACTCAGAGGCATTACTTTGGGAAGCACTGCTCTGTTTCAGACCAGCAATATTTGCGCAATCACTTGGAGGGTTATTGCCTTTTGTCCAAGTATTTTATAAAAATGAGGAAACAGAACAATGAACACGCTGATACAAGGGATAACAAGAATAGGTCATATGGACTCAGCACCATTGAGACAAAGCTGCCAATCACCAAGCAGCCTGAAGACAGAGAATCTTTCACCTTAATCAGATTCTCATTGGCGTTACACAGCTCAATTGTGTATTCAATTAATTGTGAAAAACAAAGAACACAATTAAAGAACCTGTACCAAATGCCGGCCATGAATCATAAATGACTGTTTAAAGAACTGAGGTGAAATTAGGAATTTTATTACATTTTAACAGCTCTCAAATAGAACTTGTCCTAATGTCTTTACAACCAATAAGTCAATCTATTGTCTGGCTTTTCTACTCTTGCAGAAAATTTCAAGAATAGATGATATATGAAAGGTGAGAAGTACTTGTACTTATGATCAAAAAGGAGGAAAACACAGACTCTAAACTGATATTGATTTAAACAAAATTTACTTAATGAAAATAAAACTCAATTAAGGAGAACTAACCATGAGCCTCTCTTGAAAAAGGAACAGCCAAGATATAAAGCTATTGCTCTATAAACAAAGTTTTTCATGGCTGTGAATCTCATGGTAGCCAAATTTTAGAGCAAACGAACCTTGGTGGAGAACTATCTAAAGAGCCAGTGGAGACCCTTGTAACAATGCAACAGAATAAGATCCCTCAGAATACATATGGAGTGGTGTTTTGAATGCATCACTAAAATAAATAAACATACAAAGCAGTCTATGAGGCTGAAGTTCAGTCGGTAAAGTGCCCGATATGTAAGCATAAGGACTTGAGCTCAAGCAGTCCTCAGAAGTCGCTCAAAACAGCTAGACATGCAGGCAGGCTTGTAATCTCAGCACTAGGGACTCAGTGGCAGGAAGATCCCTAGAGATCATCAGCCAGCTTAGCCTATTTGGGGAGCTCCAAGCCGTTGAGAGAGTCTCCCTCAAAAAGTAAGGTGGATGACACCTGAGAAATGATGCCCAAGGCTGATACTCACACACACACACAGACACACAGACACACACACACACACACACACACACATTCTAAGATACTTTGGTATTAAAATGATACAGAAATTAGAAGTCACACAATTTGCTTATTTCATAAGGATTTAAAATATTTACCCATGGGATTGAAGAGATGGCTCAGTGGTTAAGAGCACTGACTGCTCTTCCAGATGACCCTGGTTCAATTCCCAGCACCCTTATGATAGCTCACAATTGTCTGCAACTCCTGTTCCAGGGGATCCAACACCCTCACATGGGTATACATGCAGTCAAAACACCAATGTACATCCCCTGAGGCTAGCATCAGGGAGCAGCAATTAGGAGCACACATACTCCCTACCCTCACCCCGCCATCTACTGGCTGGCCACAGCATACAAGTATCAGTGGCCAGGTCTGTCCAAGGCCCTCTGTGTTCCACTTCCCCTTTGCACCCCATACCCCAGTCCCCAGGCCTGTGACATTTCTCAGCACCCACACTGATCTACAGCCCCCGAGATGAGCATGGATCACAGAGCAGCAGGAAAACCAGAGGACTGAGGCCATCTGGGACCAGAAGATCTATCTACAACCCCAGAGACAAATTACCATCAGAGACCACCAGGCCTGCTAATAACAGAGTCAACCAAATGGCTGGAGATCAGCAAAAGAACACCAATAACAAAACCCAGGGCCATATGAATCCACCAAATTCCAGCTATCCTACCACAGCAAGTCCTGAGGATACTATCACACTGTAAGCACAAGAAAACGATCTAAAATCTGAGGTTAGGAAAATTATAGAGGCCTTACAAGAAGAAAATAAATCCCTTAAAGAACTTGAGGAAGATACAACCAAAAACAGGTGAAAGAATTAATAAATCCCCTAAAGAAACACAGGAAAATACAACCAAACAGGTGAAGAAACTAAGTAAATCCCTTAAGGAAACACAAGAAAATAAAACCAAATGGGAGAAGGAAATGAATAAAACTGTACAGGACCTAAAAATGGAAATAGAAGCAATAAAGAAACACAATCCAAAGTAATCCTGGAGATGGAAAACCTAGGAAAGAGAACAGGAACTACAGACACAAGCATCAATAACAGAAAAAAAGAGATGGAAGAGAAAATCTCAGGTGTAGCAGATACAATTGAAGAAACCAATACATCAGTCAAAGAAAATGTTAAATATTTTTAAAAGTTCCTGACACAAAACATCTAAGAAATCTGGGACAATATGAAAAGACTAAACCTACGAATAATAGGAATAGAAGAAGATGTCAAACTCCAAGGCCCAGAAAATATTTTCAACAAAAGCATAGAAGAAAACTTTCCCAACATAAAGAAATGCTGTAAACATACAAGAAGCCTGCTGAATACCAAATAGATTGGACCAGAAAGAAAATCCTCCCATCACATAATAATCAAAACACTAAATGTACAGAACAAAGAAAGAATATTAAAAGCTGCACAGGAAAAATGACAAGTCACACATAAAGACAAACCTATCAGAATTACACCAGACTTCTCAACAGAGACTACGAAAGCCAGAAGGGCCTGGACAGATGTCATGCAGACACTAAGAGAACACAGATGTCAACCCAGACTACCATACTCAGCAAAACTTTCAACCAACATAGATTGGAGAAAACAATATATTCCATGACAAAACAGAGTTTAAATGGTATCTAGACAGAAACCCAGCCCTATAGAAGACACTAGAAGGAAAAATTCCAACCCAAGGAGGCTAACTATATCCAGGAAAACACAGGAAACAAATAACACCACAATTGCAAAACCAAGAGAAAGAAAGCATACACACACACTCTACCACCAACAACATCAAAATAAAAGGAAGTAACAACAACTAGTCACTAACCTCTCAACATCAATGGCTTCAACTTCCCAAAAAAAAAAAAAAAAAAGACACAAGCTAACAGAATGGATGCATAAACAGGACCCATCATACTGTTGCATACAAGGAACACACTTCGCAATAATGATACCCCAGAAAAAAAGGCTGAAAAAAAAGGTCTTCCAAGCAAATGGACACAAGAAACAAGCTGGAGTAGCTATTCTAATATCTAATAAAACTTTCAACCAAAATTAATCAAAACAGATACAATTCATATTCGTCAAAGGAAAAATAAAAAAGAAGATGTCTCAATTCTGAACATATATGCCTCAAATGCAAGGGCACCCACATTTGTAAAAGAAATATTATTTAAATCACACATTGAACCCCACACATTAATAGTAGGCGACTTCAACTTAACTCTCTCACCAATGGACAGATCATTAAGATGGAAACTAACAAAAAAAAATAGAAACTAACAAAACTAACCAACATTATGAGTCAATTGGACCTAACAGATATCTACAGAACATTCCATTCAAACACAAAAGAATATACCTTCTTCTCAGCACCACATGGAACCTTCTCCAAAATTGACCACATGCTCAGACACAAAGCAAGCCTCAACAAATACAAGAAAACTGAAATAACACCTTTTATTCTATCAGATCACCATGAACAAAAGCCAAACTTCAACAACAATGGAAATAATAGAATACCTACAACTCATGGAAACTGAAAAAAGTCCTACTTAATGACCACTGGGTCAGGGAGGAAATAAAGAAAGAAATTAAACACTTTCTAGAATTCAATGAAAATGAAGGCATAACATACCAATATGGGACACAATGAAAGCAGTGCTAAGTGAAAGTTCATAGTGCTGAGTGCCTTCATAAAGAAAGTGGATAGAGATCATACTAGCAACTTAACAGCTCATCAGAAAGCTCTAAAAAGAAAGGAAGCAAATATACCCAAGAGGACTGGACAGCAGGAAATAATCAAACTCAGGGCTGAAATCAATAACCTAGAAACAAAGAGGACAACACAGAGAATCAACGAAACTAAAAGCTGTTTTGTTTTGTTTTTTTTAATCAACAAGACAGACAAACCATTAGCCAAACTAACTACATGACATGGGGAAAGCATTCAAATTAATAAGATCAAAAATGAAAAGAGGGATAGAGCAACAGGCACTGAGGAAATCCAAAGAATCATTAGTTATTACTTCAAAAACCTGTACACCACAAAACTGGAAAATCTAAATGAAATGGATGTTTTTCTTCACAGATACCACTTACTGAAGTTAAATCAAGATATGGTTAACAATTTAAATGAACTTATAACCCCTAAGAAAATAAAATCAATCGTCAAAAGCCTCCCAACCAAAAAGAGACCTGGGCCAGATGGTTTTAGCACAGAATTTACCAGACTTTCAAAGAACTAATAGCAATACTCCTCAAACTATTCCCCAAAATGGAAACAGAAAGAACATTGCCAAACTCATTCTATAAAGCCATAGTCACCCTGATACCTAAACCTCACAAAGACCCAACAAAAAAAAAAAAAAAAAAAAAAAAAGAATTTCAGAACAATCTCCCTTATAAACATTGATGCTAAAATACTCAATAAAATACTTGCAAACCAAATCCAGGAACACATCAAAAATATCATCCACCATGATCAAGTAGGCTTTATCTCAGGAATGCAGGAATGGTTCAACATATGAAAATCCATCAATATAATCCACCATATAAACAAACTGAAAGAAAAAAAAAACATGATCATTTCATTAGATGCTGAAAAGGCCTTTGACAAAATCCAACACCTTTCATGTTTAAAGTCTTGGAGAGATCTGGGATAAAAGGCACATACCTAAACACAATAAAGGCAAATATAGTAAGTCAATAGCCAACATCAAGTAAAATGGAGAGAAACTTAAAGTGTTCTCACTAAAATCAGGGAAAAGACAAGGCTGCCCTCTCTCACCATAGCTTTTCAATACTTGAAGTTCTAGCTAGAGCAGTAAGACAACTAAAGGAGATCAAGGAGATATAAATTGGAAGAGGAAAAAGTCAAAGTATCGCTATTTGCAGATGATATAATAGCATACATAAGTCACCCCCAAGATTCTACCAGAGAACTCCTACAGATGTTAAACACCTTCAGCAAAGTGTCTGAATACAAAATTGACTCAAAAAGTCAGTAGCCCTGCTTTAGACAAGCAACAAAAGGGCCAAGAAAAAATTAGGGAAACAACACCCTCCAAAAAAGCCACAAATTATATAAAATATCTTGGTGTAACTCTAACCAGACAAATAAAAGACCTGTATGACAAGAATTACAAATCTTTGAAGAAAGAAATCAAAGAATATTTTAGAAGATCAAAACATCTCCCATGCTCCTGGATCAATAGGATTAACAGTAAAAATGGCCATCCTGAAAAGAGCCATCTACAAACTCAATACAATTCCCATCAAAATACCAACACAATTCTTTTCAGACTTGGAAAGAGTGACCATGAACTTCATATGAAAAAATAAAAAACCCAAGATAACCAAAACGATTCTGTACAATAAAAGAACTTCTGGAGGTATCAACATCCCTGATTTCAAGCTATATGACAGAGCAATAGTATTAAAAACTGCATGATACTGACATAGAAACAGACAGGTTGATCAACTGAACAGAACTGAAGACCCAGAAATAAACCCACACTCCTACAGGCATTGTTGTGATCGTCAACAAATAGGCCAAAGCCATACAAGGGGTTCAACAAATGATGCTGGTCTAACTGGATGTCTGCACATAGAAAAATGCAAACAGACACGTATTTATCACCCTACACGAAATTCAAGTCCAAGTGGATCAAAAACCTTGGCATAAAGTTACAGACTCTAAATCTATTAGAAAACAAAAAAGTGGGGAGAAATGTGGAACTCATTAGCACAGGAGGCGAGTTCCTAAATAGGACACCAACAGCACAGGCTCTGAAATCAACAATTAATTAATGGGATCTCATGAAACTAAGAAGCTTCTGTAAGTCAAAGGACACTGTCAGTAAAACAAAACGTCAGCCTATAGATTGGGAAAAGATCTTCACCAACCCTACATCAGACAACGAGCTAATATCTAAAATATACAAAGAATTTAAGAAATTAAACATCAACAAATCAAATAATCCACTTTAAAAATTGGGTACAGAGCTACACCGAGAATTCACAATAGAGGAATCTTGAATGGCTGAGAAGTACTTAAAGAAATGGCCAGTGTCCTTAGCCATCAGAGAAATGCAAATCAAAACAACTCTAAGATTCCATCTTACACCAGTCAGAACAGCAAAGATCAAAAACTCAAGCAACAATACATGCTGGCAAGGATGTAGAAAAAGGGGAACACTCCTCCATTGCTGGTGGGAGTGCAAACTTGTACAACCTCTCTGGAAATCAGTCTGGTGCTTTCTCAGAAAATTGGGAATAATTCTAACTCAAGACCAAGCTATACCACTTGTGGACATATACCCAAAAGATGTTCCACCACACAAGGACATTTGCTCAACTATGTTCAGTGTGGCTTATTCATAACAGCCAGAAACTGGAAACAACCTATCCATCAGCCAAAGAATGGATACAGAAATTGTGGTACATTTACACAAAAGAATACTATTCAGCTATTAAAAACAAAGAAATCAGGAAATTTGCAGGCAAATGGGTGGAACTAGAAAAGATCATCCTAAGTGAGGTAACCCATATCCAGAGAGACACACATGGTATGTGCTCACTTATAAATATATATTAGACCTATAGTATAGGATAACAATACTATAATCCACAGACTCAAAGAAACTAGGTAATAATGAGGGCCCAAGGGAGGGTGCTGGAATGTCACTCAGAAGGGGAAATAGAATAGACAGCAGAAGTGGATGAAGAGAGGGAACTGGGCAGGAGATGGAATGGGGAGGAAACAAGGTTGGGGATTAGATGTGGGAAGCATGGGGGTGGGAGGTGAGAGGACCAGGAACAAGAAGGGAAACTGAGGGGGGACATCTCTTTGTCACGGTGGAGGCCTGTGACAGGGTAGACTCCTGGGTGGACATGGCTGTGACTCTAGCTGAGATTCCTAATGGGGGAGACGGTGGGGCATGAAAAGTGACATAACCACCTTTAGCCAGGCAGGACTAGTGGAAGGAGGGGAACAACAACCCACCCACAAAACCTTTGATCCAAAAATTACCCTGCCCACAAGAAGTCCAGGGATAAAGAGGGAACAAAGATTGAGGGAAAGTCCAACCAATAATTGTCCCAACCTGAGACCCACCCCACGGTAGAGAGGCAGCATCTGACACTATTAATGACACTATTAAGGTCTGTTATGCTTGCAGACAGGAGCCTAAATTGACAGTCATCTGGAAGGCTCTAACCAGCAGCAGATCGAGACAGATCCTGGGACCTGCAGCAAGCATGGGGCAGAGCTCCTGGATCCTGTGGAAGTGTTGGAGGAAAGATGGAAGGACCTGGAGGAGACAGTAACCTCACAAAAAGACCAACAGAGACAACTACCCCAGTCCTCTGAGGGCTTTCAGAGACTGACACATCAACTAAGGAGCACCCATGGTCTGGGCCTAGGCCCCTGCACATGTGTGGCCAGTGGGTGGTTGGTCTTTATATGGGTTGTCTCATGAGTGAGGGGGTGGAGCTGTTTCCAACATGGACTCTATTGCTTTTGGATCACTCTCCCCTGGCAGGGCTACCTTGCTGGGCCTCAGGGGATGAGGATATGCTCAGTTCTGATGTTACATGATATTCGGGAGGGTTGATATGGGTAAGCTCCCTTTTTTCTGAGGCTATAAGGAGAAGGAAAGGGGGAAGTAGAAGAAGAGGGAACTAGGAAGAGAGGAGGGAGGGGCACCCTTGGGATGTAAAGTAAATAAACTGAAATTTTAAAACACCAATATACATAAAATAAAAATAAAATAAATTATTAAAAAATATTTAACTGTAAAAAAGTGTTGATAACAGAGTAAAAATGTAGACAGGAAATTCTCTAAACTCCACTTTCGTGAATAACTGACTTTTGAAGCACATGTGTATTTCATATATTTAAAAATTAAATTAATCGGCCATATCTGAGCAGAGGGTCTAGGTCTTCTCCATGCATTCCTCCATTGGTACATCAGTTTCTTCAGAACCCCCTAGGCTTACATCTTTTAGTTTTGTTGGTCTCCTTGTGAGGCTCCTGTCCCCTGCTTCTTCCTCTATTCCCACCCCTTTCTTCTTTTAAGACTCCATGCACTCTGTCCAAAGGTTGGCTGATTGACAGCTCAGTCTCCATGTGGATCTCTGAGTGAGGAGAGCAGGAGCTGCCCCTATCATGAACTTAGTTGACTGCTCTCTGCTCACTCACCCCTGATGATGCAGACTTGCCAGGCCAAGGAGGAAAAGGATCCAGGCAGTCCTGATGAGACTTAACAAGCTATGGGCAGATGGCAAAGGAGGAGAACGCCCCCTTTCAGTGGACCAGGAGAAGGGGATGGGGAGAAAAGGGAGGAAGGGGGCTTATATAACAAATAAACTGTGAAGAAAAAAATGAATACTTTAAAAAAATTAAATTAAGTGAAAATAAGCCTTAACTTTCTATAGAAAATATGGGACCTTATTTCTTTTATTTTCTTTTTTAATTTATTTTTATTTATTATAATTTATTCACTTTGTATCCCAACTGTAGTCCCCTTCTTCATCCCATCCCAATACAGCTATCCCTCCCTTTGCTCCTCTCATGCCCCTCCCCCAGTCCATTGATAGGGGAGTCCTCCCCACCATTCCATCTGACCTTAGCCTATCAGGTCCCATCAGGACTGGTTGCATTATTTTCCTCTGTGGCCTGGTAAGGCTGCTCCCCCATCACGGGGAGGTGATCAAAGAGCCAGCCACTAAGTTCCTATCAGAGACAGCCCCTGTTCCCCTTACTGGGGTATCCACCTGGAGACTGAACTGCCATGGGCTACATCTGAGCAGGGGTTCTAGGTTATCTCCGGGAATGGTCCTTGGTTGGAGAATCAGCCTCACAAAAGACCCCTGGACCCAGATTTCTTGGTTCTGTTGCTCTCCTTGTGGAGCTCCTGCCTCCTCCAGGTCTTTCGTCTCCCCCTTCTTTCATAAGATTCCCTGCACTCTGCCCAAAGTTTGGCTGAGTCTCAGCATCTACTTTAATACCCTGCTGGGTAGAGCCTTTGGCACTCTGTGGTAGACTGCTGTCCTGTTTCCTGTTTTCTACCTCTTCTGATGTCTATCACATTTGCATTTCTGAATGAGGATTGAACTTCTTACCCAGGGTCCTCCTTGCTTAGGTTCTTTAGGTGTACAGATTTTACTATGAGTATCCTATATTTTATGTCTAATATCCACTTATAAGTGAGTATATACCATGTGTGTCTCTCTGCTTCTGGGATACCTCACTCAGGATCATCTTTTCTAGTTCCCACCATTTGCCTGCAAATTTCATGATTTCCTTGTTTTTAATTGCTGAGTAGTATTCCACTGTATAAATGTACCACAATTTCTGTATCCATTCCTCAGTTGAGGTACATCTGGGTTGTTTCCAGCTTCTGGCTATTACAAATAAAGCTGTTACAAACATGGTTGAGCAATTGTCCTTGTTGTATACTTGAGTGTCTTTTGGATATATGCCTAGGAGTGGTATAGCTGGCTCTTGAGGTAGCGCTATTCCTGATTGTCTGAGAAAGCACCAGACTGGTTTGCAATAAATGGGACCTCAAAAAACTGAAAAGCTTCTGTAAAGCAAAGGACACTGTCATCAGAACAAAATGACAGCCTACAGACTGGGAAAGGATCTTCACCAACCCTATATCTGACAGAGGGCTAATATCCAGAATATATAAATAACTTAAGTCAAACAGCAAAAAATCAAATAATCCAAATAAAAATGGGGTACAGAGCTAAACAGAATTCTCAATAGAGGAATATTGAATGGCAAAGAAACACTTAAAGAAATGCTCAATGTCCTAAGTCATCAGGGAGATGCAAATCAAAACGACCCTCAGATTTCACCTTACACTCATCAGAATGGCTAAGATCAAAAACTCAAGTGACAACACATGCTGGAGAGGATGTGGAGAAAGGGGAACCCTCCTCCACTGCTGGTGGGAATGTAAACTTGTACAACCACTTTGGGACCTTATTTCTTATATGAAGAAACACTGGGTGCCAAAGCAGATAAAAATGCCCACCACCCCTTAAGTTGATTTTGAAGAGTATTCTCAGTGAGGAAAGCCCTGAGTCATAGCCCTGATGCCATTGTTCATGCAGATGTCAGTCATTTGTTTTTTGTCTCCTTGTCTATCTGAGGAAGTAATGTTTACTTCCTTTGAGGAAAGAGTAAACAAGTTGTCAGTGTATGTCTTGGATTCAGTCACAAACAGAAACAATTAATATAATTGCATATAAAATTGATGCCATCTGCATGAGCAATACATGGTGAAGTCGGGAGGTGGAGGCAGGAGGATCAGAAGTTCAAGGTCATCCTAGGCTACACAGTATGTTTGAGACTCACCTGTGCTACATGAGACCTTTCTGCTCAAAAAAAAAAAAAAAAAAAAAAAAAAAAAAAAAAAAAAAAAAAAGACTAAAAATTTAAGGTTTTTATACTGGGTTTGTTGGGATATCATAGGGCAAGAAATCTCAAGATAAATAACAGCAAAGGTACTTTGAACTTATTCCATTGGTTTTCTTTTAATATTCATGTTAGAATTCTACTTTGTTGTTTTGTTTGTTTGTTTGTTTGTTTGTTTGTTTTTGTTGTTGTTGTTTAACTAGAATTACTGTTTTTGGGAGTTTGGGGGAGTTTACTGTTTGAGGGAGTTTTCAACCAAAAATTCTGTGCTTTCTCTATTAGAAAGGTAAGCAGATTAAACACCATGTACCTCAGTTGGTACATGCCCAGTATACAGGAAGCCCCCGAGTTCCATCTTGACCACTACGTTAGATGACACATGCCTGTAATCCCAAAACAAGAGGTGGAGGAAGGAGGGTCAGAAGTTCAGTGTCAGCCTTGGCTATATAGAGAGCTCCAGTCCAGACTGGGCTACACTGAGCCTGTGCTCTAGTTAGCCGACCTGTTGCTATGATAAATGTCATGACCAATAGCAACTTGGGAAGGAAGGGTTTGTTTAATCTTACAGTTCCAGCTACTAATCCATCACTGAAGAAAATCAGAGCAGGAACTCAAGGCAGGAACCTGAAGCAGGATGCTGAATGCCACTCACTAGATTGTTTTCTGGCTCATGCTTAGCTGGTTTTCTTATACATACAGGACCAAGTGCTCAGGGATGGTGCTGCCAACAGCGGCCTGGGCCCTTCCTCCCATGTCAACCATCAATGAAGACAGTTCCTCACAAGCATGCCATAGGCAAGTCTCGTTGACATAAGGTTCCAACCACTTCCCAAGTGTGATGTTAGGTTGTGTCAAGTTGAAAAAAAAAAAAAAAAGAAAAGAAATTACCAGCATACCCTCTTTTCAAAACAAAACAAAAAATTACCAACACATCCCTCCTTCAAAAAAATAAAAATAAAAGAAAGAAAGAAAGAAAGAAAGAAAGAAAGAAAGAAAGAAAGAAAGAAAGTTACTATATTGCCCTAATGAAACAGAAGTTACTTAACAATGTATTCTAGGGGGGAAAATATTTTTTTTTCGTTTGGGAAAAAATATTTTTAAAAGATTGTGGTATTGTGGTACAGAGCAATTTATTAATCCTTCTATTCATTGAGATTGGCTTTCATTATCTTCTCTGATGGACACACAGCCCAGAATACTGCTTGGCCTTGCCACATGACCCCTGGTGATTGTTCTCTCACCTGAATGAGGAAACACTCACCCCTGAAAGATGTGTTTTTTTTGCCCCGGTTCAGATAAAAGCTTCCTCCATGTTTGATTACCTCCTAAAATAACCTATATTATTCAATGCCAGCACTTTCTCAAATAATAGCACAAGTATTTACATGGTTATGACGCTGTGCACAGAGAATCACTGAAGTATTTTTTCTTTCTTCTCCCATAAAAGAAGAGCTGTTCAGAACAACATAATGGCCATTTTCATTGCCAAAGAACCCAAGTAATGATTTTCTGCGACTTTAAAACTCATATTGGATGACCTAAGCCTCAGAATTTTATTTTTTATTGGTAAAGACTAAAAAAAAAAAAAAAAAAAAAAAAAAAAAAAAAAAAAAAAAAAAAAACTATTCTAAATCAGATACCCATCTTCTTCAATCCTTTTCTTATCATTCTCCACATAAAAGTTGCAGAAATCCCTGCATTTATTATATTTTAAGCTTTGCAAAAAGCATGCTTTAAACTGCACTGGAGAAAGACTATGTGAGGTACAGTAGCAGCGATCACAGCACCTCTCTCTGCTAGGAACGCACTGCCCAATTATTTTTTCTTTATACTTTCATATTTTTCAAACTGTCTGCAAAGTGCATGGGCAGCTTCCATCACCACAAAAACCATTTTTAAAGAAAAAAATCATTGTATATATTTCTATATATATTACCATAACCATGCCTTTAGTATACAAAATCAACAAAATAAAGTCTCTTCTCCTTAGTCAGAAGGTACCTACTGTTCCCTCCTTCATCTGTTTCTCTGCATTTCCCAGTTTTCTGTGATTCATGCTCCTTATTCTCAAACTCGCACAAGTGTCTAACCTTTCGACTTTATGACATAGTGTTGTTCTCTATGTCTACAAATTTTACCCTAGAGAACCACAGGACTTTCAAAAAAATTAACAACAAAAACAATCCCATGTCGGTACAGAGAGATGGCTCCACGTTTGCTGCTCTTGCAGAAAACTAGAGTGGAGGTCCCAGCTCTCAGGCTACTCACGCCCCCTGTAACTCCAGTACCAGAGGATCCAATGCCCTCTTCCAGGCCCCGAGGTCAGCTGCACTCACACGCACACACCTACTCACAGTGCACAAATGAAAATGAAACCACAGAAACAGTCTCGTGTGTTAAGTTGTGACTCCGTGCTGGGTTGCATCCACGGCTGCATCAGTCTCTTGTACTCATCCGTGCTATAAACTCCCTGACCTATGGAAGAAGGTGTTTGCTTTGGCTCACAGTTCAAAGGCACAGTCCATTATGGAAAGAGAGTCGTGGAGGCAGGAGCTTGAGACAGCTGGCCACATGCATCCTGGAAGGAAAAAAGGAGATGAATGCTGTGGTCAGCTCACTCTCTCCTTTCCAGTCTGGGGTCCCAGAGCGTAAGGACGGCACCACCCACACTTTCGGTCTTACCACCTCGGTTAACCTAAAGAATGCGTTTACAGTTGTCTCCTAGATGGGTCTAGATCTTTTCACACTGACAATATTAACTACTACAATTGTTATTTTGATACAAGTGGACCATAGAACATGTGTAGATGTGTGTGTATGTGTCTATGTGTGTATGTATAGTTGTGTATGTGCATGTATAAACATGTATATGTGCACATCCGCCTATAGGTGTGTATAGCTACATGAGCCTATGTGTGTGTGTGTGTACACGGGTATGTATGAATGTGTGGTTTGGGGGCAAGGAGAACAAGTCAAACTCATTATTACTGGAACACAACCAGGCTTCCTGTTAGTCTTTGAGATGAATTTAGGGGACAGGCCAGAGGCAGACATCAAGGTGTTAGTTATTGCTGCCAGGCACACTTGCATTCCATACCTCCTCCAGCCACAGGCAAGCAGCAATCTGAAGTACTTCCCAAACAGTCCCTGGGTTCCAATTCTCAGTGCTTTATTGCTCCCGACAAGAGGAAGGTGAAGTCCACCTCCATTTCCCTCCCCACACATGCCATGAAATCAGTGCTGCCCACGCGCCCTCATGCACATTGGAGAACCTTGTGCTTATCTGCAAAGAAAGCCACGGCTGCCTTAAAGCCCAGAACTGAGTGTCCTAAACAGATTTTGAGTTTACAGGACTCCTCCAAACTGCATTACTTTTCCACTAATAAAGTTTTCCTCCTTGCTGCCACAGTAGACAAAAACATTTTACAGCTCGCCTTTAAAAATGATATGGCGGGAGACTGATAGCACAACCAGAAATTTGATTCCCCTGATTGGGAATGAAAACAGGCTCTAGTGGGCATTCCTCTGCAGTAACTAATAGGCTCCAAGTACAAATATCTGTTTTTGGAAACATCTAAGGGTAAATGCCTGCTGTGCACTTTGCAACAAATTGACACATTTTCTTTTGCTAATGTGTCGGCGTGGGTGACCCAACTGTGCCCTTGGCCTTCAGAACTGTTTTTAACAACAGATGCTGCGTCTGTGCTGTGCGGTGACAGGGACCAGGCAGGCGCAGGCCTGATGACAGCCCAGCACCACGCCAGTGTTGGTGCCCGCAGCCCTCCTCCAGCTTTGCTGGGGGAAGAATGAGATCCTCTCCTTTGTTGTTATTGTTTATCTTTCCTAATCCCCCTTCACTGTGGTATCAGACATATCACAGGACCCTCTGTAGCACTCTGGACCTTGCAGAATGTGTCCACGATGCTTCTCTGATCTCTATTCTTCATTTCTGCCCCTGGCTTCATCCTCTCAATGTGAAGGGGACTTTTTTCTCACAGTGGGAAAACCCTGGACTTTGGAGGAAGGCAGACCTTGGTTTGAATCTCCACTCAGCTTCTGTCTTAGTTGTAGTTCTGCAGCTGTGACAAAACACCATGACAGAAAGCAATTTAAGGAAGAAAGGATTTATTTGGTTTATAATTCCAGCTCACATTCCGTTACTGCAGGCAAGTCAAGGCCGAAACTCAAAGCACCACATTCACAATGGAGAACAGAGAACGAACACACATGTGGGTCCTTGTTTGCTCACGTGCTTGTTAGTTTTTATGTTTTGTTTTGTTTTGTGGGATTCTGTTAGTTTGTTTACACATATACCTCTCAGGACCCAGCCTAGGGAATGGTGCTGTCCACAGTGGACTGCATCTTCCTACATCATTCAGTAAGCAAGACAATTCCCCAGAGATCTGCCCACAGGCAAAGCTGGTGTAGGTAATTCCTCATTAATATCCTCTTCCCAGGTCATACCAGGTTGAGTTAAGTTGACTGTCAAAACGAACTAATCCAGCTTCTTATAAGGGGTAGACTCCAGATAGATCTTTCTAAGATTCACCTTCATCACTTGATGAGACTGAGAAAACAGAAAGGAAATGGTGAGGTCAGTCTCACAGACTCTTTCAACAGCTTGCCCCAAAAGCAGGAAGACCCTCCCCACCTCTTAAAGGGTCCACCACATCCTAGGAGTGATATGTGGAAACAATCCTGTAATGCAGAGAGCTTTGGAGGATATTGCCCGTACTTAGACCATGACAGGACCAAGTGTACACAGCCCCTCACTGATGAAACTTCACAGGCAATACATGAGAAGCAGAGTTTCAGGGAGCTGAGTAGTTCCTCTCTCACCACATCCCAGCCCCTTCAGACCACCTGAGGTCCTAGCCTCATTTCTGCTGCTGTGGTAAGATATTCTGACAATGCGCAGCTTGTGGAAGAGTGGATTTCTTTCAGCTCACACTTCCAGGTTACAGATCATCATTTCAAGGAATTCAAGAAACTTCAAATAGGTAGTTACATCAAGAGCAGGGAGAAATGAATGCGTGTGTGCTCACTTGCTTGCTCCACTTGAACATAGCCCAGAGAACATTGCAACTAACAGTAAGCTGGGTCGCTGCATGCCATTTAACATAATTAAGACCATCCTCCCAGACATGCCCACAAGACAATCCAATGCAGACAATCCTTCAGTGGGACTCTCTTGCCAGGTGGTTCTGAGTTGTGTCAAGTTGACCGTTAAAGCTAACTATCCCAGGGGCTGAGTGACGTCCATAATTAAGAGTGCACGCTGCTCTCACAGGAGATGTCAATTTGGTTCTCAGCACCCATGCTGTGCAGCTCACAATCACCTCTAGCTCCAGTTCCAAGGGATCTCATGCCCTCTGACCTCTGCAAATATCTGCACTCACATGCATAAACCTGCACATAGACACACACAAATGCACATACTTAAACATAAAGTAAATCTCTGAATTGACAAAAAGAAAAGCTAACCTTCACACTAGAGTTTCTTAAATGTGCCTTTTGCAATAACGTAGCCCTTAAATGTTTTTGTTTGCGGCACTGGGGACTGAACCTCAGGCATGCTAGGCAAGGGCTCTACTGCTGGCCTACATCCCTAGCCCCATAAATGCTATGAAATCACTATGTGTCCGGTACCACACTAGACACTAGAATATTGATTCTAAACCCCTGTGTGGGTCGTGACCGCTTAGGGGGTCAAAAGACCTTTTCTGAGGTGTCAACTAAGACCATCACAGAAAACACAGATATTTACATTATGACTCATATCAGTAGCAAAACTGCAGTTATGAATTAGAAATAAAAATCATGTTATGGTTGGGGGTCACCCCGACATGAGGCACTCATGTTGCAGCATTAGAAGGTTGAGAACCGCTGTTCCGGAAGACCACAAAACATCTCGTGGACTGGAGTCACGGCTCCGCCAGTAACGTGCTAACCATGCAAACATGGGCTCTAAGTCCAATCCCCAAAACCCATGTAAAAAGCCAGAAACGGTGGCATGTGTTCTAATCCAAGCACGGAGAAAGCAGAAACAGGCAAATACCTGGCGCTCACTGACCAACCGGCCAGGTTTACTGGACAAGTGCTAGGCCAGTGAAAGAACCGATCATTAAAGAAAAAATATGCCTGAGGAACAACACACATGCACATACATATACACACATGTATCCTTGCAAACACAAGAACACACAGCACCGTGTGTGTGTGTAGCAGTGTCCTGGATTGGACTGTTTGTGGACTCTGGGCCCGCCCAGTGAACTGCATTGGATTCTCTGGAGAGCAAGCTTTTGCAGAGCAGGACAACATGCTACCCTTCCCTTACTCCTCCCATCCTCCCTCGCTACAGTGCCTTTTTAAGCTGCTTCTGAGCCACTGGTCACACAGGAAAGGAACCTTTTCCTGTGTGAGTCGGGAGCACATCAGGGAAACTGATGTGCTCAAGCCAGATCACCCTGCTGATAAAAAGAGCACATAGGGGATTGCTCAGTACACCACTGCTTTAACTCCAGACAAGGCCGGGCATGGCCCTCAAAGAAATGAATGAAGTGAGGTTTAAAGGGCAGGAAGGAGAGTATCCAATTACACAATCTGAAAGAGCTTCATTAAAAAAAAGACTGGAAATCCCAGAGAGCTCTTCTCTTTCACAAGCTCTAACTAAAACACTCCTATCGGTAAAGACTTTGAAAGACCTAGATATGACATGCTTGTATTTGTATCTGTATTTGTTTTGAGAATTCCTTCTTGAAGGAGATGTGTTTACCTGGGGTTTCTATTGCTGTGAAGAGACGTCATGACCATGACAATGCTTATAAAAGAAAGCATTTAATAGGGGCTTGATTACATTCAGTACATTCAGAGGTTTAGTCCATTATTGTCATGACTAGAATCATGGTGGCACACAGGCAGACATGATGCTGGAGAGGTAGCTGAGAGTTCTCTATCTCAGCAGGCAGAAGGAAGAGAAACACTGAAACCTCAAAGCCCACCCCCAGTGGCACACTTCCTCCAACAAGGCCACACAAATCCAACAAGGCCACATGTCCTAATCCTTTCAAATAATGACACTCCCTATGCCGGAGGTTATATTTATTCCAACCACCTCAAGATGTAAACACCTACCTGCTCTTCATAAGGTCCCAACCATAAACAAAAGGAGGATTTCACCAAAGCTCCCCCTGGGGAACCAATGATTTTATTGGGCTTACTTACAAAGCATAAGTAAAGGACAATTTACAGGGGCAAAAGTGGCCGCAAAGCATCCACAGTTGAAAGTCTCCACTCAGCATGGATGATGGCTTCCCTGTAGCTGAACAGAAAAGAGTCCCTCTTCCATTAACTCCCAAAAGCCTACATACTCTAGTGCTGCCAAGACCTAGAAGGCAACCTGTAATTATGGCAGAATTAGATAGAAATGGCTGGGGACAGTGGACTGACCCGCAGATGAGGGTCCAGTAGTGCTACCCTTCTGTAAGGGAGAGTCAACAATCATGTGGATGAACTCTTTCAAGCAGGCACAGCTGACCTATTGAAGATCATAAAAGGCCACATTCTACAGTAGCATTTTCAGGCACAAGCTTTTTATGAGAACAAACTTCAGGGAAGTTTTTAAACTGCAATAATAATGGCTGTTATTTATTAGAAATATATTTCATGCTGAAACATTTAAAGTTGATATATATTAGCCTACTGAACATAAAGAACAATCAAGAGGGAACATCTGTGTTCTGGATGAGGACAGCAGAGCCCAGAGAGATCAAGCACCTTGTCCATAGGTCACACCTGGAAAAGATAGTTTGTGATTCCAAAGTTAACATCTTGCGGCTGACTAAATGGTTCCACCCACAAAGGGCTTGCTATGCAAGCGTGACGACCTGTGTTTAGAGCCCCAGAACCCATTTAAAAAAAAAAGACGTGGCTCACAACCGCAATACAACCGTTGGAGAGACAGAGATGGGAGGCTCCCTGGAACTCACTGGTCAGCCAATTTAGCTAATCACCAAGCCGCACGGAGAGACAATGACTCAACAAAATAAAGAGCAACTGAGGAAGACACCCAGTGTTAGCCTCTGGCCTCCACACGCACGTGCATACACACATATAAATAAGACACACAAGTTAACATCTTCTTTTCTAACTTTTTATTGATACGTGGTGAGTTTCACATCATGCACCTCAATCCCACTCATCTCCCCATCCCTCTGCCCTCTGCCCTTGCAACATTCCCACCAAAGAAAACTAAATAAATAAAATAAAAGCAATACAAAAGAAAAATAGCATAAAAATAAAACAGCTCACTGTGGATGTTCTGGTATATCACTGTGTATCATACAGTATACCCTTTGGCCAGATAGCTTTGTTTGCAAATGTTCGTTTCAGTGAGTCATCAGTCTGGTTCAAAGCCTCTGGCTTCTGGTACACTGTCAATACTGGATCCTCACCAGGACTCCTCTCAGATATCCTGTTGCCTGTGTTATGAAGATCCTACAGCTTTGATTCTGTAGGACCAGCTCTTTCACACACTCCAGAAATTCACACATGGTATAGATGCTGGGGTGGGCCAACTCAAATCCCTGGATCAGGGCCTGGGTGCTCTGTGTTGTTCATCCACTAGCTCTCCTACTTGCTGCAGCTGGTAAGAGGATGGACTGGAGCTCAGGCCCTGATGCCAGCTCTCCCACACTGTCAAGGTGAAGGGTAGGGCCAGCTCTCCCACCTGCCACAAGCAGTAAATAGTGGGGTCATCTCTTCCAATCCCATGCTACCACATGGCCAGCAAAGGGGTGGGCCAGTTCACCTGCTCTCATACCCTTGGGGACAGCTCTCCCATGATATCCCATTCTATGTAGGTGAGGGGCAGGGCAAACTCTCTACAGCTCTTAGACATCAAGGTGACCCCAGGAGGCAGCCCAAACCAGGGCTGTCCACTTGACTTTTGGTGGTAACATGGGCCAAGGACATCACCACAGACCCCTGCTGCTTCAGGGTCACAGACCCAGACACGGCCCTCAGCAGCAGCATGGGCTGGGACCTCACCATAGCCTCAGGTGTCCGCACAGGCTACTCACATCAGGCTATTCTTTACCACCCCCGGGTTTACAGTTCCTCCTTGCTCCATAGTGTACAACTTGTTCCACTTCTTTCTCTCCCAACTCTCTACCACATCTTTGCTCAATGTGCCCGCCGAGGTGTGCCTCTGGGTGTCTTCTGCCATGCGGCAGCTGGCATGTCTCTGAGTTTCTTCAGCATGCACACCCACAAGTTAACATCTTATTCAGCCCCCTAAATCAACTATTCCCATGTTCCTAATGTTCCCAGATTTTGTTTGTCTTTATATTTTGCACTGCCTCAAAAATGTCACCTGGACCTGGCCAATGCCTCTATGTGCTGCCCTAGATCTTGTCCACACCAGGTGACCTAGACTATCCCATGGTCATCTGATGGGTCACTATGCCTCCATTCTTTCCCACCACAGCCCATTTCTCCAAGTGAAAACCTTCTTCTGGCAAGAATTAGGTCTCACCACAGCTCTGATCAAACCTCCCAAAGCTTCCCATTGACTTAAGAATAAGATCCTGGGTTAAAATATAGCCCATGAAACCAACTACACCCAGACCTCTTCCTGAGCCTCAGACCCTGTGATCCTTTATTCTCTCCCAAGACAACGCTCTGTGGCTCCCTTCTACTTCCTCCCCACCCCTCTACACCACGTGCAATTGCTGCTCACTTTTCTAGCAAATTCTTTTCATGTGCCTCTTTTCATCTTCTAGAACATACCTGAGAAGCTGAGAGAACACATCTTCAGCCATACACAAAGAGCAGAGAAAGTGAACTGGAAGATCATGCCACATCATGAGCTCTCAAAGCCTGACCCAAGTGTTGAATGCCACACCTCCTAACTTTTCTATAGCCTCCCCGAAAACCCAACCAAGCATTCAAATACCCAAGGCTATGGGGTCACTGCTCATTCAGACCCCTGCAGGCAACAGTTACAGATAAAAAATACATATATTAAAAAAAATCCACCAGTCTACCTTGGTGAACCAGTGAGTTTTCAGGAATTACTTACAGGACATGGTTGAATCAAAGGCAACAGTGTCCACCAAAACTCCCACTCCAGCCTGGATGAAAACTCACAAGTCGGCATCCCCAGAGCTCCACACACAATGTGGAGGCACCTTGAGTAGTACCGGAATCTCCTCCCCAGCAATTGTTTACTCTTTGTGTAAATTTGGGAAGGACTTTATGAACCTTGTGACTTTTACCTTTCTGAGACCTATGAGTTTTATTTAATCTCTTGAGTCTTAGGAATCTTCCTCCTCCCTCCAGGATGGACTGTTTGAATTCACAACAAATCTCTTCTGTCCAGAAGAAATCACTCCACAACACCTATCTTGACCCTCCCCATCATTCTCAATCCTATGCTATGTTTTCTTTTCTGGATTAGTTGAGGCGCTTTAGATAAACAAAATTGAGTGTGTGAGAGAGAGACAGACAGACAGACAGAGAAAGAGAGCAAGAAAGACAGAGAGACAGAACAACAAATACAGAGACAGAGAATTCTTGTGTTAATTGGCTCACATAATTATGGAGACTGAAAAATTATACTATGTGCCATCCACAGGCAAGAGGGCCAGGAACAATGATGGTATAATTCAGCCAAGGCTACTGGCTTAAGAAATAAGAACAACTCCTTAGGATAACTTTCTGCATTCAAAAGGCCAAGAAAAAAGAGCTCTCGTGCCTTCAGAAAGAAGATGGGGTAGCTAGCTCAAGGGAAAAGAGAGAGAAAACCTTTCTGCAGCTTTGAGGTTTATCTGGGCGCTTGGTGAACTCAGGCAGAGCCCAGTAAACAGAATGGTCCCCACTCACAGCAGGAAGAACATACTGCCTTTACCCATCAAGTGACTCAAATTTAAACTCTAGAAGATTCCCTCCCACAAACACCAGAAATAAAATTTTACTAGATATCTAGGCCTCTCTTTACCTAGTCAAGTTGCCATAAGATTAAATAGCTCAGCTGTATCTAAAATGTACCAATTTGTGCTTTAAATAATTGTTATTATCTCCTAATCTTCACTCTCAAAATAGATCATCAAATTCACTAATGCATCCAGCACTTGAAGGAGTAGATGGCTTAGACTAGATGGTCACTGAGGCAATTAATCTCTATCTAACACCTATGTATCCCCCAAAACCCAAGTTAGAGAACATTTGAGAAATCTTTCCAGCCATCTCGGCTAAACTCTCCCTTCCCTCTCCTCCCTCTCCCTCTCCTCCCTTCCCCTCCCCTCCCTCTTCCTCTGCCTTTTTCTCTCCTCCTTCTCCCTCTCCCTCTTTCTCCACCTTTAGAGAATACCTATCAAAACCCTTTAACTCCAGGTCAGATCTCCTCGGCCTTTCAGTACTTTATCCTTGTTCTCTGAGACAGCCTGATGAACAAGCATCTCTACATGTTTGTTAAAGCAAGAAACCAACGAACAAATGAATTATCACAGGTGCAGGGTATCCTGCATGAAAGTGAGTGAGGATGTTTGTGCAGGCCAGCAGTCAGTGTCAGGTGTCTTCCTCAATCACTCTCCACCTTAGTTTTTGACAGTCTCTCACTAAGACAGGAGTTCACCAATTTTACAGGACTGGGTGGCCAGCAAGCACCAAGGATCTTCCTCCTCCTACTTCCCCAGGGCTGAGACAGTAAGAGCACCCAACATTTTTGATCCTGGGGATCAAACTTGAGGCCTGTGTTTATCTGTACAACAAGCACTTTATTTATCAATTGAGCCAAACCCTAAGCTCTGTTTTTATTGTTTTTATAGAGGTAGCTCATGTTTGTTTGAAGGAGTGTCTTTGAATACATTTAGAAGAAACTGCATGGACAAAAAGACTTTTGAGTTTCTTTACAGAGCTGTGAAGCTTATATCGAGCCCAGGCTGGGTAAAGGTTCATAGTTGAAATGAAGGGACATCATAATAATGGGCAATGATAGCTTAAAATTATTAAATCCTTGTCTAGACAACTGACAGGATCAGATGAACCATGCTTAGCAGACTTGCACATCTCAGAAAGCCTTCTACTTCAGAACACCCATTTCCATGAGACACTGGCAGGCCAGTAAAGCCTTACCCCAACGATACACTCTTTTCCAAGGCGTCTGGGAAGCCATATCCAAACACACACACATGTGCGCGCGCGCGCGCGCGCGCGCGCGCACACACACACACACACACACACACACACACACACACACACCCCGATTCTCTGGCTACCTCCAGTACAGCATACGTAAACCAACAAATTCTGAATGCTTTGGTCTGCTTAGGGTTGACAATGATTCTTTCTTTGGCCCTGAACATCCAGCTGTGAGGCCCCTTCCGTCTTATAGACTGGCGCTGAAGATGCCCTACCTCACCACAGTAGGGCTGTGTTTCAAGACTGTCTTAGACTCTGAAGACGTCTAACTATTTAACTATGCTCTACCTCCACTGTAACAATCTTCCATTTTCATTTGTCAATCATTAAATTCCAGTTTCTCTAGCAAAGAATGACCGCTTCTCATGTGTCACCCCTCCCATTTCCTGGATCTTTATCTGAATTACTCATAAAAATTTCCTCCTTGATCAATTTTGATCTCAATTTTTGGACAACAGCATGCAGTAAATAATTCTTGTCTCTAAGATCTTACTGACTCTCCCTAAATTGCATTCTCAGGAGGAACAGCCTCATTTCTCCCAGTTGAGTCTATTTAGTCGATACAGGGTCAAAAAGCCTGGGATATTGAGATTTATGGGAGCGTCTGCATACACTTCGGTGGTAAATTCCTCTATATTTCTGCACACATTTCAGAGCTGGGCTCTGTTTTCCCGATCCTTCCAACAGCAGGTGTTGACAAAAAGAGCTAGCTATCCCTTTGCCAAGGCCACACCCCACTAAAGTTCTGTGAATTCAGAACACGGATTGCTAAGAGATTTGTGTTTAAGTTTTTGCTTGATTGTTTCTGCTCAACTCTGTGATTTTTAGTATTTGCTTCCTTTTGAAAGAAAGCTATGGAAAATTACCTTTTTATTTCTGGCTTCTTATAGTCTTATTGTCTTGCAAAACAATAATAGATCCTAATCTCAACCCTTCCAAGACCAGATACCCAGAGACCACATCTCATGGTTCTATTACCAAACATTATCTCATATTCAACCCCATCAATAGCCTTGTTATTCAGCTAGGGAAATGAGTAAGAAAGGGAGTACCACATTCCAAGGAGACCTCCTATGGTCAAAATTCTACAATCTTCCATAAGATTAGCAACAAGGGAGCAGAATTAAGGACAGGGTGCTGCTGTGCACACCTATGGCGCGTTTTTATACAACACCCTAAAGGACTTCATCCGGAGACCATGCCATAAGGTACACTGTGCTCACATCATAATGCAGAAACCTCAGGACACATGGCAAATCCACATAAGCAACAACGCTTCAAAATAGCATCAAGCTACACAATAATTCAAAATTGTCTAAATAGCACTTCTAATGTGTGAAAAATAAATGACCTCACAGTTCTAAGCTTAATTGACTATTTAGTCTGTAAATCAAGCTTTATTTTCATGAATATCTGATCTTTTGAACATTGAGAGAAAGGAAACTATATTGTCATCTTTATCGCAATAACCAAGGCTCAACTCAACCTTACATGCATTTCCTAAATACTTATCATGATCGGTATGTACAGGATGGTATAAACACAAAAATGCATGTGACAATCTGCAACTTCAAGGAGTCTTCGATCTATATGGAGAAACAATAATAAATAACTAAATACAACTTGAATGTGAGATTGTAGGTGTAGGCATAGGAAGGTGCAGAGCATATGGGCTTTCTACCCACAGGAGAGTTCTAAAGCTGCAACAGCAGCAAGATCCAACACTCACACTGACGGTCTAAGAAGTTTATGATCCCTGCCCGAAGTGAGCACAATGGATTATGCCTAGTCAACCATTTTAGGAATTGTCTTCAGAAGTCAAGAGGACAAAGATTACGACAAAAAAATAAGACGAGTCTTTGAATCATCAAAGCATAAAAACCTCTATGTATGTGTGTCTGTATGTATTCCTACTCATACACACACAGAGAGAGACACACGCAAAATAAATAAACAAATTTAATTATAAAATTAAAATAAGACAGAGAATGAGGGGGAAATAGATTACCTCCAATGGCTAGCTTAATATTAAAAATTGACAATCTCTCGTGGCTATTTTAGGAAGGAGAATGCAGCGAATCAATGCTTTCAAAGCTCAGAGGGAAAAATGACTTTGAACACAGAATTCTATATCAAGCTAAGTTCAAACACAAAATAAAAGACCCTTTCAGCTATGCATTAACTCATGAAGTTTGCTTCCACCAGCACTTTCTGAAATAGCTGTTGAGAAGACTCCACTAGAATGAAGTTGAGAAAAATAATTAAATGAAAGGTAAGATATAGGATGTGAGCTGGAGAGATGATTAAGAGCACACGCTGCTCCTGCAGAGGGCCCAGGTTTGGTTCCCAGCTCTTACATGTGGATTTACAAACTTCTGTAAATCTTACTCCAGGGGATCCAGTGCTCTCTTTTAACCTCTGCAGGCACCAGGAATATACATGATGCCTATACATCCATGCAAGCAAACACTCGCACACATAAAGTAAAAATGAGAGTCTTTAAAAATATATATGGAATTCCAGAAATAATATAATCAGCTTAAAACAATGAAAGAAAATCTCAGGCTAAAAATATTCTAGAGAAATTAAGAAGTAGTTCTTTTTAAAAGCTGACTATGCCTGATTTATCCATATTCTATGATTCAAGTATGTGTTGTCTTCAGAATCTTCAGGGTCTCACCATCAGGTTCTAGAGAGTGACCTAGAGCGCTGTCAATAGCTGCTAATGTTTGGAAGTCTATGTGTCCTCAGTAGACAACAACTTCAAAAGAAACCTTTGCTGGCATCTGTTACGCTGTGGTATCTCCAAAGTTGCCCCATTGTAAGGTAACATTGTTAGCTCTTTAATTTTTATAGGAGAAAGTGTTTACTGGAAGGTCACAGCTTCAGAGGGCTACAGTCCAAGACCATAACGGTAGGGAGCACGGCCGCAGGCAGGCAGGTGGGGGACTAAAACAGAAACTCGGAGCTTAAAATTTTTAATAGTTTTTTTCATACACTACATTCTAATTATGACCCCCCCCCTGCAACAACTCTCAGATCCCCTTTCCTCTTCTCCACCCAAGTCCATACCCCCCTCTCTCATTAGAAACAAACAGGTATTCTAAAAATGATAATAAAATATGATAAATAAAAACAATCAAAAGAGCCAAAGAAAAAGCACAATAAACACATATAGACACAGAGACACACATATTTGCATACAAATAAATCCCATAAAAACACAAAACTGGAAACTATAACATATATGCAAAAGACCTGTGGTATTAAGAATAAAATTCCCAGAGACAAACAAACTCCAAAAATACCATTGAGTTTTGTACAGGCATGGAGCCTCTCCTTAGGAGTACTTTGTCCACCCAGTGAGTCTCCACTAGAGAAAACTAATTTTGCCTCTGCAAGCAGTTATCCATCAGAGCTGGCTTCTGGCTGAGGGATGGAGGCTTTTGTCCACTTCCCCTTTCGGTGCTGGGACCCCATCTAGCTTAGGCCTGTGCATGAAGCGGTGGTCTCTGTGAGTTCATTTGTGCATCAGTCCTGCTGTGTCTGGAAGGCCTGGTTTCCTTGATGTCTTCCATGCCCGCTGCCTTGTACCAGGCTTATGCCTCTTCCATACAGTTCCCTGAGGAGAGGGATTCAATGGAGACATCACTCTTGGAGCTGAGTGTTCCGATGTTTTTCACTTTCTGTGCATTATCTAGTTATAGGTCTCTGTATTTGCATCTACTGCAGGAAGACACTTCTCTGATGGTGGCTGAGTAAGACACTGATCTGTGAGTGGGAGGCATTTTAGTACCACATTCTTTACCAGAATAGTCATATTTGAGTTTCTCCGAGGTCACTCACCTATTTAGCCTCAGATGCTTGGCCACTCAAGCAGTGTCGGGTCTGAGCTCCACCTCATGTGGGCTTTAAATCCAATCAGAGGGTACTTGGTTATGCTCACGACTTTTGTGCCACCGTATTGCCAGTATATCTTGTAGGTGGGTCACCACTGTAGATCGGAGGGTTTGTAGATGGGTTGGTGTTTACCTTTCTCTGTGGGAGCAGGCAGAGTACCTTCCAGAACCATCAGCTCTAATCAGGAGAGGGGAAGTTTCTCTACGTAGGCACCACCTCAAATTCTCTTGCGTTCAATTAGTCAGATGGGTATCTGCAGTGAGTGGCCCTGAACAGCAGGTTGTGGAGAACCAATAGCCTTGGCCATAGTCTGCATTGTCAGGGAGTTTTCATGGTGGCTCTTTGGCCTGCAGCTCCATCATATATCACCCACTCCCAGCACCAGAGGTTTCATTTGGTGGCGAGGGATGAATAGTTGGGGCTTTTTCTCCCCTGTTCTTTGGTTTTTATAATTTAACTTTCTTTCATATATGTATATATTTTAAGAAGTTTCTACTGTGTTAGGTTTCCATACAGCTCCTCAAATTACTTAGTTTTAGCTATCCCTCCCCGCATTTCCTCACTTACCCACCTCTTCCCTCCCTGTTGATCTTCCTGCTCCAGATGCCTCCCATGTGTTCATAACTATCTGTTGTATTTCCCCTTCCTAGGGAGATCCTTTCTTCGCCCACTAATCTCTTACTCTATAACTAACCTGTGTGGTTAGTTTATAACCTGTGTGAAAGTTTATAATTTCAGTTTGTTTTAACAACCGAGTAACAGTCCATTGTCCAAATGGACCACATTTTTTATTTACCCATCCCTCCACTGACAGACAGCTAGGCTGTTTCCAATTTCTGGCTATCACGCATAGAATGGCATTGAGCATGGTTAAGCAACCATGTTAAGCAACATCTCTACAGCATGATGTTCCCTTTCTTTAAATATGGAAATATCATATGCAAAACATTCCACTTCTAAAAGCTAAAATGGGGATAGGGAAGTGGCTCAATGGGTAGTGTGCCTCTGGCACAAGCATGCGAGCCTGGGTTTGGGTTCCCTGGGTGCACACGAACAACTGACATGCTAGAACATGCATCTGTTGGTCTATAGGGAGGTGGAAGGTAAAGACAGGAAAAGCCCCAGAAGTTCAGGACCCTGCCTCAAACAAGGTGGCATGTGAGGACCAGTTCTCTAGGTTGTTCTCTGACTGCCATTGGCGAGCCTCCATAGTGCACAGACACCTGCACACACAGAAAGGAAGAGGGCAGGATGGAGGGTGCCAGGGAGAGAGGGAAGAAGGGAAAGAGTGAGGAAAGAGAGAGAGATGGGAGGGAAAGAGAATTATATCTTCCATGAGCTGTCTCCTCTCTGAAGTCACCTTGAACTACTTTCTAAATGTGATTGCATTATATCTTGATGGCCCTCATATAAGCATATTATATTTTTAAAACAACCATAAAGAAAAAGTTAGTAGAGATATGTATGCACCCCAACAAATATCCCTTTTTAAACTATATAATGGCCTTCAAATATTGTCCCTGTAGATTTTATCATCTAAGTCCCAACACATAACAAATGTCCTGGTGCAATATCCCAGAATGCTGGAACTAGGGTTCCTGGATTCCAGGAAATGCCACCCAAGGAGCTTCCCCACAGTGATTTAGTCTCAGACAAGCTGACACCTCCCGTCTCCATGAAGAAGATGGCTCTTGAAGCCCCCTCTCTTCCTAAACCCAAGCAGCAAGCCAATGCCTCAAGAAAAGCAGGCCGGAATCTCTCCCTGGAAGAGTCTATTTACACACACACAAACACACGTTTTGGATCCAACTGGGGTGTGAGCACACTATGATGATAAAGCTCTTCCCTGGAGACAGAGAACTTCCATTTGCAGAAAAATGAAACAGGGTGAAAAAGGAATGGAAAGAAGCACT
The DNA here is from genome assembly GCF_907164565.1 of Psammomys obesus. Classification (NCBI taxonomy): domain Eukaryota; kingdom Metazoa; phylum Chordata; class Mammalia; order Rodentia; family Muridae; genus Psammomys; species Psammomys obesus. The sequence goes on along the minus strand of NW_026585504.1, from coordinate 67,322,246 downwards.
CATGTGTCCCCTGGGCGAGGTTAACAAAATCATTTAAAGCCACCATTTCAAGGTTAGGGCAGGAGACAAGCACACGGGGTGCTATAAATATGGTGTCCCTTTGGGCACCAAGGCATAGATTATGCCAAGCCCGAGGCCAAGTGGGGTGCACAGTGGGTTCCCATCAGTATAGGGTGTGATGGATTGACAGGCAGACAAATATGAAATGCAAGACTCGCAGCCAGCCCCTGCCTTGGGTGAAATCCCATTAAAACACACATCAAAGTTCTTATAGAAGAAATAGAAAGTTAAACACAGGGAAGCAGCCAGCCTGGGGGCTGAGGAGGCATGGCTGCAGTCTGGTGTGGGGAAGCAGGAATTAGCATGCAACGAATGGCTACAAGCTTCCCACTGGTGGCTGGTTCTGTAACCCCAACCGAGATTCATGGAGACTAACAGGCATCCTGGTGCACAGCCTTAGTGTGGGTGCATGACACCACTGTCACACAACGCACTTGCCGTGCCGTGCTGTGCAATCCCTAAGGGCTTTGTGCATAGTCCTTCATTTTGTTATCTCAAATTAGATGAGGCAGGTACCGTCAAGTTCACTTCATTGATGTAGACACTTGGGTCAAAGGAGTTTAGTTGTCAACCCAAAATGAAAGTTGGTCTGGTGACATCCTGATTTAAACCCCTCTACCCAACTTAAATAAAAAGAAATAAAAGCAGGGCATATGAGTGCACACTTATAATCCTAGCAGTGGAAAGACAGAAACAGGGGGGTCCCTGGGCCCACAGACAAGCTAGCCTAGGCTAACCAGTGAGAGCCAGTTCCAGATAAGTGATGCTGTCCCAAAACTAAAGTAGACAGCACCGAAGGACCAGCACTCAGGGTTTTCTCTGGCTTCCACATTCACCTGACCCCACAAGCACACATACACAAACAGCATTAAAAAATATCACAAAGTCAATGACAAGGGGGTCAGCAGACAGTAATTTCATTATTTCAAACTCTCACGTTGCTTTCTTGGCTCTAATGACATCACAAGCACCCTGGGCCCTCCTGGCCTTCATATCATAGCAACTGAGCAGGAACTATGCACACAGGCTTCTGGTCCTGCTGGTTAGTCAGGAATTTACAGCTGTGGCTCCCACTGAGCCTGGCTTCCACCTCACACCACTAACCTCCTCTGCCAAATGTGCCCATCCTCTCATTCCATAATGGCCTGGAAGAACTCACCCTCTAGCCACACTGTGAATGTACGTACACCCACACAGCGTTCAGTGTGCACCTCAAGCTTGGTTCCATAGGGGCTCAGGATAAAGAAAAATCTTAGCAATAAACCTCTACCCAACAAAGGCCTTCACCTCCCCCAGCTACCTACAAAAAAATAAAAAAACAATACAAAACAAACAAAAAAAAAAAAAAAAAAAAAAAAACTTCCAACACACACACACATTCAACCACTGGCGTTGATGAAATCCGATGTTAAGGTTAAAAAAGAAGACTGTCGACTCTACTCAGCTCTGCATTATTTGACTTAGTGTGAATATTTATCATAGTTATACCAGAATCAAAAGTGTCCTTAGTCAATGTTTTGCTGCTGTAACAAAGCACTTAAGATTAAACCATTGACAGGGAGCAAGGGGAGGGCTGGCTAAATGGTTTAGCCAGTAAAAGCGCTTCCGTGAAGACCTGGCCACCTGAGTGCCAGATCCAACGGCATATAAGCATGGCCTTCAGCAAGGCCAGAAGTGGAGAGAGGAGGGTTGCTCTGATGCTCGCAGCCCAGTGAGCCAGGAACACTCAGCGAGGCAGAAACAAGAGAGGTGCTGCTCAAAACAAGGCAGGAGAGGACAGACTTCTGGGATTTGTCCTCTGCCCACGAGCCCACTGTTAGCACATGCATGTCTGCACTCATAGCTACACATCACACATGCACACACTCACACACACACACAATTTATATCCACAGTATAAATGCTAGCAAAACTATTAACAAATTTAAATACTTAATAAAAAATAGAACACAGTTTCTTTTAGGAGGTGTCCATGTCCATTTCCATGTCTGTCCATGTGTGTCCCTATGTGTGTATGTACGTGTGTGTCCGTGTATTGGCAGGCATTCATGTGTGTATTTATATGTGGAGCCACAGATCAACAGTGGGTTTTGTTCCTCAAATGACATCCACCTTGTTTTTTGAGACAGGGTCTCTCACTGGTCAGGTTGGGCTGGCTGGCCAGGGGACCCCAGAGATCTACCTATTTTTATCTCCCCGATGATGTAATTCTAAGTGTGCAAGTAGCATGCCAGGCTTTTTTCACATTGTCACTAGGAATCAAACTCCACTCCCCATGTTTATGTAGTGAGAATTTTACCAATTGAGCTATATCACCAGCCTCCTGTTGTGTTGCATTTCCTGAGAAGAGGTGGGAAAAAAAAGCCTATTCACCCCTGATAGGATACCAGCTCATACTAAAGCAGCAATTCAATCAAAGTTCAAACTGGCAAACCAATGAGCTTATTGGGGTAGCTTACAGGGGTAAGGGTGAGGCGTTACATGGAGGCACAGAGATGACCCAAAGGCAGTCAGAGCACCAAAATGCTCACCCCAGTGTGGCCAGTGACTCACAAAAGCCAGAGCCCTCCATGCTCTCTGTACAACTTTCAGAAAGCTGGACCAGCCAGAGGCCCTCCCTCAGAACCAAGGTGGATGGCCTTCCTGGGAGTGACACTCGGGGTTATTCTCTGCTTTCTACTTACATATGCACAAATGTATGTGCACACACACACACACACTCAAATACACATACATGACTTTATAGCTACCAAGAGCATACACATGCTTTCAGAGCTCTGATCTTTTGCTCATCATAGAATATGTCGCATTTCTTTAATGTTTTCAGCAGAATTCACACTCATCACTTAAAATTAAGATGGCCTAGTATTTTCTCATAGTGATATATAAGACTTTAAATAAATGCAGATGAGTCTCTGAAGTGTCCAGTATGATGACTCTCGTTTATTTACTAATTCCCTTGTTTGTTTAATCTTTCATGGGATAGACAATTATCCTCTCACTGTTCTGGAGCCAGAAATATACTCCAGTGGCAGACTGGCTGCCTAACCTATGCTGTGTTCAGTTCCTGGCATCATAAACCATCACTACAGCAAGAGCCTGAAAACCCCATCAATGCTTTGCCAGGCACTCGAGGAAAAAGACAGAGCACTTCTCCTACCCTTGTTCTCTTAGTCAGGGGTTCTTTTGCTAGGATGAAAAACTATCCAAAGCAACTTGAGAAGGAAAGGGTTTATTTCAGCTTACAACTTGTAGTCTATCATAAAGGAAAGTCGGGCCAAGAACCTGGATGTAGAACTACATAGCCATATGTTGTGTGAGAACCTGACATTTCCATCCCGCCTCCCTCCAGTCCTTCCAGTGTCGAGAGCAGCATCTAAGTCTTTGCCACCTTTGGGGTTGGAAAGGACTTTGGACATTGACCCATGGTGCCAGTGTTACCCAGGCTACCTGCAGCCAAAATGAAGCACCCATGGTGGAGTGCTGCTGATTGGCTTGCTCCTCACAGCACCCAGTACCATCTCCTCGGTGGTAACACCATCTACAGTGAGACGGGCCTTCCACATCAATCACCAATCAAGAAAAGGAACCACAGGCTTGCCCATGGGTCAATCTATTGGGGCATTTTCTCAACTGAGGTTCTCTTTTCCTAGAGGACTCTAGCTGGTGTCAAGTTGACATAAAACTAGCCCACTCACTAAACAAATGTAGCAAGCCCTCCAAATCCTAAGACAGGGAAAGCTTACCTTCCCATTCTCTGCTGTCTCTACGCAGTCACCCGGTACTTAGAGGAAGAAAGCTTAAACAGCCACTTTGTCTCAATGCACTAGAGCATTCCCAGCCCTCCATTCATCCTGCCAGCAGCCTGCTCAAGTATTAACAGATATCAATCTAATATATTGTGCGGCAAGCACCATTATTTTCTCCTCAATCTATTTTACCTGCCACCTCTCCCAGGGGCAGGTTGGGAAAAAATGTGGTAATTATATATTGATATAGTGTAGGCATGGGTTATATACAGGGCCCAGTGCACTTGGCTTCCTTATTAACCAGCTAAAAATGTACTCTGTGGGGTCCTTTCTGACTCCTTAAGAAATCTCTAAGGCTGAGCTGTTATTTGGCTATTTCTGATTTTTCTCCTTGTTTGTAAAATTGTTCTCCTTTACCAGGACCTCACAGGTACTGTACTAAGGCAGGGCTATGAGGCATGACCCTGGTGTCATCCTCATTCAGCAAGGTTTCCATCTGAAGCCTGCTGCTAGCTTTAGCCAATGGGCAATTTCTGACACAGAGCAGATCCCCTGAGCTGGCTGCCTGGTACCTGCACTACCTAATTAAGGACAAGTTAGTCAGCATGAAAAGTTCTTCTTAGGAAATGGTCATTGTACCATCACTGTGGACCTTCAGACAAAATAAATTGCCGTATTGTAAAGGAACATAGGAACCTCTGAGCGTAAAGGCAGAACTATAAAGGAAAAAAAAACAAAAAACAAAAAAAAAACAAAAAACAAAAAACACCCCATGAAGAAGGCACAGGGATCCAGGACATCTCTGAGAACGTTCTCCGTCTTCACTTGGCCAATGTTATGGTTTGAGTGTGAAACAGCCCCACCTCGCCTCATAAACGCCGTTCCCCTGCTCGGAGCACTGTTTAGGAAGGCTGCGGAGCCTTTAGGAGGCGGAGGAAGTGGGCCACTGGAGGTGGGGCTTAAGGGGCTACAGCCTGGCCCCATTTCCTGTTCACGCCTCCTGCCCTGCTGCCGCTGCCTCCCCACAGTATAGACCGTGTCCCCTCAGCCTGGAGCCGGGAGAACTCTTCTTCCTTTAGGGGCTTCTTATGTATTTGGCCACGCTGAGGAGAAACTAGCCAACACCGCTGATCTGTCTAGAAGCCTCGAGAGAGACATTGTGGGGGTCAAAGTGCAGAAGCTGTTCTTCCTCGGACCTGGGTTACCCAAGCACATCATGAAGCTAAGAAAAACGTAAGGCCTGCAAGGAACCCACACACGGAGGATCCAAGTTGTTGCCTCTAAGAATATCTGCTTACTTAGCATCTCCTATGGACACGATAAATCCAAATCTCGGCTGGAGCCCCCACCCTCCCCGACTTTTCCTGACCTCAGCCCTCAGCTCTCCCTCACGCTGCCACAGTTTCCAAGTCTGGTAGGGAAGAGGCTGTTCACCAAGGAGTAGTCTAGCCCATGCTCCCCCTCAAGGCCCTGGGCAGAGGAGCAGAGTTAGGAAGAGGTACATCCAGGAGACCGCTGTGTCCTGCCCAGATGTCCCCATGGGCTGCACAAATGAAAAGCATGAGTTAGCTGTTTTCTTCTAGCCTGTTTTTGTCTATTTAAAAAAATTGTTCTTTTACAAAAGGTCCCACAAGGTGGCAACGCAGAATGACTTTGGAGTGGAACCAAGCTGACTTCTGTCAGACAGACCTGGAAAAGGGCACAAAGGAAAGTTTACCTTTGAAGACGCGCCTCTGCCAATTAAAAAAATTCAACTCCAGAATTCATTATCTAACTTATTAAATATAACCTTTTCCACCACTATCCCTTACACACAAATAATAATAATCTTCAGCCAGGGTAACTGTAGCAATAAAGCAATTAGGGAAGCACACTGTCTCCAAATGAAAGCACCAATACTGTAACTTCCAGTTGAATTTAATTACTAGCTAATTTCCTTTACAATGGATGGCCTATTTTTTGAACAATATTCTCAGAAAAGAGATTATGTGCAAGCATAAACCCTGCCCTATCTTAGGGAAGCAGAGCTGAGCTCCCTAATCCACCAGATATGAACAAGTGCAAGAGAAGGGATAAAATACAGCCCCAGTGGGGAGGCAAGTGCTTAACACTCCATGTTCAGGCCTCTCACAATGGCAAGCGAGGGCCCTAGGCAGACGTGCTGGCCCACACCCAGAGGACAGCCATGGGCGTCTGCAATGACTAATGTCAACCACCAGCAGATCAAGACCAGCAAGAAGACGCCTCTCTGGAAGATGCTTTTCTAGTTTGTGTTCACTGAGATCAGAAGACCCTCCCTAAATATGTGCAGTACGTTTTTGGTTTTGGTTTTGGTTTTGATTTTTGGTTTTCTTTAGACTGGAAACTGGAACTGAATAAAAAGGAGAAAGGGAGCTAAACTTCCATCATGACTTCCCTGCTATGATAAACTATGCCCACAAACAGTGGCCAAATGAAGCCTTCCTTTCTGAAGTTACTTTTGTCGGGTATTGTATCAGAGCAACAAGAAAATTAATTAATACACGGACTGGGTATGAGCCAGGCTGTGTGTATGGATATCATCTCCTTACATGGAGGCCTTACACAATAATTCCCCCAGAGTCCTCAGTGCCAAGACAAAAAAAAAAAAAAAAAAAAAAAAAAAACAAACAAACACAGTCACTGGCCCAGGGAAGCCATGAATTTTTGGAGCCAAAAGTACAAAGGATTCTAATGCCATACAAAATCCCCAGCCCAGCAACAAACTGGGAAGGTGTATCCATAAATGCTTCCGGTTTGCCCAGTTTCTTACCAGACTGCACACAGTGAAGAGCAACTCGTGGATAATGACGAATGGTGGGATGCACCATGGATAAGTGAGAAAGGAGTTAGGACCATTCCAGCCTAGAGCAACAGACTACCCGAAGGCCTCATCAGCTTCATCTCCATTCACTACTTCTCATAATTAACAGTGGGGGTAAACATCCCATACTCTGTCAGGTACTCTTCTCACTGATAGGATGAAACGTGTCAAAAGAAAGTAAAGAAAGGAGCGCTTTATTTTGCTCCATAGTTTGAGGTGCAGCCGTCACAGTGGGGGAGGGATAGCAGCAGGGGTGTGAGGTCACATTACATCCTGAGTCCCGAGACTGTACGTTTTCAAAATTATCTAAAAGGCTGGAAAATGTAGGGAAATGGATGCATTTCTAAATGCATATGAGCTGCTAATATTGAATCTAAAAGCTATGAATAAACAAATCATTATAAATGATGAGATAAAAGCTATAATCAAAAATCTACTCATAAAAAGAAGCCTGAGAAGGGAGGGGGGAGATTCAGTGATGAATTCTATGAAACTTTCAAAGAAAATATAATGTTGATCAGTCTTAATTTGTTCCACAAAATGGAAAAAGATGAAACATTACCAAATTCCATCTATGGAGTCAGTATTATTTTGGTAACAAAACAGGGTAAAGACACAACAAAAAGGAAACCACAGATCAATTTCTCAAACAGAAATGCAAAAATTATCAACAAAATACTTTCAAACTAAATTCAGAAACACATTAATAAGATCATGCATCATGACCAAGGAAGCTTCATCTCAGAAAGGCAATTTGGTTCCACATATGTAAATTAAGACATGTAATATACATGTAATAAATAAATTTAAAGACAGAAACCAAATAATCATTTCAGTTGGTACCGAAAAAACAGTTAACAAAGTTCAAAGTGCTTTCCTGATTTAAAAAAAAAAAAATCTAGAGGCATTAGGGATAGATGGAACATATCTCAAAATAATAAAGGTGATAAATACCAAAGCTATGCCAGCATTACACTAGACAGAAACAAACCAAAAGAATTTTCCATCTTGTTTTTTATTTTGGAAGAAGTATATTTTTCTTTTTAATTTTTATTTTTTACAATTTATTCACTTTATACCCCAATTGTAGCCCCCTCCCTCATCTCCTCCCAGCCCCACCCTTCCTCCTTCATTCCCCCACCCGCCTCCCCTAGTCCACTGAAAAGGGAAGTCCTCCTCCCTAGCCTATCAAATCTCATCAGGACTGCCTGGATCCTCTCCCTCTGTAGCCTGGCAAGGCCTCACTGCCAGGAGGAAGGGATCAAAGAGCAGGCATCTGAGTCCTTGTCAGAAATAACCCCTGTCGGCAGGGAGGAAGTACTTTTTCAAGGCAGTTCTTGAAATACAAAAGCAATTAGGTGAGAGAAAGACAGAAAAGGATGAAAACAGGAAAGGAAGGAGTCAAATTATTTTTATTTGCAGATGACATGATTCTAGAAATAAAAGAACCTATAGAATCTGTACAAAACCTCTTAGAGCTAATAAATACAGTAACGTTATGGGATACAAAATCAACATAAAAGAAAAAACTAGCCTTCACATACCAACAATGAATTCTCTGAAAAAGAAAATGTCTCATTCCCAATAGCTGCAAAAAGAACAATGTGCCTAGGAATAAACTTAACCAAACAAACGAAAAACCTCTACAATAAAAAATTTAAGAGGCGGGGCAAGATGGTGGCGCCAGGAGGACTCTCATTCTGAGGAGCAGCACAGCAGGATTGGCACAGTGACCAGCAATCAGAACTCGTGGCCATAAAACACAAGTGATTGTGTTTCACAGGTGAGAGGATACCCCACGGTGGGGGATTCAATCAGCTTTAACTCACCCGGCTAAACCTCTGAAGAGATCCCGGTTCCGCCAGACACTTGGTCGCCAGCCCAGAGCTACACGCCAGCGCGATCTGGTCACAGTCCCAGACTGAACTGTGGGCCCACAACACCACAGACTGGATTTCCCAGTCGAGAGATAACCCCACGGAGCAGGAAACAATTGGGACCAACCTCAGGTTACCCAGACATCCCCTGGAAAAGACTCGGGTTCCACGGGTGTCCCAAGAGCCAGCCCGGACCCAGAACCGGGACACAAGCGCCTGCACGGAACCCTGCCTGCTCCCCTGATTCACCGCCTCAGATAGAACTGTGGACACCAGGGCACCAGGGCACTAGACTGCGTGTCTCTGGCAGGAGGAAACCCCCAGCGGAGGGGGTCAGCAGCTCTAACGCTTAGGACACCCAGCACCAAAACACTTCCTGGACTCACGCAGACTCTAGTGCAGGCAGGAACGCTGTGCTCTGCTGCCATTATTGAGTTCCCCTAGGGCACTGGGACACACAGCTGCATCCTCAGACCTACAAAAGCCAGAGAGCCATTACAGCAGCCCTCAGATACTGTGCCAAGGATCAACCAGTTATCCCTAGCTAGATTGTCAAAACTGTGGGAATACCTGGTCCTTAAAGAGGGCTACACCCACAGCATCTGGACCAGAGCAGTGCCTGCAGCCGCCATCCCAGACAGAGACACACAGCTTCTGGTCCAGAGTGAGGCACCCAGCCTCCAGACCAGAGCAGTGCCCCCAGGGGGCAACTCAACCTAGGTGCACATTCTCCAGGTCCAGAGCAGAGCAATCACCCTCTGGCCTAGAGACTTGCTGAGTGCACCTCCCACTTTCCCAGACAGAACTGTGCACCCAAGGATAACAGACTGAGTTTCCCTGTTGGAAGAAAACCCCACAGCTAGGGAATCAGCAGTTTCTTCAAGAGGACTATACATGGAAATTTAGTGAGCAGCAGCACACTAAATTTATAACAAGAAACCCAGCAGTGGGGCAGCTGTCTTGAGAACTTCTATGGGTAAGAGGAGATCCCCCCCTGCCTAACATAGACCACAGCTACTACTCAGGGCTATAAACCTGAGGTGAGCAGTGGCAACTCCTGAGAAACACTGGCCATACAGTGACCATAACCAAAAAGCAGAGAAGGACTCCTTCAGGAAAAATCATCTGCCGGCCAAGGAGATACTCCCTACCTCAGGACTCCAGGAAGCACAGAAACTAACAGCCAACACCTAAATCAGCCCAATGGGTAGAGGTCAGCGTAAAGGCTCAACCAACAAAAGACAGAACAATATGGCATCTCCAGAACCCAGGCATCCAGGGACAAACAGCCCTACAATGCAGCATAATAGAAAATCAAGAAGATGACCTTACATCTATGCTGATGAAGAGGATAATAGAGGAAACAAATAAAATACGTAAAGAATTAGAGGAAGATAAAACCAAACAGATCATGGCTATCTGTAAAGAAATGGAGGAAGATAAAGACAAGCAGATTAGGGCCATCCGTGAAGAAATACAGGAAGATGCAGCCAAACAGCTTGTGGCCTTCAGAGAAGAAATAATTAAATCACTGAAAGAAATAAAAGAGACAGAGTTGAAAGAACTAAAAGAAAAAGAGGAAAATACAAGCAGACAGGTGAAGGAAGTAAACAAAACAACTCAAGACCTGAAGATAGAACTAGAAAAATTAAAGAAAACACAAATGGAGGAAATAATGGAGAGGAAGAATTTAGGGAAGAAAACAGGAACTACAGAGGTAAGCATAACCAACAGAATACAACAAATGGAAGAAAGAATCTCAGGTGTAGAAGATACAATGGAAGAAATCGATGTATCTCTCAAAGAAAATGTTAAATCCAAAAAATTCCTGACACAGACTGTCCAAGAAATCCAAGACAATATGAAAAGACAAAACCTAAGAATAATAGGAATAGAGGAAAAAGAAGACTCCCTTCTCCAAGGCCCAGAAAATATTTTCAACAAAATCATTGAAGAAAATTTCCCCAAGTTAAACGAGAGGCCAATAAGAATACATGAGGCCTACAGAACACCCAACAAATTTGACCAGAAAAGAAAATCCTCTGCCACATAATAATCAAAACAGTAAGTATACAGAACAAAGAAAAAATACTAAAAGCTGCAAGGGAAAAAGGCCAAGTAACATATAACGGCAAACCCATTAGAATCACACCTGACTTTTCAACAAAAAACTATGAAAGCCAGAAGGGCCTGGACAGATATCATGCAGACCCTAAGAGAACACAGATGTCAACCCAGGTTACTATACCTTGCAAAACTCTCAGTCCTCATAGACGGAGAAAACAAGATATTCAATGACAAAAACAAATTTCAACAATACCTACACACAAATCCAGCATTACAGAAGACCCTGGAAGGGAAAATACAACCCAAGAAAATTAGCTTCTGTCAAGAAAACACAGGAAATAATTAACCTTTCTACAGTAAAACAAAAGCAACCAAGCACACAACCTTATGAACACAGCCAACATCAAAATCAAAGGATCTAACAGCCACTGGTCATTAATCTCTCTCAACATCAATGGACTCAACTCTCCAGTAAAAAGACACAGATTAACAGAATGGATACGTAAACAAAACCCAGCAATCTGTTGCATACAAGAAACACACCTAAGACACAAAGATAGACATTACCTGAGGGTAAAAGGTTGGAAGACGACTTTCCAAGCAAATGGACCCAAGAAACAAGCAGGAGTAGCCATTCTAATATCTGATAAAATAGACTTTCAACCAAAATTAATAAAAAGAGATGAGGAAGGACACTTCATACTCATCAAGGGAAAATTCCACCAGAAAGACATCACAATCCTGAACATCTATGCCCCAAATACAAGAGCACCCACATTTGTAAAAGAAACATTGATAAAATTTAAACCACATATAAATCCCCACACATTAATAGTGGGAGACTTCAACACCCCACTCTCAACAAAGGACAGGTCAACAAAACAGAAATTAAAAAAAGAAACAATATCTCTGACAGAGGTCATGAATCAAATGGATCTCTCAGACATTTACAGAACTTTACACCCAAACACAAAAGAAGTTACCTTCTTCTCAGCACCTCATGGAACCTTCTCCAAAATAGACCATATAGTTGGTCACAAAGCAAGCCTCAACAGATACAAGAAGACTGAAATAATCCCTTGTATCCTGTCTGATCACCACGGAATAAAGCTGGACTTCAACAATAACAGAAATAGCAAAAAGCCTACACACACATGGAAACTGAACAACTTGTTACTAAATGACAGCTGGGTCAGGGAAGAAATAAAGAAAGAAATTAAAGCCTTTCTAGAACTCAATGAAAATGAAGACACAACATACACAAACTTGTGGGACACAATGAAAGCAGTGCTAAGAGGAAAGTTCATAGCACTAAGTGCCTTCAAGAAGAAATTCGAGACAGCTCATTCAAGCAACTTAATGGCCCACTTAAAAACCCTAGAAAAAGAAGAAGCAGACACACCAAAAAGGAGTAGACGGCTGGAAATAATCAAACTCAGGGCTGAAATCAATCAATGAGAAACAAATAAAACAATTCAAAGAATCAATGAAACCAAGAGCTGGTTCTTTGAAAAAATCAACAAGATCGACAAACCCTTAGCCAAGCTAACTAAAAGGCAGAGAGACACCACCCAAATCAACAAAATCAGAAATGAAAACGGGGACATAACTACAGACACTGAGGAAATCCAAACAATCATTAGGACTTACTTCAAAAGTCTATACTCAACAAAATTTGAAAATCTAAATGAAATGGACAATTTTCTTGATTGATTTGACTTACCAAAGCTGAATCAGGACCAGGTAAATCAATTAAATAGTCCTATATCCCCCAAAGAAATAGAAGCAGTCATCAAAAGTCTCCCATCCAAAAAAAGCCCAGGACCAATGGCTTCAGCGCAGAATTCTACCAGACCTTCAAAGAAGAGCTAACTCCAATTCTCTTCAAACTATTCCTAAAATAGAAACAGAAGGAACATTACCAAACTCATTCTATGAAGCCACAATCACCTTGGTACCTAAACCTCACAAAGACTCAACAAAGAAAGAGAATTTCAGGCCAATCTCCCTTATGAACATTGATGCAAAAATACTTAACAAAATACTTGCAAACCAAATCCAAGAACACATCAAAGATATTATCCACTATGACCAAGTAGGCTTCATCCCAGGTATGCAGGGGTGGTTCAATATACGGAAATCCATCAATGTGATCCATCATATTAACAAACTGAAAGAAAAAAACCACATGATAATCTCCCTAGATGCTGAAAAAGCATTTGACAAAATCCAACATCCATTCATGTTTAAAGTACTGGAGAGATCAGGGATACAAGGCACATATCTAAACATAGTAAAGGCGATATACAGCAAGCCTATATCTAACATCAAACTGAACAAAGAGAAACTTAAAGCAATCCCACTGAAATCAGGGACAAGACAAGGCTGCCTACTCTCTCCATATCTCTTCAACATAGTGCTGGAAGTCCGTGCAAGAGCAATAAGACAGTTAAAGGAGATCAATGGGATACAGATGGGAAAGGAAGAAGTCAAACTATCACTATTTGCAGATGATATGATAGTATACATGAGTGACCCCAAAAACTCAACCAGGGAACTCCTACAGCTGATAAACACCTTCAGCAAAGTGGCCGGATACAAAATTAACTCAAAAAAGTCAGTAGCACTCCTGTATACAAAAGACAAAAGGGCTGAGAAAGAAATTAGAGAAACAACACCATTCACAATAGCCACAAATGACATAAAGTACCTTGGTGTAACCCTAACCAAGCAAGTCAAAGACTTGTATGAAAAAAATTTCAAGTCTCTGAAGAAAGAATTAGAGGAAGATATGAGAAGATGGAAAGATCTCCCATGCTCACGGCTTGGCAGGATTAACATAGTAAAAATGGCCATCTTACCAAAAGCAATCTACAGATTTAATGCAATTCCCATCAAATTGCCAACACAATTCTTTACAGACCTGGAAAGAAAAATTCTCAACTTCGTATGGAATAACAAGAAACCGAGAATTGCTGAAACAATCCTCTACAATAAAAGATCTTCTGGAAGTATCTCCATCCCTGATCTCAAGCTGTACTATAGAGCAACTGTTATAAAAACTGCATGGTACTAGCATAGAAACAGAATGGTGGATCAATGGAATCGAACAGAAGACCCAGAAATAAACCCACACACTTACGGACACCTGATTTTTGACAAAGATACCAAAACCATACAATGGAAAAAAGATAGCATCTTCAACAAATGGTGCTGGTCCAACTGGATGTCTACATGTAGAAAAATGAAAATAGATCCATACTTATCACCCTGCACAAAACTGAAGTCCAAGTGGATCAAAGACCTCAACATAAAACCAGATACATTAAATGGGCTAGAAAAAAAGTGGGGAATACCCTAGAACTCATTGGTACAGGAGAAAACTTCCTGAACAGAACACCAACAGCACAGGCTCTAAGAGCAACAATCAATAAATGGGACCTCATGAAATTGAAAAGCTTCTGTAAAGCAAAGGACACCGTCATCAAAACAAAGCGACTGCCTACAGATTGGGAAAGAATCATCACCAACCCTCTATCTGACAGAGGACTCATATCCAATATATATAAAGAACTAAATAAGCTGAAAAGCAATAAACCAAGTAATCCACTTAAAAAATGGGGAACAGAGCTAAAGAGAGAGTTCTCTGTAGAGGAATATCGAATGGCAGAGAAGCACTTAAAGAAATGCTCAACCTCATTAGCCATTAGGGAAATGCAAATCAAAACAACCCTGAGATTTCACCTTACACCCATCAGAATGGCCAAGATGAAAAACTCAAGGGACAACACATGCTGGAGAGGTTGTGGAGAAAGGGGAACCCTTCTCCACTGCTGGTGGGAATGTAATCTGGTACAACCACTCTGGAAATCAATCTGACACTTTCTCAGACAATTAGGAATAGCGCTTCCTCAAGATCCAGCCATACCACTCCTAGGCATATACCCAAAAGAGGCTCAAGTACACATTAAGGACATTTGCTCAACCATGTTTGTAGCCAGAAGCTGGAAACAACTCAGATGCCCCTCAACTGAAGAATGGATGCAGAAACTGTGGTACATCTATACAATGGAGTATTACTCAGCAATGAAAAATAAGGAAATCATGAAATTTGCAGGTAAATGGTTGGACTTGGAAAGGATCATCCTGAGTGAGTTGTCCCAGAAGCAAAAAGACACGCATGGTATATACTCACTCATATAAACATACAATATAGAATAAACCCCCTAAAATCTGTACATCTAAACAAACTAAGCAAAAGAGAGGACCCTAACTAAAATGTTCAATCCCCATCCTGAAAAGCAAAGAGGATGGACATCAGAAGAAAAAGAAAATAGGAAACAACCTCGGAACCTGCTACAGAGGGCCTCTGAAAGCCAGAAGAAAACAGGAAACAACCTTGAAACCTGCCACAGAGGGCCTCTGAAAGCTTCTTCAGTATAGACGGTCAAAGCAGATGCTGAGCCTGATGGCCAACTGATGGACAGAGTGAATGGAATTTTATGTAAGAAGTGGGAAATAGTAAGAGCTGGAGGGGACGGGAACTCCACAAGGAGAGCAACAGAACAAGATAATTTGAACACAGGGAACTTCCCAGAGACTCATACTCCAACCAAGGATTATTCGTGGAGATGACCTGGAACCCCTGCACAGGTGTAGCCCATGGCAGTTCAGTGTCCAAGTGGGTTACATAGTAATGGGAAGAGGGACTGCCTCTGACATAATCTGATTGGCCTGCTCATTGATCACTTCCCCCTGAGGGGGGAGCAGCCTTACCAGGCCACAGTAGAGGACAATGCAGCCACTTTTGATTAGAACTGATAGACTAAGATCAGAAAGAAGAGGAGAACCTCCCCTATCAGTGGACTTGGGGAGTGGCATGCATGCAGAAAGTGGAGGGAGGGTGGGATCGGGAGGGGCTTATGGGGGGATACAAAATGAATAAAGTGTAATTTAAAAAAATTTAAGATACTGAAAAGAGAAATTAACAAGACATTACAGGATGGAAAGACAACGCTGTATGACTAGCAGAATTAACATCATGAAAATGGTTATACTACCAAAATTAATTTACAGAAGCAAAACCTATCAAAACTATAAGGTCACACTTTGCAGACTTAGAAAAAGATGATAGTCCTAAAATTTATGTGCCATCACAAAAGAGCACAAACAACTAAATCAATACTAAAGTCTAAGGACACAGCGGCAGGTAACGCAATACCTCATCTCAAATTATACTACAGAGCTATAGAGACAAAGGTACACACAGAAAAACAAAGTGCACAATGGAATAGAATAGAGGACATGTAGAAATAAACTACAAAGCCATATGCACCTAACTTTTGACAACTGTGGTAAAATAGTGGGAGAAATAGACTACTCAACATAATGCTGCTGACAAAACTGTATATTCATCTGGAGGAGAATGAAATTAGATTGTATACAAATCAACTTGAAGTGGATCAAAGACCTAAACTTAAAACCTGAAATAGTGAAATTGTTAAAAAAAAAAAAAAAAAAAAAACATAGGAAATATTGCATTAGGCAAGAACTTTGTGAACAAAACTTCAGTGGCAAAAAGAAATTAACCCTGAGGATCAAAAGATCTGACTGTATAAAATTTAAACATTTCTATTCAGCAAAAGAAATTATCAGCAGGGCAGAGGTTAAGAACACTGGCTGTTTTTCCAAAAGTTCTGAATTCAATTCCCAGCAACCATATGGTGGCTCATAAGAAACTATAATGAGATCTGGTGCTCTCTTCTGGTGTGCAGGTACTCATGCAGGCAGAATGCTGTATAAATAATAGAAAAGGAAGGAAGAAAGGAAGGAAGGAAGGAAGGAAGGAAGGAAGGAAGGAAGGAAGGAAGGAAG
>NW_026585504.1:67301012-67305767 GCF_907164565.1 Psammomys obesus | reverse complement strand
TTTTGCACAACCATAAGTGTAAAAAAAAAAAAAAAAAAAAAAAAAAAACCAGTCTATTATCTGAAGCAGCATAGTAATTGCAGCTGCCTCTTCCTGGAGGTGTTTCCAGAACTTTCCACAGACCGTGACAGTCTGCAGCAGTTTGCCCCTTAGTGTGGATTCGCCCAGCCTCCTCTGTGAGCTGGTTCTCCATTCTCACAGCTGTTTGGATTATGTAAGTCATTACACGAACTTATTGTAGCCAGAACAATCGCTGGCTTTTCCTTTCTGTTTCAATGCCAAGAAGTGCGGGCGCCTTCTTTGTCTAACCTTCAGAGAAGCTGTGATGGGGGCGGATCTTGGTCTGCTCAGGCTGCTATAATAGAGCACCTTGGATTGTACGGTTAGAGCGAACAGAAATTTCTCACCATTGAAAAGGCTGGAAAGTTCAGAATCCAAGCCGCAGCAGTTTTGTGTTTGGGAAGAGCTCCCATCCCAGTTTGTTAATAGGAGACAATCTTCTCCTCAAGTCCAGACACAGAGGGGGAGCACATGACTTCCCAGTGACCTGCTGTGCAGGCGTCTGTGTGTGTGTGTTCATGCACACACAGTGTGTGTCTGTGTGTGTTTATGCACACACAGTGTGTGTGTGTGTGTTCATGCATACACAGTGTGCATGTGTGTTCGGATGCCTGTGCACATGTGTGTGCGCATGCGTGTGAACATGTGTGCATGCGTGTGAACATGTGTGTGTGCGTGTGAACATGTGTGTGTGCGTGTGAACATGTGTGTGTGCATGTAGCGCCCAAAGGAGAACCTCAGGTACTATTCCTAAAGTGTTGTCTACCTTGTTTTCTGAGAGGTTCGTTCTAGTCTGGAACTCACCAGGTGGGATAAATGACAGGCAGCATCTCAAGGAATCCACCTCCCCAGAAATGGAATTACAAGCAGCAGCCATGGGGGCTTTTTGCATAAGCTCCAGGACTCAAATTCCCACCCTCGTGTTTACAAGGCAAGCACTTCACCAGCCAAGCTGACTCCCGGGCTGGAGACTGCTGTAAGGCCACAAGCCTCAGTCATGAGGGTTCTGTCCTCATCATATAAAAGCCCTCCTGAGGCCACAGTTCCCAATCCCACCACACTGAAGACTGAGTTTGTCATACGGTTTCAGGGAGCATGGTACATGCATCATGAGCGCAGACTTGCTAATAGGAGTCTTCCTGTCCACGCCAACCGAGATGCCAATACTGAAGATACTGGAAATGAAAGAGAGTGTGAATGGCCAGATGAGAGGGTGCACACCCTTAAGAGGATGAGGCAAAATAATTTTAACTTTCAAGTCAGTCTGGACTGTATGGACCCCAAGTTCTAGGTCAAGCTGGGCTAGAGAATGAGACTCAGACTCAAAACACATACAGAAAGAAAGAGAGAGGAGAAAGGAAAGAGGGGGAAAATGGAGGGAGGTTGTGGAGAATGACTTCCATTGGAGAAGAATTTACAGGAAATGGCATGGCTCTGTTTCTGTAACTCATGATCCCCATTATCAACAGCGCTTATTTACGTCAGTAATATAAAAAAGTTTTAGTTAATTTAAGAAGGCATGTATGGGGCAATTGACAAAGACTGTGCAGTGCTGTGAGCTGCACCTGAATCGATCTTGAGCCTAGACTGAGGGCACCATTGGGCCATTTGAACAACATAAAGGCGTCTGCTTTAGTTGCTTTCTCAGCTGACAAAAGCAGCCTAAGGGAGGAAGGGTTTATTTTGGCTCACACCTTAGGGTACAGTCTGTCATGGTGGGAAAGGTATGGTGGTCACATGACTGGTCACATGGCACCTGCTGTCAGGAAACAGCTGGCCTTATCTACCTTTATGCTTCCAGAGCCCCAGCCCACGGGACAGTGCTCTCTATACCTTGGATGGTCTTTCCATCTCATTTAATGCACTGTAGAAACTCCCTCCTAGACATGCCCAGAGGTTTGTCTCCTGGGTCATTCCAGGTCCTGCTGAGTTGACAATCAATATGAGCCACTGCAGGGTCACAAAACACCAGACAGCATTTACTCAAGACAAAACTGAGCAGCCTGCATACCGCCAGACTGGACAGCAATGTAAGATGCAGACCATAAGGGAAGGCAGTCAGCACCTACTTTAACCCTGCCCGAAAGGCTGCCTGGGAGGTGGGAGGCCTCCAGTACTGTGACGCTGGGTGACAACATCAGAGACGGCAGAGTGAACCAACGGTGCTGCAGCAGGCCCCCAGACAGAACTCCCAACGAGCTCACCAGAGCATCACTGAGAGAGTCACTAAAAATATCCACCAGAATGTGACGCAGGTGGCAATTCAAGGAAGAGCTCTTCTGTCCCACCTCCTTCCCACTTCCCAGCTCCAGCAGGAAGCGGGGATGGAAAGAACAGACAAAGGAAGTAGGGCATGCCTCCATCCTAGTCAGCTGCAGCAGAGGCTGGCTGTGGGAGACCCCTCCCCTCATGTTCATCATACGCAGAGATCTCGTCTGTTAGGGCAGACTACTGTGTTTGTGAGTTGCTGCCTAATGGGCTGTCTGCTGCCTGGGAGTAAGCAGAAAACCTGGGATCTGCCGTTCTCAGCACTGGCAAAGCAATTTCATTCCCCATCTGCCCCACCTGTCAGTTTTCTGTTTCTATCACAGAATACCACAGGATGAGTACTTCATAATAGATAGAGATGTATTCAGTTCGTGTCCTGAAGGATCAAGGCACAAATACTGTGAGGGCCAAGCAGTGTGGGCCAGTGAGGGTACGCAAGGAAGAAAGGACAGCAGATAGGTCTCTTCTCAGCCTCAGCCACCTGCTGTCACAGTAACTAGCACCCTCCCGTGATAATAGAATTGATCCATTGAAAAGGTCAGGGCCTCAGCTAGAGAGATGGCTCAGAGAAAAGGGCTGGCTGCATAAAGTGAGGACCTGAGTTCAAATCTGCAGAACCCACATACAAAGCCATGTGTGTCCAGAAATGCCTGGAACCCAAGAGAGGTAGTTGACAGAAACAGGGGGGTTGCTGGAGCGTAAGATTCTGTCTCAGAGAAACAAGGCAGAGACTGATGGAGCAGGAGCGCCCACACCCTCCCCTGAGCCCTGCAAGTGGAAAGGCCATGCGTCCCTGCATGGACAGGGGCACATGCACTGTGCATATGCACACAGTAATAATAACAACGATAGAATAAAACAATTTCTATACACCAATAACAAACTTGCAGAGTCAAAATCAGGAGAGAAAATTCTCACTCACAATAGCATCAAAAACATAAAAAAAAAAAAAAAACTATGAATAAACTTTACCAAGGAGGTGAAAGGCCTCTGTAATGAAAACAATTTAAAACATTGAAGAAAGAAATTGAAGAAAACACTAAAAGATAGAAAGACTTTAATTTCATGGGATGACAGAATTAGTGTTGTGAGAACGTTACATTACAAAACCAATCTACAGACTTGACACAGTCCCCATCAAATCTCTAATGACATTCTTCACAGAACTAGGAAGCGGTGGCCCTGAAATCCACATGGAAGCACGGAGGCTTTTGTGTTACTCGCCAAGGCAGCCTTTCAAAAGACCTGATTTCAAACTACACCACAAAACTACAACATCAAAAAATAGCATGGTACTGGTACAAAATCAGAAGTGCACACCAGTGAAACTGAAGGCCAAAAGTAGTCCCACACAGATATGGCTGCCTAATCTTGGACAAGGGAATCAAAGCTTACATTAGAGGAGGGGCCAGCCTCTTCAACACAAGGCAGAAAAAAAATCTAGGTGCAAAAAGGAAAGTAGATGCATCTCTCTCACCTTGTACAAAAGTCTACTCAGAGTGGATCAAAGACCTTCATGTAGAGCCTGGATGTCTGACTATGCTAGAGAAAAATCATAGGCCAACCCCTCCAACATCCAGGAAAAGGCAAGGACTTTCAGAAAAGGACTCTGGTGAGCACAAACTATTGTATGATGCCATTGGAAGGAGCACAGAATGGTACTGGCACAGAAACACACAGGTAGGCAGGTGGAGCAGAGGACACAGAAATAATCCCAAGAGTTAACAGATGGGCTTGCATGAAATTTAAAAGCTTCTGGACAGCCAAGGAAACAGTCGTCAGAGGGAACAGAGCCTGTAATGGAGCAAAGCTTTGGCATACAATGAGGAACCAATGTCTGAAACCTATAAAGAACTCCAAAAGCTAAACACCAAAAAAAAAAAAAAAAAAAATTAACCAATCAATAAATGGACAAATAAATTAACTACAGGGCTCTCAAAGGAAGAAATACAAGTGACCAATAAATATTTGAAAAGTGTTCAACATCCTTAGCTGCTGGGAAGATGAAAATTAACAGTGCTTTAAGATTCCATGTAATACCAGGAAGAATGGTGGTTGTCATCCAGAAAACGAATGATAGCTGGTGAAGACTGTTCATTGCTGGGGCCAGTGTCAACTGGTACAGCCACTGTGAGATTTATAGTGCTCATTTTTAAACTTTATTTTATTTGGGGCTCCTTACAGCCTCTATCTTCCAACCCTCTAACCCTAAGCAGGAGAGAGGTTAGTGGGGAGAGGGACCACAGACCCCTTTACTTCTCCCTGCTGTGTAGGGTTAAGGGGTTCTTTTATGGCTATGCCAATCTCTGTCAACAGCAAATGCAGCCAGCAGGCTCCTCCACGCCACTGCTCCATCTGTCTGCTCCAAACCGCCACACTGTCCATCTCTGGTCTCTCCAGACTGCCACACTGTCCATCTCTGGTCTC
>NW_026585504.1:67283913-67301002 GCF_907164565.1 Psammomys obesus | reverse complement strand
TGTCCATCTCTGGTCTCCAGACTGCCACACTGTCCATCTCTGGTCTCCAGACTGCCACTGGCCACACTCCATCACCACATGCACCACACTTTCTCGTGCTGGGCTCTCATATTTACATCCTCAGAGCCCTAAACCGTGCTCTGCATGAGACAGTTATCAGCTGTTGGCAAGCTAAAGCCCAACTAAAATCCCCCACTTGGGATTAAAAGAAAAACATATTGACATAACATAACTGAGTTTACAAAGAACCCAAAACTTCTGTTACAGAAACTAGTATAAGGTTTCTCAAAAACTGGAAGCAGAGCTTCCATGTGGCCCATTCATGCCATTCCGGGGCATGTATTAATAAGTGTAAGATCTTTACCAGTTACACATTGATAGGGGATCAGTGCCTCATCAGAGAAGTTTCCTCTTGCAATAGATGGGAACCAACATGGAGACCCACAGCTGGACAATGTGCAGAGAGGGACTTTGGAGCCCTGAGTTCTGAGTGCGATGTCTTCACCAAACCCCTCCTCTCAGGGTTCAGGAATCTATTCGTAATAGGAAGCTGAGAGATTTAAGAGAAGGGGGAGGGGAAATGGCTGATTCAAGGAAAATGGTGTCTTCCAGATACAACAGGACTGATCCACCTATGAACTCACAAAGACTGTGGCAGCATGCCCAGGGCCTGCACAGATTCAAGCCAGACAGGAGCCCAGCACCAGGAGGGGAAATGGACACAGAGTCCTACTCCTAACCAAGAAGCTATTTGCAGTTGATACCTGGCTGCAAAGGGAAAATCCGTTTCTCCAATGGAGTATCTCTGGGTATACCAACCACACCCAAGACAGGCCTCATTCCAAGGAGTAGTTGTCCAACACAAACTCCATGGTGTGTGTGTGTGTGTGTGTGTGTGTGTGTGTCTGTGTGTGTGTGTATGTGTGTGTCTGTGTGTGTCTGTGTGTGTGTGTCTCTGTGTGTGTGTGTGTCTGTGTGTCTGTGTGTGGGTGTGTGAGTGTGGGTGTGTGAGTGTATGTATGTGCATTTTTTAATTTAATCTTTTTTAATTTTTATTTTTATTAATTACAATTTATTCACTTTGTACCCCCCTGTAGCTTCCTCCTTCCCCCCTCCCAACCCGACCTACCCTCATTCTTCTCCACCCATGCCCTCCTCCAGTCCACTGATAGCGGAGGTCTTCCTCCCCTTTCTTCTGATCCTAATCTATCAGGTCTCATCAGAAGTGGCTGCATTGTCTTCCTCTGTAGACTGGTAAGGCTGCTCCCCCCTCAAGGGAGGCCAATCAGTTCATGTCAGAGACAGTCCCTGTCCCCATTACTATGGGACCCACTTGTGCACTAAGCTGCCATGGGCTACATCTGAGCAGGGGTCTAGGTTATCTCCATGCATAGCCCTTGGTGGGAGTATCAGTCTCAGAAAAGACCCCTGGGCCCAGATTTTTTGGTTCTGTTGCTCTCCTTATCTTACTATCTCCTACTTCTTTCATAAGATTCCCTGAACTCTGCCCAAAGGTTGGCCATAAGTCTCAGCATCTGCTTTGATACCCTGCAGGGTAAATCCTTTCAGAAGCCCTCTGTGGCAGGTTCCTGTCCTGTTCCCTGTTTTCTCCCTCTTCTGATGTCCATCCTCTTTGCCCTTCTGAATGGGGATTGAGCATCTTGATTAGTTTCTTTAGGTGTACAGATTTTAGTATGTTATTTGGCGTTATTTTGTATTGTGTTTAAGGTGTTTGGATTTGAGTTAGGGGGGATGTTTGAGGGAGGGAGAGAGAGAGTGCAAAGTTGGGTGAGTAAGGAGGTAAGATCTGGGAGGAGTTGTGGAAGAGGAGAAACATGATCAAAATATATTGTATGAAAATATTTTAAATAAAAAAGAGAAACAAAGCCAGACAATGGTGGCACATGCCTTGAATTACAGCACTTAGGAGGCAGAGACAGGCAGATCTCTGTAAGTTTGAGGCCAGCCTGGTCCACAGAGTGAGTTCCAGGACAGCCAGAGTTACACAAAGAAACTCTGTCTTGAAAGACCAGAAAGAGAGAGAGGGGGAGAATGCAAGAGAGAGAGAATAAACAAGTGTCTAAGATAGCACAGCACAGAGATACTTGCACATCTTCTCCACTATTCGCAGTAGCTGAGATATGGAACCAGACTGAATGTCTATCAACAGATGAACAGGTAAAGAAACCATGGTACATATATGCAATGAAATCTTATTTGGCTGTAATAAAGAATGAAATGATGAAACTTGCAGAAAAGTGGATGAAAATGGAGGACATGTTATGTGAAATAATCCAGATTCAAGAGGGCAAATATTTACTGCAATGCATGGCATAAAGGGAAAAAGGAGACTTGGGTAGAGGAAGAGGTTTGAAGGGAAGGGAATCAAGAGAGAGTGACGGGATGTATGTGACATGAAGGGAAGGACTGTTTTCAGGAAGAAGGAGGGAAGAAACCGTGGAGTAGGCAGTGGGAGACATATAAGAAGGGGGTAAAATGGCATTTGTGTGTGAAACTGTAACAGGGAAGCCTGTCGCTTATAAACTAACTTAAAGTCATTTGACCATGAATAAATAAGCCAGCAGGACTTGGGAATCCTTAAGCAATTGTTAGAAAAGACTGGGCAGGTACACCTAGGGTTATTGGACTCTCAATGGCTAGAGAGAAGAGGGTGCTTTTGTTATTTGTTAACTTTTGCTTCTTGAGAAGGCCTCCCTGCAGGCTTGTGGGGCTGAAGTAAGACCCTTGCATACTTAATTCTGTATTGGCATTTGCTTCCAGAAGTTTCCAGACTAATGCAGGCTTTTTTGAAAAAAGGGTTCACTTATAAACCTAGCTCCTAGAAGCTAACAGACTTTCCGTTAGTGGATTAACACTGCTTCAGGAACCAGTCAATGAACACAGAAGTTCCCATAATGGTTTCTAAATCAGAAAAGAAAAGGGGCACAGAAATCACAAATGAAAATCATTCCTTGCTCCCTCATAATGGCTCGGGTCAGCCCAACGGCTTCCTGAGATATGCATCTGAATCCTTTCTCCTTTTGTAAGGGTTGGTTTTTATTTGAGTTGTGTATGTTGCATGTGTCTGTGTATGCGTAGTGCAGATGAGTGCAGATGCCCACAGAGGCCAGAAGAGAGCCATGGAGTTACAGTGGCCAGGCTGCACTCACAGGCAGGAAGCAGAGAGAAACGAATGCTGATACTCAGCTTGCCTCCCCTTTTTAATTCAGTTGAGAACTGAGCCCATGGAACGGTGTGACCCACATTTGGGGAGTCTCCCTACCTCAGTTAACCTAACCAATATATAGCCTAAAGATATGCCTCGAGGTGTGTCTTACAGGTGACTTACCAAGCTGACAGTTGAAATAGAGCATCACAGAACCTTTACCTTATTTCAAAACGCCAGTCTAATACAGCACAGAAAGGAGTCTGATTCGCTGGGGCCACGCTTGGGTTCATGCCTGGCGTGTCAATGCTGTTGGATTCAGATGCATATCTCAGGAAGCTGTTGTTATGACACAGAAAAGTGATTTGTTCAGTAAAATCATAGAAGCTTAGATGAAGAGAAACCAATGAGCCACGTGGCAACAGAATACATAAAACAGCAGGAACTGCTCACACTGGAACCTTATCAGCAAAATAAGGGGTGATTAAAGGGGGGAGAGAAACAGCTTTAGTGCTTCTGCAAGGAATGGCTGCAGATTTTTCTGAGCTGTTGTACCCAGGAATAATTCACTTATCACCAGCAAGCTGTGTTACTAAACATACAAACAAGGCCTGGGTGTGTTTAGAACATCATTCTTTAAAGATTTGCTTTATTTTTAAGTTAATATTTATGTGCATGTGTGTGGTTGCATGCATATTAAGTGTAGGTGTATGCAGAGTCCAGAGGAGGGCAGCATATCTCCTGGAACTAGAGCTGACATGGAGTTAGAGTCATCCAACGAAGGCCCTGGAAGCCGAAGTTGGGCCTTCTGCAGGAGCAATATGTGTTCTTAATTACTGAGCCACCGCTTCAGGCGCTAGGGCGTCGTTTTCATGATGTCTAGGCCATAATTCTAATCACCAGGTAGCCCATGTAATTTCACAGAGAGAGAACTCAGTGTCCCCATTGGGTCACTCTGTTAACCAAAGCCACTCTTTTGCTACAGACAGAGGAATCAAGGGTAAACAACCAACACAGGCTATACGCACTTTTTAACTTCATGCTAAACAATGGCTGAATTGTATCCCTCTGGACATGTCTAGGCTAACACCCTAGTACCTCAGAATGCAATATAGACTTCTTGAAGTAGTGAGCAAAAACATGGAAATACTGGGATGGATTCTAAGCCAACAAGAAAAGACTTGGACATAAGTAGAGACAAAGGGATGATTTGGCGTTGTGAAGGCACAAGATGACCAGCTATCACCCAAGCAGAGAGGTCTCAAAGAAGACAGCCCTGTCGTAATGGTTAATATTGATTGTCAACATCAGAGGACCTAGAATCCTCAAGGAGATAAACCTCTGGGCATGTCTGTGAAAGCGTTTCTAGATTGGGTTAACTGAGGTGGAAAGGTCCACACTACACATGGGGGACACATTCTGTAGACGGGGGTGCCGAGAGGAATAAAAAGGAAAAAGCCGAGCACCAGTACTTGTCTTTCTGAGAGTCGCCTCACACGCCTGCCACTCCTACTGCCATGACGTCCTGCCCGTGACGGACTGAATCCTAGAACTGTGAGCCACATAAACCTCTCCTTCCTTGTTCCTTTTGTCAGGCATTTTGCCACAGTAACTAGAACACTAACTAATGCATCTGCGAACACCTTGGTACTGTTCTCGGCTCCAGAACACTGTGGATGCTGTTGCCTAAGCCTCCCAGACTGTGGTGCTCCGTGATCTCTGACCTAGCAAGAAAATATGGACCATACTGCCTTTCACAACTTCTCTCTCTGGAAATTAAGCTCCCGGACTGCTGAAAGGTTAATTATCTCCCTACATGTAAAGCATCACTTGGTGGAGACCGAATGCTCAATAATATTTGCTGCACATGTTAAAACTGAAGCAACATGGAAAAGGTTAGCATGGGTCCTGTGCAAGAATGACGCAAAAATGTGTGGAACATTCCACGTTTTATAGCACCTTTTGTTGCGGATTTATATATATACATACATACATGTATTGTACATGTATGTATAAATATGTGTATTTACTTCTATAAAATAAAGTTTTCCTAAGTAAAAGAGATGAAATGAATGGTAAGAAATTCAAATCTTTTTACAAAGACAAAGAATAAGACAAGATATCTCTTCTTGCTTCTATGTTTCAGCAAAACTCTTGAAGATACAGCTATAGCAATGAGAAAAAAAATCACAACTAAACTGTACAACAGAGAAGAAGAAGGGAAGAAAGAGCCTTTGTTTTCAGATAACGTGATCACCTATTAGAAAGTTTGAATGAATTACCAAACTGCCTCCGGGAACTAATATTCTGAGCATGTTTACAGGGTGTAAGGTTAATACACATTAAACAAAAAGAGGGGAGGAAAAATGAGGCTAAGAGAGAGACCACAGGGAGGGACAGCTAACACAACAGGACTGACACACGTACAAGCTCACAAGAACCATAGCAGCGTGCCCAGACCTTGCACAGGTTTGAGCCAGATGGCACCCCAGTGCTGAGTTTTCTCATAGAAGAGTTGAATTCAAAATTAAAAGCACAGGCTGAAGAGAGGGCTCAGTGGTCAAGAACACTGGCTGCTCTTCCAGAGGCGCAGCGCCCATGTCTACACGACTGCTCACAGCCATCTGTAACTCCAACCCCTGGACGCAATGCCCTCTCCTGATACCCACAGGCACCAGACACACCTATGGCACACAGAAATACATAGAGGCGAAACAACCATACACATAAAACAATAATTTACTTTTTACAGAATTATATTTGTATTATCACCAAACACTATGTAATATAAGTATTAAAGATAAGAAAATACAGGGCAGAGAAATGGGTCTGCAGGTAAAAGGCACCAAGACTGATGCCTGGATGCCACATAGTGCAAAGAGAGAATCAGCTTCCAGCAGTTGTCCTCTAGTCCCCACACACACGGTAGCGTGCACATGCGCGCGCACGCGCACACACATACACACACACACACTGAATAAGTAAATGTAATTTAAATAAAAATATGTGCAATCTCAACATGGAAAATTGCAAAAACTGTGATGAAAAATATCAAAAAAGTATTAAGTAAATGGAGAACGAGTTTGTGTGTAAAGACAGGACCTCTCAGTAATGACAAGTTATTAGCGCTTCTAGACTGATCTGGAGTCGATGCAACCTCCGTCAAGATCTCAGTACACTGATTGATCAGTATCAACAAACTGAATTCTGAACTTTATTTGGAGATGCACCGGAGGCAGAAGAGGCAACATATTATTGAAAAAGAACAAAGACAATGCAGCATTGATCAAAGAATAATAATAAAAGCAGCGGTAATGGTAGATTAACAACACAATAGAAATCCCACAAGTGACCCATATAAATACAGTCAACATCTTTGACAAACTATCAAAAGCAACACAATGGGGCGGGAGATCTTTACAATTAACGATTCTGGATCTACATTTGCAAAAAAAAAAAAAAAAAGCTGGATCTACATTTGCAAAAAAAATAAACCCGAAAAATAAAGTTTACACCCTTCATGAAAACTTAACTCAAGATGGAGCGAAGATCAAGATGTAAACATAATGCCATACAAACACAGGAGAGAACAGAAGAGAGATCTAATCGACATTAAGTCTGAAAAAGATTGCTTAGACACAACAAAGACATCATCTATGAAAAGAAAAGACGCAGTAAAAGCCATGGAAGGAAGGTTTTTGTTGGAATTACACTATCAAGAGAGTAAACGCAAGGCATGGGGCCAGTGAGGTGGCTCACTGAGTAATGGCATTTTCAGCTAAGCCTGAGTTTGATCCCTTGAACTCCCATGCTGGAAGGAAAAAAACAAAAACAAACAAACAACAACAACAACAAAAAAAAAAAAAACCAGCTCCTACAAGTTGTCTTCAGACTTCCACATGTGCATGCACACATACAAAACAAACAAACAAACAAACAAATAAATAGTTGAACAAAGACTAAGAAAAGCCGCCAATGGATCTGATAGAGCATTACCTGGGAAGCATCTTCTAAGCGCCTACCCAGTATTCGCTGTTTGTCAATAGTCAAAGCAAAGGGCAGAGAAAGCAAAGACACCTCAAGCTTGCTGACATGGCTCGAAACCAGAGATGAAATGAAGAAAACCCCAAAGAATTCTAGTAGCTGGGAAACCCCAAGGAACCCGGACTGGAGTCAGGAAACCAGAAGGCCTAGGTCAAGCCCTCTCCTCTGCCGCTTCTGCTCCTTCGCCTGAAATGTTAAGTGGTCCAGTGAGGTGAGGTCAAGAGAGGCCCTTCTGCAGATCTCTTCACATCCCTCAGTCTATGAATCAGTGATTTCTTAGATCCGTAGTTCTCAACCTGCGGGCTGCAACCTTGGGGTTAAACAATCCTTTCAGACGGGATGCCCACGCCAATCAGAAAACTCAGATAGTTATATTAGGGCTCATAATGGTAGCACAATCACAGTTATGAGGTGGCAACAAAAATAATTTTATGGTTGGGGGTCACCACAACATGAGGAACTGTATTGAAGGGTTGCAGCAGTAGGGAGGTTGAAGACCACTGGTTTAGACACTCCGCCTTGTTTGTAAAGATGAACTAAACAGGTTCCCTCAGGACACGGTGGATGACGAGAGCGAGTATGAAGTACACAGGGAATGGGCATAAAGGCAGACAGGCCAGACATGGTAGCTCTGGGGCTGGTCTTCCCCATCTTCACGGCACCTCTCCCTGAAATCCGTGAGTTCATTCTCTCTGCCAACACACTCCCACGTCCCGCCTCCTCATCATTTCAGTTACAGTGTGCTTTGGGCCACTGTTCTGTCTTGATCTTTCAGAGTTTACCAAGACCACTGCTAAATCCATTCAATTTCTATATCCGATCGTGGTCGTGGTCTTACTCCACTCTGGACACTGAGGATCTATGAATGCTTTAAGTAGTTTTCACTACATAATATGGAATTTGAAAATGGGTATTGGACCTGCCCTGGGGCCCGTCGTGTGGGCCTGAGCTGTGAAACTGTGTGCCAGCATGATTATAATGATCAAAGGGACTGGCAGGCCATGCCCCTCAGGAAAAGGATGGAAGTGGCTATGATGTTTATCCTGCTTGTCAAATGGGTAGGATTTAGAATCACCATGGAAACACATAAAAACATCTATGCAACAGTGTCTCCAGATAGGCTTCACTGAGGTGGAAGTTCCAACGTGAAGGTGAGTGACTCCTGCTGTGGGCTAGGATCCTGGGCTGAATACAAAGGAGCCAGTGAGCCACCAAGCCCAGCTAAACATTTCCTGAGTCTCCACCATGGGATATGTAGATAATTATAGGGATAAAGACAGATCTCATCTCCCAGAACTTACTTCAGTACCTGGTCACACAGGCGTCCCCTGGCCCCACTGCCAACAGTCACTGAAAGCCGTTAACTTATATGCCTTTGTGACTGTCCCTCACCCACAAGAGTAGACAGCAAAAAGGACTTCCTCACCCAGCCTGACAAATGGGTTTCACCAACTCCCTCACCTCAAAATTATGGCAGGGGGTGGGAGGACATCATTTCTCCATTTGGAATAAATTAAAGACAAGGAAGAGAAATAAGAGTCTAAAAACCTGGATCTCAAAAACAAACCACCAGATAAAATAAATCACTGCTTGATTGTGTGTGTGTGTGTGTGTGTGTGTGTGTATGGTGATAATGTTACTTTTCTTACTCTTTAGATTTATACTGAAGAAGTTAAGAATGAAATAACATGAAATCAAACCCAGTCATCTGAGAGGAGAGGCTAGAAGATGGGAAAACTGAGGATCAGAGGAGAGAAGAAGATGGCCAGCCCAGCCTTGCTGACTATCAGAGAAGCAGGGTGGACAGCACAGCGGGAGCCACAGTGGTTCCGACACTTGTCCGTACTTTGGAACCAGGCAGTAGGCTTCGGGAATCCAGAAGCCACCTTCCCACACCTGAGGTGCGGTTAGTGCCTTACATGGTCGGGAGGTGGTTCCCAGCTTTTCAGGTCTCTAAGATCCACACATCAGTCTCAGAGGCAGGAACCACTGGCTACACTATTCTCTCTTCACCTGAGGATATCTACTAGTCCTCAAGATAACACTGTTAGTGCAGTGGGGATGGAAAGAGGGCGTGCAACGGGCCTCCCTTGCCCCCACCTTTGTCCAAGGACAGAGAACGCAGTGGTCTCTCTCTAAGCCTTTCATCCCTGGCCCCTCTGCCAGCAGCTGTCTTCCCGGTTCTTGGCTCCTGACTCAGGTGACACCCATATTCAATAATACAATCACACTAACAATTCACTGTTGCCTACAGATGACATCACCCCTCGTTAAGCCCCTCAAAGGAACTCCAGAAGCTGGCTGTTCCCCTTAGTTGGCACCTCCGTCCAAACTTCATGAATCCTATTTCCTTCCTCTTGCTTTATTCCTCACCCCTCACCATTCTCCTGTCCTTTTTTGATGATGGTGAATTACCCACTTTTGCCTCCCACTTAGGCAAGGCCAGGCCTTCCAGGCAGAGCTATGATTGCATTTAATCATCTTTTGATGGACAAATGGTTTCTACCAACTCATTTCCAATAGTACCTGCAGACCCCTGCTCACCTGCCTTCCCACAGACCCCCACAGGAAGGCCCATCTTACCAGATAATGCTTCATTTTAACCAGAATGTCTCAATAGTAGGTTTCATGTTCTCAACTGTGCAAATGATGGGGATGTGATTTTTCTTCGTGAAAATGCTATTATCACAGAACCCCAGGCTCACGGCCCCCAACAATAGTTCTCTATTATGTCTGGGGAAAATGGTACTTTAGAGAGAATTTGCATGTGGCTCTCTGAAAGAGCCAAGCATGGCTCAGAATCAAAGCCCTGCGTGCAAATGCTAACTCAGCCAGCCTCCCTGACAGGCTCTAAGCCCCAGCCATGCTACAAGGTCTTACCCAAGAAGACCCTTACTGCAGAGGTCTCACAAGACCACACCCCTACCTGGGGGGAGTTACTGGCAATTAATGGCTGCTGGGGTGTCACTCCTGTAAATAGCTCCCACCCCATGCTCATACAAGCAATCCCAACTGAACTCACTGGGTCAAACACACACACACACACACACACACACACACACAAATACACATAAACATACACACAAACACACAAACTAGAATTTACAAAAGAAAAAATTACTTGTTGGGAAGGAGAGGTTCTGTGAGGAAGGGATGGAAAAGAATGAGAGCAGGTAATGGGGATGAAAATGACCAAAATTCAATACGTATGTGCATGAAATGGATAAAGAATGTTTTAAGAGCATCGAATGAAGCCTGCCCAGTGTAAGAGCCCTGGATTTCCCCTCATTCTCCTGGGCAGCCTTGGAGCTGTCTCAGCCCCGAGAGGTGAAGGACAATACAGCTATCTGAGCCACACAATAAGCCGAAGCTCTAGACACTGCCGCAAGGGCTGCCCACCTCCTGCCTGCAGGGACAGGGCTGGGAAGACAGCCAGCCAGGCAGGTGGAAGCAGACGTGCCGCTGGTGCGGTGAGGACTGTGGGCCACGCCAGCCCTCAGGAAAGACCCACTTCATACCTTCAGACCAGTATCTCACCATGAACATCAGCCCTGCTCTGCACAGCCAAGCCTGCCTTAACCCAGAAGTACCGAGTCCTTGGAATTCCTTCTATGCTTTGTTGTTTTTTTGGTGCTGTTGGACTTTTGTTTTGGTTTGTTTTGATTTTACTTTAAGGCATGGTCTCTTGTAGCCCAAGCTGGCCTCAACTCACTCTACATCCACCAATGACCATGAATTTCTGGTCCTCCTGCCTCCATCTCCTGATGCTGTGAATACAGCAGCATCATGCTGGCTTACCTCCAAGACCCAGGCTCTGGGCATGCATGGCAAGCACCCTACCCACTGGGTCACAGAAACAGCAGCTAGATAACCTTCTCTGCTGGTAAACTCTGCTGGCTGCAAACCACAACTGCCTAGACCCTTGGGAGGCCTTGCCTGGATGACAGTGTCCTCTGGCTCTCCCACTTTGGCCTTGTTTCCCAGCCTGCACAGCACCACTTGCAAATGGTACCTTTCCTCTGGAAATAAGGCAATGTGCCCCCCCCAGCATGCCTGTCTCCCATCCCACTGTGGGGAAGGTACCCAACTGGAGAGTGACTGACTGAGTGACTGAGTGACTGAGTGAAAGCCTGCTTCTCTTTTCCCAGAATGCTGGAATTCCTATCCCATACCCACATGAGGAACCAAGCTTCAGATGGCAAGAGGGATTTGTGCCAAGAACTGCAGTCCCTGAGAGACTGGGCTAGAATCCTAGCCAGCACTGCCTTGCCCCAAGCCTGTGCTCACGGAGCCTTCTGCTCTGCTGTATTTCTCCTCATGGCACTCGGGAGTTCTAAAGCATCTGAAAGCCCCAGAAGTGGCCGAGCCACGAGCACACAGCATGTTTAAATTATGTTTTTACATATCTACTTTTAAAACGTGGAACATGGACCAGCAAGGTGATCCAGAGGATAGAGGTTCCAATGTGTCGATGCCTGAGGGCCTAAGCTAGAAGCCACATGAGAGAAGGAGAGAGCCAACCCCTCTAACCTGCCCTCTGACCTCCACACAGGCACCATGATGCACACACACACTAAAATCAACACAATATATTTAAACTTCCTAATGTGGCACCCCAAGAGTGCACACTAGAACAGCCACTGTGAAAATCAATACGGAGATTTTCCAGAAAACAAGAAAACAATGTCTTCCGCATAACCCAGCTGTATAACCCTTGAACATTTCCCCAAATGACCCCAAGCCAGCACATCACAGAGACACTTGTACACCCATGTTTACTGCAGTCCTCTGCACAAGAGCTAAGTTATGGAACCAGGCAACGTGGGGCTGTATGAGGACAGTGAGGTTTTCGCCCGCAGTGCCATGCTTTCAGCCATAAAGAATGATGAAGCTGTGCCCTTTGCACACAGATAAAAGTAACCAGAGACGTGCATATTAATACAATCAAGTCAGTCTCGAGAAGACAAATAATCCATGCTTTCTCACATCGTAGGTCTTAGATTTTACATATACATGACCCTGTGTGTTTATGTATACATATATACACAGACAGATATATATGACATGAAAGTGGAAATAACTGTCTGCAGTGACTAACAGACAGAGGCAGGAAAGAAGAGGAGGGGAAGTGTGAGGAAATTCGTTCATCATACAGCATATACATGTACGAAAGCTTAAAACGCAATAAAAATGTGGTGTGTATGCACAATGGAGCTCTCTTTCAGCCATGAAGAGAACACAGCTATGTCACTGTCAGGAAATGCGCTCACGCGGAGAGAAGCTTGCTCAGCAAATTAAGCCAGTCTCAGAAGAACAAAAGTCATGTTTTCTCTCATGTGTAGTTCCTAGCTTTTAGGTAAATAGGTAAGATTGTGTGAGAGCCATAAAAGCAGAAGAAAAGTTATCTGGGGGTGGGGACTAACCCGAAGGAAAGGGGAAAGGAAGAGGCTAGAGGGGAATGTGCTCCATATGCGATGTACATTTGTGTAACATTTTAAAATAACGTGTTCTGGGGCAGGTGAGGGAGTTCAGGTAAACGCACCTGTCACCAAGCCTGATGACCTCAGTTCACCCACAGGTGTCCTCACACACAGAGCACACCACACACCAGGACTTTGAGTGGTCTACCCCAGCCTCTGCTGGAGCGTGTGACGGGGCAGGGCTTGCAGACCCAAAGCTGCAGGATCTCCAGGACACAGGCAACAGCAGGACAACCAAGAGGAGTCCCGGTGAGGATCCAGCAAAGGAGCCAGGGGCCCCAAACCAGACTAAACACGCATTTGCAAGTAAAGCTGTTTGGGCAGAAGGGGGTGCTGTGCGACACACCGCAGCTTCCACTGCTTCCACAGTGAGGTGGGGCTTTTTTTTGGGGGGGGGGGGGTACATGTGTGTTTTCTTTTGGAGGTGAGGTTGTAAGGGAATAAAGGAGAAGAGTGGATATGGAGGACGGGGAGATGAGTGGGACTGGGGTACATGATGGGAAATTCACAAAGAATCAGCAGAAAGGTTTTCTAAGTTGAAACTTTTAAATAAATTTTAAAAGTCACTCATTTTTAATAAGCTGTGTTCCATCTATCAAAGACTACAGTGGACAGACAAATGCAAAAATTTCACCTGCTGTATGTTCACACCCTCCCAC
Source organism: Psammomys obesus (assembly GCF_907164565.1). Taxonomy (NCBI): domain Eukaryota; kingdom Metazoa; phylum Chordata; class Mammalia; order Rodentia; family Muridae; genus Psammomys; species Psammomys obesus. Next base: position 67,287,653 of record NW_026585504.1, on the reverse strand, counting down.
CCGACCATTCAAAGAGTTTTCAAGCACTAAATGTATCCAGGTCTACCTTTGATCATTTGCCTATTCAAATGAGCCGAAAAATCCACTCCAAACTACAGGCACACCCCCTTAAGCCACACAAAAACTCTAGGTACCACAAGTGTCAGGCAAAATCCAAGTGCCTGGCCTGCCACCTTGTGGACAATTGAAGAAATGCACCCACCTCTGAAGACCTGCCTAAGGCACACCCAGTTCACCATGGAGAAAAAGAATACAGGGATAAACACACTAAAATCTGTGCACCTAAAGAAGGGAAGCAAGGGGGAGGAGCCTGGATAAGACGCTCAATCCTCATTCAGAAAGGCAAATGGGATGGACAATGGAAGAGAGAGAACACAGGGAACAGGACAGGAGCTTGTCACAGAGGGCCTCTGAAAGACTCTACCCAGCAGGGTATCAAAGCAGATGCTGAGACTCAGCCAAACTTTGGGCAGCGTGCAGGGAATCTTATGAAAGAAGGGGAAGACAGAAAGACCTGAAGGGACAGGAGCTCCACAAGGAGAGCAACAGAAGCAAAATATCTGGGCCCAGGGGTCTTTTCTGAGACTGATTCTCCAACCAAGGACCATGCATGGAGATAACCTAGAACCCTTGCTCAGCTGTAGCCCATGGCAGCTCAGTCTCCAAGTGGGCTCCCTAATAAGGGGAACAGGCACTGTCCCTGACATGAACCCAGTGGCTGGCTCTTTGATCATCTCCCCCTGATGGGGGAGCAGCCTGACCAGGCCACAGAAGACAACAATGCAGCCAGTCCTGATGAGACCTAATAGGCTAGGCTCAGATGGAGAGAGAGGAGGACCTCCCCTATCAGTGGACTTGAGGAGGGGAATGGGAAGAGATGGGAGAGGGAGGGTGGGATTAGGAGGGGATAAGAGAGGGAGCCACAGCTGGGATACAAAGTGAATAAATTGTAATTAATAAAAATTAATTTAAAAAATAATTAATAATAATTGGTTATATTTAATAATAATTAATACAGATAGCTGAGAAAAAGAATACAGATATCTGAGAAGTGCCAACATTAGACAGCATTAAAAATGACCCATGGAGAGGACCCTGGAGAGGGAAGACTTTTCTCCAAACAGTTAAAGTTTTACAGGAATGAGGCAAACTTTGAATGCCCTGAGTCCAAACCACACACATTTTTCTTTACTTATTTTTAGGATGCTACTTTTAGACCAGGGCTCATGTAGCCCAGGCTGGTCCTGAATGTAACAGAGGATGACCCTTAACTTCTGGTTCTCCTGCCTCCACTTCTTGTGTGCTGGGATCGGAGGCGCGCCCTCCACCAGGCCCCGTTTATTTGGTGTTAGAGATGAAACAGAAGCATTTATCATTTCACTTAAGCACACGCTTAAACATGATTCAGACAAGAGTTCGTAAGCATCGGGTGCTGTCAGGATCTCTGTGGGGGCGGCAGATGAATGTCAGCACCCCCTCACTCCCACTAATCTCGGATCTCTGGAGCCCAGGTCCCTTTTCCTGGTGTTTTTAATGACTTTATTATGGTTAAAAATAACAGCGTAAGAGCAAGGGAGATGGCTGAGTGGGCGAAGGTGTCCATCGTGAAAATCCCTGAGCCCATGCAGAGGTGGAAGGAGAGAGTGGAGCCACAGAGCTGCCCTGAGACCTCTACAAGGACCATGTCACACATGTCCACCCACGCATCATACACACACACAGTAATAGCTAACAGGTCTAACACAGAGTCGCACTGCAGAGTGCCCCGGTCAGTGGTGTCCCATGTGTTCACACGAGGAGACAGATCCCAGGATTGATGCTCTCTGACGAACTGAGCACTGCTTTAAACAGCTCTCCACCCCCTCCACTCAGCTCTGTGCCCTTCTCTCTCTGTGTGTTTGAGCTCTGCTCTTCCAGGACCCCACACAGTAATAAAGCCACTGATAACATCAAGTCCCCAAGACTTAGCAAGTCACAGTGTGATGGGGTTTTCTTCCCTTTGGTGGCATGTGCAGTCATGTTCTGTGCGTCCAGTGACCTGCAAGTAGCACCTGCTCTTATCTCCGGCTCCTGTGTGTGGCCCTGCTGTTGCAGGCCTGGTGCGAATCTCCCTTTTCGATTCTGTCTCTGTTCTTAAGCACATAGCCAGAAGCAGAACTGACAGGTCAACTGGGACTCCTCTTGATGGCTTCAGTTCTAACAGCCCTCAGTGATTTTGAAAACAGAACCTCTGGGTGGCCCCAACCTTCACCACAGAGGTGGGGAACGAGGGCCTGGGAAGAAGAGACGGAAGCCATGTCCGGTCCATGCACTCAGACTGCTAACAGCCTTGAGGAGACAGACAATAAATACAAAACAAATAAAGCACTCTGTGTGTCTGTCTGTGTGTCTGTCTGTCTGTCTCTCTGTATGTGTCCTTCTCTTTGTGTCTGTGTCTATCTCTCTCTCTAAAGCAGGGTCTTGGGCATCCAAGGCTGACCTCAAATTCTATATGTACCCAAAGATGACAGTGATTTACTGTCTTCCATTTTTTATTGTGGTGTTGTGTGTGTGTGTGTGTGTGTGTGTGCATATTTGCATATGTGTAGGTGCACATGGGTGTGGCTGTGCATGCATGTGTGTGTGTGTGTGTGTGTGTGTGTGTGTGTGTGTGTGTGTAGGCCCGAGTTTGACGCTGGAAATCATCCTCCATGGCTCTCCACATCCTTCACTGAGATGGCGTCTCTCAATCAAGCTGGGTGGTTTGTCTGCCCAGCTATCCCCACTACACAGCTTACTCTGGGGCTCCGCTGTCTGCACCTCCCGGGCTGGCATCACCCTCGGGCTGCAGCACTCAGCCAGCATTTATGTGGGGGCTAGGATCTGAGTTCTGGTCCTCACGCGTGTGGGGCCAGTGTCCTAACTACTGAGCCATCTCCCCAGACCAGCCCTGACTTCTTCCTCCAGACCCTCCGACGTGCCCTGGAATTACACACATGCACAGCTGACCGGGGCTTGGAGTAGGCACAGGACACACCCAGGCGCCACATTCTCAATACAGTGGAGACATATTACCTGGAGGGACAAGCGGGTGGGGGTGGGGTCAGCCCCTGGGTCAGACAGCACGTCTCTGGCTTTTCTGGGGAAGTCTGTGCCAGGATGGGTTGGTTCGTCTTGATCAGATATGTAAGCCGGCGTAGGCAAATGGTGAACTCTGATTGCTGGACCTCGGTGTTGTGACGGTTGGACCTTAGTGTTTTGTCTCAGGGACAAGGCAGGCATAGGAAGCGAATAAGGGAATCAACCTTGGGGACTAGCTTTAGAAGTGCAATCTAACCATTTATGCAGGAAGAGAGAGAGAGAAGGGAAGGCCAGACCAGCCCGAGCCCTGCTTGGGGCTGTTAGAGAGGCCCTCAGCCACTACACCTGGTTAACACAGTTTCAGGGCTCACATTCTGGGGAGTGCCTTGTGCGCGGCAGTCAAGGCTCTACTCACTGGGCTAAGAATGCTGCAGCGACGTGAGCTAACGGGCGGGAACCGGACCCACAGAGAGAGCTCTGGCCCACAGAGAGAGCTCTGGCCCACAGAGAGAGCCCTGGCCCACAGAGAGAGAGAACCCTGGCCCACAGAGAGAGCCCTGGCCCACAGAGAGAGAGAGAACCCTGGCCCACAGAGAGAACCCTGGCCTACAGAGAGAACCCTGGCCCACAGAGAGAGAGAACCCTGGCCCACAGAGAGAGAGAACCCTGGCCCACAGAGA
>NW_026585504.1:67218411-67283903 GCF_907164565.1 Psammomys obesus | reverse complement strand
ACCCTGGCCCACAGAGAGAGAGAACCCTGGCCCACAGAGAGAGAGAATCCTGGCCCACAGAGAGAGAACCCTGGCCCACAGCGCTGACTTCGTCCCCAGCACTGCCCTGGGACTGCGCATAGCTTGAATGACTTACAGTACCCGTAAGGCTCCTGGAAGTCCCCGTGTAGAGCGGGGCAGACGCGGGACGTCACGTCACAGGTGAGGGTCTGGTTAATTAGCACACGGCCTGCACGCGGCGGAGTCCAGAACAAAAGGCACCAGTAGAGCTCCGGAACTCCAGCCGAGCACAGCCACGGGCGAGCTGACGAACAGCCGAGCCCTCTGCCAGCCCCAGGTCTGGAGCAACGGCAAATAACCACAAAGAAGCAACAGAAACTTCAAGCAGCAGAGAAGCCACGGTGGCTGAAGCACTGATCAGGGGGAGGGCCGGCCCCGAGGGCAGGAAGGCCAGGTGGTGGAGGATTAGGTGGTCACGTGAGGAGGGCTGTGGCTTTCGTCCTGCTGGGTCTGCGAACCTGTGCAGGGTTCTAAGCGGGAGACCCTTGAGCTTCTGCTCTCCTGATAGCTGTCCCCAGCGGGTATATATTTCAGTGTGTTTGTAAAAAAAAAAAAAAAAAAAAAAGGTCTGCGTTATGGACGCTTCCCGCCATCCTTTGCAAAGGCTCATCTCAGCTGTGAGCCGCTGCATGCTGCCTCTTCTTGGCAGGTGTAACTTCGCTTGGGACCCATGGCCACCTTCCTCATAGGCCCCGTAATTACCTTTGTCCCGCCACACTACCTGGACATGGCCAGCCCCAGGAGGGTACGATTCATGGGGACCCAGATGACGCTCCTATTGAGCCCCACGCTGCTGCAGCAGGCAACCGGAGCCTGACTGGGGTGCAGAGACCCGCAGCCAGGAACTAGATGGGCTCCTAGTTCCACAGGAAACAGCACCACAGCCACAAGAACCAGGGGATTAAAGGAGCCGGTACCTGAAGGACTTGGTCCTCCTCAAAGGCATTTCCATCATCACAAGCGCTGCTCTGAGACTCTCAGCCTTTGATCTTGTCTCCTCTTCACAGAAAGCAGTCCTCACATCCTGACACTTCTTCCCGCCTGTGCAGAAAGAAGCCCTCCCCCCCCCCCCCCCCCCCCCCCCCTCTTACAAGGAGTCACCGCCGCTCCTCCTGGGCACTGTCCTTCGGGGACATTAAATCTAAATGACTGTTTCCACGCAATAAAAGCTGGAGGGGGCCCAAGAAGTCCCCTGTGCTCTTGCCTCGTTTGCCTTGGTAGAAAGCAGTCACGTGTCCTCAGCCAGTTGACTCTTGCCTCTCTGAGGTGCTGAATTTTAAGAGTGAAGTTAGGGTGCGGGGCTAGAGAGGCGGGCAGTCTCGTGGCGGGGAGCTCACCCAGCAGGCAGGAAGCCCTGGGCTGAAGCTCCAGCACATGAACTGGGGTGGTGGTACAGGCCTACAATCCCAACACTGGGGAGCTGGGAGGAGGGAGACTCTGCCGGAGGTCAGTCCTCCCCTACTTAGTGAGTTCAAGGTCAGCCTAGGCTACAGGACATCCTGGATCAGAGTGGTGGGGGTGGAATTAGGATGCACTGATTCCCATGCTCCTCTCGAGAAATCAGGGCGCAGATCCTGCCACTAAGACCGTCTGGGAGCTGTCTGGTGCCCAGTGGTCCCGGCTTCATTCTTCACCCATCAACTGGATAATGCCGAGTAGTGCCCTTGGCCTTCTTGAAAGAGATTCAGTCTCCTCTTACACATGGGAACTGAAGTTCCTACCATTTGCAATAAGGGAAGTAGGAATCTGAAGGAATTACTCTCTTCTGTCACTAAAACCACAGTAACCAGAGATGCGTTTCCAGCCAAGTGAGTTCTCTTGAGATAACATAGCTGGAGACATCTTCTGCTCTCTCCATATTGAGTACCCTCTCTCCAGGGAAATTTAAATATAGTGGGCTCTTTAAATGAGGCTGTGCATCCTAGAAAATGCCGAGAATAGATTTTACAAGTTCTTCCTATTAAAAAAGAAAGCAGCTACATAAACTAACACGCATGTTAGCTAGCTTTGGCCAGGTGTTTCCGTAGTAATTTGTAGTGCACAGTAAATACACACAAGCCCACTTATCAATGAAGAATAAAAATTAACAATCAAATGTAAATTTAAAAGTTGAACAAGGCTTGGGGGATGGACTCAGTTGGTAAAGCACATGCCGTTCAAGCCTGAGGAGCTGAGTTTGAGTCTCAACACCCACCTTTAGAAAACTGGGCATGTGGTCCCGACTCCTACTCCCAGCACTAGGGAAGCTGAGGCATGGGGATCCCTGCACTCACTGGCTGGCCAGCATAGCCTATCTGCAAGTTTCCGGCCAATAAAAGATATAGGAGAAAACAAGTCACAGGACAGGAGCCTACCACAGAGGGCCTCTGAAAGACTCTACCTAGCAGTGCATCAAAGCAGATACTAAGACTCATAACCAAACCTTCAGCAGAGTGCAGAGAATCATATGAGAGAAGGGGAGTTAATAAGACCTGGAGAGGACAGGAGCTCCACAAGGACCAAATATATCAGGGCCCAGGGGTCTTTTATGAGACTGTTTCTCCAACCAAGGACCATGCATGGATATAACCTAGCACCCCTGCTCGGATGTAGCCCATGGCAGCTCAGTATCCAAGTGGGTTCCCTAGTAAGGGAAACAGAGACTGTCTCTGACATGAACTCAATGGCTGGCTCTTTGACATCTCCCCAACCCCTGAACTCCCAAAGGAGGAGCAGCCCTGCTAGGCAACAGAGGAGGACTTTGTAGCCAGGCCTGAAGATGCCTAATAAGCTAGGGTCAGATGAAAGGGGAGGAGGTCCTTCCCTATCAGTGGACTTGGAAAGGGGCAGGGAGAAGATGAAGGAGGGAGGGTGGGGTTGGGAGGGAATGAGGGAGTGGGATACAGAGTTAATAAAATGTAACTAACATTGAAAAAATAAAAATTTAATTTAAAAAAAAAAAAAGAAAGATTCTTTCTCAAAACACAGGGCGGGCAGACCCTGAGCAACAACCCCTAAGGATGACCTCTGGCCTCTACCTGAACACCCAGACACAAACATACAGTAATGGGCGCTTGTCACAGAGTGCCCACATAGCCACCAGAAAGGAACCAAAAGTCAAACCCAGGATGCCCAGAAGAGAACAGAGAGCCATGGAAAACATGCACTTATCATCATCCGCCATCTTCCCCATCATCAAGCTGACCTATCAAACGAATGAGATTGTAATAGTCTGAGCTGACAGTGGGTGGAAGAGTTCATGATGTTTAACTTTTCAATATTAAAAATCATCCACTACCCCCAAATACACACAAAGCAAAATCAGATAAGAGACATCCACTCCTGGGTGAGCTGGGCAATCTGTGGATGTCAGCGACAGCTGCTGCCGAAGCCAGCGCTGAGCGATAACCAAAGATAGCCATCAGGACGGCTGGCACAGGGGGTTCCGATCCGTCTGCACCCAATGCAGAAAACTCCGAATCCAGAGAGCAGCCCCCACCGTGTGTGTGTGTGTGTGTGTGTGTGTGTGTGTGTGTGTGTGTGTGTTCCCACAGAAATCCACCTTCCCAGAGTTCCATTCTCTCCTGAAAAATAACAACATTTTATTTCCTTCCATTCTGGCAAACAGCTTCTCGCTTTTCTTAAGGGAACAGCCTGATTAGAATCGCCAGTGATGAGGGTCCGTGTCACCCCAGGAAATTCACTGGCTGACCAAGTGGGTAGAGCTGTTCTTTGGCATACTGCCGTCTTCTGTGTCTGGAGTGAAGAGAGATCTACTTCCCCAGAGAAGCAGTGGCATTACCCAGCCCTGGACCCTACACGCCACAGTATTTATGTGGAGGATCCACCAGAGAAGAGGGCTTGGACATGGCTCCAAGCCAATAGAAACTCTTGATTAGCTGGCTGGCTGGCTGGCAACTACTCTGGGTGTTTGAAATTCTAAGGTAGCCCCAAGCCTTCCTCAGGGTGAGCTTTAAAGCACAAAAACTGCCTGGTGATGGTGGTACAGGCCTTTGATCCCAGCACTCTGGAGGCAGAGGCAAGAGGATCTCTGTAAGTTCTAGGCTAGCCTGATCTATAGTGCAAGTTCCAGGACAGCCATGGCTGTCTCAAAAAAAAATTAAAAAAAAAAAAAAAAAAACATGTCCTGGGTTGGCATGCTTCCATTAACAAGAACAGTTAGCCGGAAGTAGAGCTACAGAAACCAAAAAGCAAGGTCAGTACATGTAAAGACTTCCCGAGAACGGTGGCATTTGATGGCTTAGGTCTTTGTTTCCATTGTTGGCAGGTGGTGCTGTCTACATGCTGAGTTTCACAGCCTGTTGGTCTTCCACCACAGAGCCAGTTTGTGCTGAAGTTTGGGTCACTGTTAAATACTGTCATACCAGGCAGATGTGCCCACTGGTGTGACAGCATTCTTGGTTCCAAGCCCTCTTCCACAGGAGGAAACTCATGTCTGCTTCTGTAAACCTGGTCAAAAGCCAGAGACTTAGAAGGTCACAGGTTCTGAGGAAGAATATCATACTGTTGTCTTATCTTGCTAAACAGACATGCTCTCGAATTGCCTTCTATTAGATATTTTAGTTTACACCCATAGCTTCCACTGCCTTCAGTCTTCCTCAGAGGAGCTCCTCTGTGCAGTGCTTGATACTTAATGCAGTGACTGGCCAGTGTGCTGAGAACAGGTGACTGTGGGGTGGCCAGCCCTAAATAGCATGTCTGTAACACACTCACATACGAAAGGCTCAGGGAACACTGAGGAAGAGGGGGTAGAAAGAATGTAAGAGCCAGAGGATGGGGAGGAGAGCTTTCAATACTGGCTTCTGAACGTGGCATGACCTTTGCACTCATGAGCTCATGGCTACTACAGTCACCTACACAAGACTGAATGAGCACGATCAGTCAACGTCCCAACAGGTGGCAGGGACTGGACTCGGTGATTACACAAGCTAAAAAGAGGAGGACATGAAGAAGGGTTGGGAGATGTTGGCTATGCCTGGGAGAAGGGAGGTGGGAAGTTGGGGGTGGGTGTGATCAATCGATGAAGACACATTGTTTAGATGAAAACAAGGTTAAAAGAGAGATATTCTGCTTTTAAAAAATAAATGGACTCCCCAGAAAAACTCATGCAATAACTTCTAAGGAAAATAAAGTTGTTCATGTCTCATCTTTAGGGAAGTGTGCAACGAGGAGGTAAGGTTACTCAGCCCAGCTCACACAGGGCATACATTACCCACAATTCAAGTCACATTTTGCTGAGCATCTGGAACACCTCTGCTCATCCCAATGACAAGTAAATAGGAGCCTTTGCTCAAAGTCACCCAAGGTTCCAGACTGTAACCGGGCAACGTTTGCATCTCGCTGCATTTGCAATCACACATAATTTATCCTCTCTTACCTCTTTTTTTTTTTTTTTTTTTTTTTTTTTTTTTTTTGAGGTAGGGACTTATGTGTCCCAAGGTAGCTCCCAACTTGCTATGTGGTGGAGGGTAAACTTGAATTTCTGATCTGCCCGCCTCTACGTCCGTTGTTGGGATTATAAATATGCACCACAAGCGCCTGGCTTGTGAGGTCAAACCCGTGAGTACATCCGTAGGCAACTGTTCCATCAGCTGAGCTGCCTCCCAGATCCTGTGATGTCCTCATACAGGACCACCTTGTTTTGTCCCTGTTTCTTCTGGGCTCCAGTATTCCCCAGGGGAGGAAGGGAAGGGGGGTTGGATTTTTCTGTAGTTTTATTTGTTGTTGTTGTTGTTGTTGTTGTTGTTTGGTTTGGTTGGTTTTTCAAGACAAAGCTACTCTGGGTAGCCTTGGCTGTCCTGGACTCATTTTGTAGACCAGGCTGGCCTGGAACTCACTCACAAAGATCCACCTGCCTTTGCCTCTCTGAGTGCTGGAATTACAGGCATGTGCCATTGTACCTGGCTGAGAAGAGATTTCTAAGGCTCCAAAAACTTTCAAGACTCTGGAGCCTATGGACGCCCAAGATTATATTGGCAGGAAGCCATCCCTAGGAGGCGTGTCTGATCCTGAAGTCCAGAAGAATGAAGTTCCAATTGCAACTTTAGTAACTAATACAGCACATAGTCACTGGAGTCTGGAAGCCCTAACAACCCAACAACACCCATCCTCCCTTAGTCTATTAAACAGATAATAGTGAAAAACAGAGAAAGATTTATTCCATGTGGCCACCAGGAAAGAGGAACAAAGAGGTCAGGTGATAATTCCCCAAGTCCGTCTTTGGGATCCTGACATGGGCTTTGGTTTAAAGACAGGACAGGAATTATGGAACCCAGCAGTCCTGGTCAAGGTGTGGGCCTGCCCATCATTGAGCCATCACTGTCTTGGCTCCAATATCTGTACAAGGTGATCTAGCAGGTTGTCAGAACTGTGTGAAATCTCTTCTTGGGAGATTTTTCCTTTGGCTGGCAGTGAGTTTCCCTCTTTGTCTTCTCCTTTACTCCCTAAGGAAACTCTAGTTCTTTGGTGTCCATTGTCTCAACAATCTGATAGCCAAAGGGAGGGTGCAAGTGTCTCTTTATAATAGCTTCATTTCTTTCAGGAGGGCTGCGGTGTCACCAGCCAGTAACTCAGAGCCTCGTGTGAACTGAGGCAAGACTGACTTATCCTGAATGTATCAGGAGATAAGCTATAGATGGAGCATCTTGTTCACGCTGAGGCTATTTTGGCTGGCATCTTGTCTGGCTTGGGGTAATTACTGTTCCCCTGTGATGGACCCTGGTGGAGAGGAACAAAGCTGCTCCAGGCCTGTCATAGCTTGTACCATCTTCAAACCATGGTATCCTTGCAAAGTGTGTCTTTTGTGAGAGAGCATTCCACTCCAACGGGAAAACAAAACCTTGGGATATCCCTAAGCAGTACCTATATTCCCTCAGCCAACAAATGAAGGGTTACAAACACCACTGTCTCAGAAGCTACACAGTCAGAGAGTAAAGCCAGGGCATCGGCAGAGCTCTGCTCCCTCAGGAGCCTCCAGGGAATCTCTGCCTTCTCTGGCTCCTGCATTCTTCAGGGAATCCTTGACACTGGAGGTTTGCAGAGCCAATGAGCAGAGCAACCTTTGGCCAGCTGATGCGTCAGCCTTGTCATGGTTAATCTTCATTGGTTCCAGAATCAACTAAGAGGTATGCCTTTGGATGTCTCTGTGATAGCATTTCTAAAATACTAATTCCAAGAATTGCTGAGGAGGCATGAGGGGAGAAGTCTGTCCCCAGAGTAGGGAGCTTTCCAACAGCGCCCCAGGCTGACTGAGGTCTGAGGAACGGCAGTGTTGCATTTCCTGACCTCGCTTCTTACTGAGAGTGGCCTACTCTTTGACTGCTGCCCTGTGGCTGCTGTCCTTCGTGGACATCAGGGCCCCAGCTCCTTTGGTCTTCCAAAGTTTCAATGCACTCTCCAGAAAGCCTCTAAGCCTTCAGTGACAGACTGGACCTGCTGAGAAGTCCAGCCTGGTGGACTGAGAAGCTTTCGTGTTCTCAGCCTCAGCGTGCAGACGACCATATTTAGACTACCGAGTCAGTCCAATAAACATCCTGTATAATATGTATTTATTCTATCGGTTCTCTTCCTCTGGAGAACTCCTCCTCCATCCTCATGGGGCTCTTTTCTCTCCACGGAGCTGTCTCTGTGATCTCTCCTTTTCTTTAAGAACACTACTTACTTTAAGGTCATATTAGAATTCTCCTAACAAATTGCACCCAAAACCAAATACCCAAAGCAGATCTGGGTTCTAGGAGTTGGGGTAGAGGCAGTTTAACCTACACAGGAGGCTTGAGTGTGCCAGAAGAAACACAGATGGCACAATTGCCCCAGGTCCACACTTCTAACACTTCTCCTTGCCTAAGTGACTGTCTGGTATTGCAGCAAGAAAGGACAGCATCTACTCTAGCGCTGGTTAAACTGAAGAAAATTTGGAAACCCATACAGGAAGGAGACTATGAAGGAATATTAGAGAGACAGAGACTGGGACGAGCAAGAGGCAGAGGAATACAGAGACAGACATGGACAGGGACAAACACAGAGACAGAGACAGAGACAGACAGAGACAGGGACAGAGACATGGGCAGGGAGAGAGACAAACAGAGACATGGACAGGGACAAACAGAGGGAGGGACAGAGACAGAGACAGTAAAGACATTAGGAGAGTTTGACCCCCTTCAGCTAAGAAGGATCAGCAGGAACAGCTGGAGGCAAAGGGTCACTATGATAGTGTCTCTGAGGAAGGTCACTGTGGCCCTTCCTTTTGCTTTTATATACTAACACATTTGTCCTCAACTCCGGCAATTAACCTTATGCATCCTGTAGAGCCCAGGCCTGACAGTTTAGGGCCTCTGCTCTGAAATCCCTAAGGCTTCTTCCATCTTACGAACTGCATGGCTCTCTGAGTAACCCTTCTGCAGAGGCCATGTTCACAATGACTAAGCATCAGACGCAGCGAATTAGCAGCAGCCTGAGTCATATGAGGACTTTGAAAGGACAGAAAGGAGAGGCATCGTAAGGACGGTTGCCTCTATTACCATATTTGTTTTTGTCCTGATAGCATGCCTCCAAAGAAGGTGCTATTGTAGGAAAATATTGTTTCAGTTGCACTGAGACCAGGTCTTTTCAATTATGAGGTTTGCCAGTTATCATGTGCAAGAATGTATACAACATCAAGCTCAGAGCCAGACTTCCTAGTTCAAATCCTGGTTCTGTCATTTCCTGGCCAAAATAACTTTGGGTTGTTTCGTCTTCCCTGAAACTCAGTTTCTTCCTCCACAGCTTCTGCAGTGAAATCACAAACACCACCTCCAGTGCGCACCACCTCCTTGTGCACACTGACAACCACTATTGTTGTCTGCCCTGATGTGCTGTCCTGGTGGTGCAGGCATCACTGTGTGATTCTGGGGTGTATTTGCCAGTTATCCCACGAGGCCTGGCTGTGCCTAAGCTGTGCATGTCCCGCCACTGTCCATGGCCACCTCCCCCGTGTGCTCTTCCTGAAACAGACCTTATTCTGGGGTCTAGGACACACATACTTTGTGCTGCTCGAGCGTCTTTTTACTGCTGAAGACGGGACCCAAGCCGATCACACAAAACGGAAATTTTGAGGTGACTGAAAAGTCAGAGTGGGCTCTGGTTTGGCTCACAGAGAGCCAATGTACTTTCGGATTTGTTCTCATTCATTTCAATGCCCTCTTATGTTCTCTCCCTTATAGTAGCACGAGATAACAATATCAGTCTCGTATCTTTCTATTTCATCTTCTTTGTTATTTCTTAGCACATACTAGTTATACATAATAACGGCTTTCATTATGACGTTTCCACACATATATATTTTGATCATACACTCTCTTATCTGTCTTAGTCTCCTATTCAGACTGGTCCCATTCCTATTCCCAACTAATCCCCTTTTATTTTCGTGTGTGTGTGTGTGTGTGTGTGTGATTTAATGAGTTTATTTAGGGTTTGTACAGGAGTCCTGGTGTGAGGTTATGTATGGAAGCACGGACAACTTACCAGTGTCTACACCACTAATGAAAATGTCTCTCCCAGCCCCAGGAACCACTAAATGCCTGTAGACCTCCCGGGCCCCTCCTACCTGGTATGGACCTGTATCTGAGTCTCACAGGACAGGTGATTTGAATCCTGACTGGCTTGGACCTTTGGAATGGGCATTGTTAAAACTCCATATCACAGAAAATGGGTAGAAGTGGAGACTTATATACAAATGTTTTGCTTTCGTTCTCACTTCCCAGCCAAGAGCTCCCTAGCATCTTGGAATTTGCTGTTTTGTATGCTAATGAGATGAGTGGTGGCAGCAGATCCTAGATAATGTCAAGATGGAGTAGTCCAGCCGTGATTAGCCAGTGGGGATAAGGGCTGGTGACTAAGTTCAGTCATCAATGGACAGTGAGCACATCCATCATGCCAACAAGGGAGACCTCCACTAAAACCTCCTAAACAACAGGGCCTGAGAAGATTCCAGTTGGTGAGCATCGAGCGTGTTCAGACAGCCCCTAGAACTCTGCCCGTTTTCTCTGCTGACTTCGCCCCCTGTTGCTTCCTTCTGGCCATTCCTGAACTGTATCATTCACATCACACTGGTGAATGAAGAGATGTCTCAAGTCCTGCGAGGTTCTCTAGGGAATGACTGAACCTGAGAAGCGGGTGGTAGAACCCTGAATTTCCAGGAGGGAGGGGGGGGTCTGAAGTGAAGGTGGACTTGTGCCTGGCGTCTGTAACGAGGCAGTCTTGTAGGGCTCAGCCTTTCACCTGTGGGGCCTGTGCTAGCAGGAAGCCGTGTTAGAATTAAATCAAGCTGCCAAATACTTAACTGGAATCAGAGCTGCAGAGAATTAGTATTGGAAAAATATATGCTGCCTCCAACCTGGTTGAATTCCAGATCTGTCTCGCCTGACATACGGATTCCTCTTGTGGACATTACATTCTTAGAGGGTGCCGCCTTCCTTCCAGCCCCAGACACCGTAGCTCATCTGGGAAGTGGCTCATTGTCTGCTATAGAGCATGAATGGGAACATTTAGAGTCAGCTGGGCAAGTTTAGTGGGTCACACTTTCCCTAAAGACAGCTTGGTTCTCTGTGTGTTCATGCTATTTGGCTTTGTAATTTTAAAATGTGGGAATGTATCTGAGGCGAGTATTCTAATGTCTGGTTTAAGCATTCTGTAAAATGTTATTGGTTGCAATAGAAATAAAAAAAAAAAACCATACTGTCCTCAGGATTAAGTATTTATACAAACATAAAAAATTATGAAGAACTTAAGCCAGTGGCTATATTATTTGTTTAAGGTATCACATGCTGAATAATATATGTAATATTGCTCAAATTATGTTGAGCAGGTGGTAATAAAAGGGCTAGAAACCTGTACACCACAGCTGTTACCAGAGCGGCAGATAATTGGTTTGGCTTCTTTTTGCATTTTTTACCTTGTATTTTTCTATGAAGAGGCCGTCTCCATTTCTAAAATCCAGTGACAGTTATTCTTTTGGAACCGAGCGAGGTGGGTGTCGTATCCGCTGTGCTGTACTCCACGCCAGTAGCTAGGCTGTCACGGGTGCCGAGGCGCGGGGAGGAGGCGTGGGCGCTCGTGGGCCGCTTGACTTCACACTTCACACTCAAGGTGAACTCCTAGGAGTCAGGAGCTGGTCAGCCCAGGGCTCCGACATGCGACAAGCGCCTGCGCCCGGCAACCGGGCAGCGGAGGAAGTCTCCCAGATTTTGCCCCTGGGCGGACTCGGCGGGGGGCGGGCGCACACTACCGTGCCACGCGTGCAGTGTCGCTCTTGCCAGTTGGACGGCTGGTCTCAGCGGCCGCCCGGCACAGAGGAACCACCAGGATCTTCCTGGGGTCGTTACGCGCGGACTCTCCGAAAGGCCAGACTCCTCCTCAGCCCTGGCAAGTGGCGACCCGGGGCGCGCACCCCGGCCTCTCCCTTCCGTTCCCGTGTCTCTCAGCAATGCTCGCGGGAATCTTCTGTTGGAGACTGCTCTACTGCCTGTCCTCTTCCGCCTTATGTGGGGCTGGCAATTTCAGAGGCTTCCTGTAGACTTCAGTGACTCCTGTCAGGCTCAGCACGGCCAGGGGCCTCATTGATGGAGAAAAACCTGAGACAGGTTAAGTGACTTGCTCAGGGACCCGCAGCAGTACGTGAGCCGATGGATAGATGCGTAACTGTTCCACTGTTCGTTTTCAGAAAACTCCCTTTACAGAGCTACTGAGGATCAAGAGGGCTCACTCAGTGTCCTGTTGAGAACTTTGGGTTCTTTGCATGAAGTGTCTTGTTAACCTTCAGGCATCAACAGGCTTTTCCGTGTCTTCCTCTAAGCCAAGAGCAGCTTTGTGAGGAAAGGGTTTGGCTGGCTTCTACTTACACGTTACAATTCATCACTGAGGAAAATCAGGGCAGGAGCTTAACCTGGAGGCAGGAACCTCTGAAGAACACTGTGCTGCTTCCCGTCTGGACGTCCACTCGGCTGGCTTCTCACACAGGCCGGGACCTCCTGCTGCCCACAGTGGGCAGGGATGTTTTCTGTCAGTTAACAATGAAGTCCGGCCTATCGCTCAGGCGACTCTAGGCTGTCTCAAGTTGCTGTTTAATGCTAACTAGGACACTCAAGCATGCTAAGGATAGGAAGTGAGACTCATTTATTTAAGTTGTTGCTTTGCTCGTCATATGTGGCAGGAAAGCTGGCATTACTTACAACACCTCAGGAACACCAGTTTTTCCATTAAGTATTATTCCGCTTCAGTTTCTGGCCACAGTCCCTGAGCATTTTTTCAAATACCCAGAGGAAAAACAGGGTGGGCTGTGGGGCTCCTCATGGCTCTTCATGTCTAAACTGATAAGGCAACCACATTCTTCTGACAACTTTGCTTTCTTAAGTTACAAACTTCTTTAGGTAATGTGTAAACTCAGCTGCAATGCTTTGTTTTCTAGAGAAATTAATAGAGATGTTGCCGTGAAAGATGAAGGGTCTTGTGGTGTGTCTCAGTTAACATGGCTATCGCTATGATGAAGCACCACGACCAAACGCAACCTGGGGAGGAAAGGGTTGGCCCACACTTCCATATCACATTCATCACTGGAGGAAGTCGGGGCAGGAACTGAAACCGGCAGGAACATGGAGGCAGGAGCTGATGCAGAGAACATGGAGGGTGCTGCTTACTGGCTTGTTCCTGCTACTTACTCAGCCTGCTTTCTTATCGCACCTGGGAGCACCATCCTCAAGGGATTTCCTACCCTCAGTGGGCACCTCTAATCAAGAAAATTCCACACAGGCTTCTCTGCTGACAGTCTGATCTCATGGAGGCGTTTTCTCAATTGAGCGCCCTTTTCTCAAATGACTATGGCTTGTGTCAAGTTGACAGCACATGGTAGATGCCTATAATCCCAGTTAGTCTGGATCACAAGCTCAAAGCCTATGTGGGCTACAAAGTGAGTTCAAGTCCAGCCTGAACCACACAGTGAGGCATCATCTTAAAATAAAAAGCCAAAAGAAGGTCGGGGCTGTAGCTCAGTAACCAAATGTTCACTCGGTTAAATTTCCTGTACCACAAGATAGCAGTCCTCCTCATCATGACACTCTGGCTGAAGAGTGACCTTCATAGATGGCCCCTTGCTTGGCTGGGTGCTCCTCTGATAGATTCCCAGGCATGCTGCAGTCTTCTGTTTTGTGTGACAGTTCAGTAGTCATTTGATAACTCATTGTTCCCATTGGCTCTGAAAGAGCCATGTCTCAGTTGCCCTTGGGCCTGGCACACAGCAGCTGCCCATAAATGCTGGCATGTGAGTAAGGAACCCTTCCACCAACAGCTGTCTCCATCTGTTGCAGCAGTTGATGAGTTAGTGGTTCTTGGCTTCTTGCTTTGGCAGCCCAAGAAAACCTTTGCTCTTGAATCAGAGGCAGTGGGAACCTTTCTTCCAAGGAAGATTTTCCTTTGTGAACCTCTGACCTCATGCCTCCTGTGCCTTGACTTTGAAAGATCCCTCTCTTCCCAGAACTTTGAGTAGCATCCCTTCTAGGCTCCTTTCCTTGGGTCAATCAGTGAAAAGCTGCTGCTTCCATTTGCCGCATAGCTTTGGGAACTACCAGTATGTGGGCACAGCTTGCCACCTTCTCCGGAATGCTGCCTCTTGAAGCACCAGCAGCAGACCCTCCATGAATTCTCTGGCCTCTGACTCGCCTCCTCTTAGCAGCACTTAAGAGCAACCCTCTCTTGGTTAATTATTTCTTCTCTTGGATTTTCTCTGCATTGGTTTTCCTCCCCTTCTATTTTTCTCCCCAGGCTGGTGATTATCTGTCCACTTAAGTACATATTTTCTCAGGTATCTCTGAAAAAGGATATTATATCAGGACTGCCGAAAACTCTCCAAAAACACTCTTATTTTGGTTATTGAAGGTCCAAACATAGGAAGCATACTGAGCATTAGCTTAGCTCATGTACAACCCCCCCCCCCCATAAACAAAACTTCTTTTCCCCTTAGTGGTGTGGATGAAGCTTCAGGTGTTGACTGAATAGTGTGGGACCCACTGGTAAACCACACAGTCCTGACGTGAACCCATCTATCTCTCACCCTGTCCCCTGGACATCCCCTGGGACAGCCAAATGATGGAATCCATTGTCCATTGAGGGCAAGGGGCAGCGAGTCGATTTTCTCTGTACCCCAGAAGAGCTGATGTTCCAGATACCCAGAAAGAAGGACAGGATATCCAGTGGGTGGGTGTTCAGAGTGTCCTGAACTGGCCCCATTCTCAGAGTCGGCACATGTGCAGGGTAATTCTGGTTGCAGTTTCTATACCTCTTAGAATTAAGGACAAGCTACCGGAGCACCAGCGCGCAGCTTGGCTTGCTTCTTGACTGTGCGTGCCATGTGACTGGCTGACTCCTGCTCCTAACAGCACTTGCCTTCCCAGCCATGACAGAGTGTGTCCTCAAACTGTGAGCCAGAACAAAGCTCCCCGCTGAAACTGCTTTTGTCATGTATGCCTTCGGCAATGAAAGTAGTACCAACAGAGATCATCAAGAACTTGCAAAAGCAAGAGGTTTATTAACCATTGCGCAATGGGGTCACCCCTGCCGGTCAGCAAAGAGTGGCCCTGAGAGACAAAGGCCTTTAAGTCTTAAAAAAAAAAAAAATGCGGGAGATTTGAAGTTGCAGTCTTGGCAGTTTAGGATTGGATGAGGAAGCTATAAAGTAAGATAATTGGTTAGTCTTAGGTGCTCAAGCTTGGCCAGTCCTGCCAAGTGTGGATGCAGCTGCAATTGAAGGTGGGGGTGGTTAGCTCATCCTTGAAGATTAGGGCTGCGGACTTTTGGCTGCAGGTCAAAAGCTACTCAGAAGAAGTCTGGGTTCGTTGCTAAGAAATGCTATCTCAAAGACAAGGGTCTGGTCCTTTTTTTTTGCTGAGTGAAGGTCATTGTTTGCTTGCCTTTTTTTATATCTGTCCTCACAGATAGGGTCACATTCCTCCATTCTCTGGAAAGGTACTAAGAGGCTTTAGCTTAACCTGAACCTAAAACTCAAAGCTATAGGCTTTAGAAGACATACAGGTTACAAAGTTAGTCTAACCCTTTCAATATAAAACATTGTTCCTAGGTCGCTTGTAACCGTTTCTATCCCAGGTCCCCCGGGATAATGAAGGTAAACCTCTCTTGCAGAGGCTTGCCTAAACATAATAAAAAGTATGTTTAAAACACAAATTCAATTTTTCTACTTAAATATTTGAAAATGTTTGAGCATTTCATATAAATTCAATATTTGATAGCTTTCTTAAACTTTAGTATTTTATTTTTCTTCAAATGTAAGTAAAGGATAATCTTTTCTCATTCTATTCTAAACTTCCTTTAGTCTCCTCCAGGCTTTGATATGAATGCTATAATTTTCTCTATATGCTATAAAATAAAAAGTATTAGAATGCTTTAAAAAAAACTTTATGGGGCCTGGGTATACAGGTCAGTTGGTAAAGGGCATACCTGGCACACATGAGTCCTGGCTTTGATCCCCAGCACCACATAAACTGGGGAGGTAGAGGTAGGAGGATCAGGAGTTCAGCATCATCCCCAGACATATAGTAAGCTGGAAGCTAGCCTGGGTTACATGAAGCTGTCTCAAAAGCCAACATTATGAAGGCCTCATTTCAATACTGTACAGTTCACCCATTTTTAGTGTACAATTCAATATTTGTTCCAATGTGGTGACAATTTCATGAAGTTTTGGCAGCAATGAAGAAAGTCATAAATCAAGGCACTTTTTAAATACAGTGGTGGGAATCCAGGTGACCAGTTATGACAAATCAGGAACCCCTCAGTTACTGTCCCCAGATATCGTCTGGTGGCATTATTAGCCTCTGGGTTGGTGGGGGTTTTGGATCTTTTTGTATATTCCGAAGAGACCCGCTTAATAGTCACGAGGTTCTCAGGTCATGCACAGAGGTAGGTAATCAATGGCTATTTAGGAGCCTAGGCTAGCCCAGGATAACCTGGCTCTGGTTCAATGGCTATTTAGGAGCCTAGGCTAGCCCAGGATAACCTGGCTCTGGTTGGGCAACATGGCAGCTCTCTCCAGTCACCCAAGTCCTGGTCAATTAGCTCCACAGAGTGTTGCCCTCTCTCCCGGAAACCTCACTTCCCACCAGAGCAGATCAGACTTTCATGTGTGTAAGAGCATGGGCAAGAAGGCAGGGCTAGGTTTCCAAATCGAAGGTGTCTGCTGTGGCTGGCTGACAAGGTCAGGGGCTCTGGCACAGGTCCTTCGTGGACATTCTGAAGCACAGCCTCTGAGCAGGCAGCAGGACCTTCCCCTGATACAGGGAACTGCAATACGCACACAAATTGCCTTCACAACTCCCAGGAACAGCTATGCTGGCAAGATGGCTTCTCTGGGCATGAAAAAAAGAAAAAGAAAAAAAGAAGAAGAGGCTTGAAGTAAAGGCATCAGGCTGTTTCTGAGTACGCTTACCAGCTTCCCAGATTTGGAGACCCCTTCAGAAGTAGTTACTTCCCTGAGAACAGCACTCGCAGATGCTCTCACTCCACTCCGCTCCGTACTTCCCCTGGTCTTCTGCTCTCTAACCCATTTAGCCTTTCCTGGAAACCCACACTTAAGGTGACATGAAATATCATCAGGATGCCCCTGGACGGCCATCCGGTGGTGGCTCCAGCTAGCAAATGAAGGTTGTGGTAACAGGAGCCTCTGCAGGCAGTCGCTGACCCAGGCCCCTCAGCAGGCTTCAAGGCTCACGCGTGCTCTGCCCTTTGGTGCACCCACAGAGGCACTCCAGGTTGTTCTGCTGCTCTGCGCTCCCGGTCTGAGCCCCAGGTGTTGGGGCAGAAGCGTCAGCCCCAGGAAGAGGTAACACAGCCTTCCGTTCAGGTGTTTCAGGGCCAGTCTGGGCAGGGCTCCCTGCTCCCTAGCCACACTGTTAATTAGCATAACAAATCTTCCAGCTGCTGGTTGGGGTGCCCTTCCCCCCAATTACTGCAAACCCTCAAGCATCCACTTGCCTTTGTAGTAATGATTATTTTGGAAACCGGACCAACCCTGCTCTAAGGAGGTAATCCCTTCACCCTGAGCCTGAGACATGTGCTTCCTTCTAGATTTGTGGCTGTGGTAAGTAAGCCAGCCTGAGGAGCCTGATCACCGAAGGCAGTAAAACCACACTTGTCTCATCAGGGTTTAAGAAGACAAAGGGGATTGTGAGCACAGAAGGGCAGGGAACGTCTCCAGAGGCCGTGACTCATTTAAAGGTGTTGGCTTGTCTTCTTTCCAAACTGGGCTGAGGAAAATGGGGGGTGGGCTTCGAAGTCTAAGCACTGTGTTTATCAAGTAGAGATTTTTAAAATCCCCTCTCATGCGTAGTTCTAGAGCATGTACTCAGCATCCACAGCTCTCAGCCCCGGGGCCTCTCTAGCCCGGCTGGTGCTGAGTCCACCAGAGGCAGAACACTTGTACTTCTGGAATGGTGTTCAGGTGAGCAGCAGCCTGGAGTGGGACTCTTGGCTGAGGGGGGAGGCAGTGAGGGACCTGATAGCCCAGGGCAGAGGCAGACTTTGAACAGCAACTGTCTTTGTAGAGTACCAACTCCATGCCCCCCAGAACTACCCCACAGCAATCTTCATGGAGCCCTCAGGAAAATGAAAGCCCAAGAAGATCAGTTCCCCCTCCCCACATCAAATGGCCAATCTAGTCCCCTGGTCGCTGGGCTTCCCCCCAGTGTTGGGTGGCATTTCCTCTGAGGTAAGACTTTCCAGCTTGAAAGCCTTTAAGACCCATATGTGCTAAAGGGGAATGAAACACCACATCCTGAAGGGATGCTCTTTAAAACCAAAACCGAAGCAGTAAATAAACCAGCCGCTCCAGGGTCCTCGAAGCTGACCAGAAGCCCTGGGCTCCTCCTGCCCCAGGCTTTCAAAAGCTGTAAGAACTGCTGAGATATCCTCGGACAAGCACGACTACCTGTCTAGGAGACACTCAGACCAGCTGAGGGGCCTGAAAGGGGCGCCCTCTGCTCCTTCCGGCTGCCTGCAAGTCAGGCAGTGAGTGCCAGGCTTCTGGTGTTCATGAGCTTACCCAGACCATGCCAGAGTGGGCTTTTGGAGATGCTGTCCTTGAGTCATTTCTGCTCCTGGAACCCCTCACCTACATCCCCGTGAGAAACAGCAGTGAACCCACTGGCTCACTGTTTGACTCTGGCAGGGTCCTTACTCTGGTCTGCCATTGTTGCCTGTCTAGAGTTAAACAGAGGTTTGTTCTTTTCTCCCTAGAAAGCCTGTCATACAACATTTGGCAAGACGTTTCACAGTGAAGTTTTGGTGAGTTTTCCCTTCTAGATGAAGAACACAGCTGGGGACATAATTCACAGTAATATTCATTTTGATGAGGAGCAATGTTTCTGGAGCCAGTGGTTTGTTTTGGTTTTGCTTTGTTTTGTTTTACTTTTATTTTTATTTGCATGTTTCTAATTACCTTGGGAGTTTGCCATCACCAGCTCTAGTCTGGTAAATATTGCTGATAGAATTTTAGGCCCCCTGACTGACTATGTCAAGTGTAGTTCCATAATCCAGTTTTCTGAACTATAGTTAAGTGTAAAGGGCAATTCAAAATAGGTGTAACGGGGGCTTATTTCCCCCATAAACATTCCCTAATTAGTGGGGAGGCTAGGGTCTACAGTCTCCATGGCTTGGCTTTGTTCCCTTGCGTGCCACTAGAAAAGAACTTGTTGTTCTCTACAAGGTCAAGCAAGCATTAAAAAAAAAAAAAAAAAAAAAAGCAAAACATTTCTTAATGAAAAAAAAGAAGAAAGCCATTTGAATAAGTATAAATATTGATTAGATTCTATACAAGTACCTGGAAATAAATTGATTTTCTAAAACTACCTGAATACATTATTTATTGCACCTGTCACTATGGTGGGAGAATAGTGTATTAGGAAAACCAAGAGATTATAGGATTTCTCTAATTTTATTTTTCACATTGTGTGTGCATGCTTGTGTGTGTGTGCGCGCTACAGTTCACTTGTTATGGAGATCAGAGAAAAACCTTCAAAAGTCAGTTCTCTTTTCCCGTCTTGTGGGTGCCGAGATGGACCTAAGTAATCGAGCTAGCAGGCACCTTTATGAACCATCTCTGCAGTCTGAGATTACAGGGTTTATGTTAATCAGCATGTGTCTCACAGGCTCAGGTGCAGTGCGGCTGAGCAGAACCTTCTCCCATGTTAGGGCAGCTGACGATACCTGGGGCGACATCCTTGCTTAGACTCACAGCTGCCCTAATGTGCAAAAGTCAAGGCAGCTCAGGAAATTTACTCTGAAAGAAGAAAAACTCTCCATCCAGTGACAACTGGCAATAGCTGCTGCCTCTCTTGGGGCTCTGGCATTGCCACACCCTCTGCAGAATTCCAAAGAATTTCCCAGAATTCCAAACATAAACTGTCTGCAGCTGGCAAAAATCACGCCCCGCCTAGAGCACAGGACAAATCATAGTTAGCTGCTGCCCCATATTCCACACCTCGGATTAAAACAAACAAAGAAACAAACAAAAACATATTCACATAACGTAGCTGGGTTGTTTAAGAAACCAAAATTCTCACTACAAACACCGAAAGCAGTTTTTGTTCTGTTGTAGGACTGGGGATATAGCTCGGCTGGTAGAGCTCTTGCCTGCCATTCGTGAACCTTTATCTTCAGCACAAACCAGGCACGGTGGCACACAGTCCCAAACTAGGGAAGAAGAGGCAGGAGGCTCAGGAGCTCACAGTCACCCTTCGATATTGTTTTGTAACAAAAATTTCCCTGGGGAGACACAACACACAGGTCTACTCAGCCCAGACAGGGACTCATGGCAGACCAAAGTGAGATATCACCAAAGTCCCACTTGGTGAACCAATGAGTTTATTATGGGTGAGGGGTTGTTTACAGGAGCAGAAAAGACTCAAAGACAGCTACACCACCAAGGCTGGTCCCAGCATGGGTGACAGCTCACAGAAGCTGGAAAACCTGGAGCATACTACACAACCAAACAGACAGCTCAACAGGTTGGAGAGTGTCCTTCCCAAGTGAGTCTGGCCTACACCTCTCCCAGGCAGCTTGGCTGCTTCTGCTTCCTCCAAGCAGCTGCTCTGCTCTCAGTCTCTGCAGCTTGTCTTGTCTGGAGTCTTCTGTGCAAAAGTGTTGTTTACTGTGGTGAGGAAGGAAGTCTGGTGAATCTGGTCAGTTTCAGGGACTTCCTAAAGATATTTTTGAGTTGTTTACCTTTCTGCTTAAGGAGCATCCATGAAGGATGGAATGCTTCAATATCTAAAGAAATCATTGTATGTCCTAGCCTAGTGGTGCACACCTTTAATCCTAACACATGGAAGGCAGAGGGAGGCTATGTGAGTTCAAGGCCAGCCTTGTCTACAAAGCAAGTCCAGGGTAGTCAGGGATGTTACACAAAGAAACCCTGCCTCAGAAAACAAACAAACAAAAAAACATTATAAAACACTTGCATATTCAGTTTGAGGCCATGTCTCAAAACAAACAAAAAACAAAAAAACAAAAACCTTTTTGTTCTACTATAAATAGCCATGGTGCATTTTTCTATAATTTTTAAATCCCAAGAATTATCAGATTCATAATAATTTTCCTCTGTGACGAATCTAAGCATGGAGGCCTAGTGCCGTGCTAATTGTATTTCTTTGTTGTGCACCTGCCATGTGCCGGACAAAGAGAAAGGGACAAAGCAAAACAGAGCAAGGCAGAAATGTTTCATGCCTGAATGGAACCAATAGTCCATGACAAGACAGATTCCTAACGATAATTGTATCTTTGTAGTGGCCTGCATTTTGACCATAACCTGTCACATAAAGTCAGGCGTAGAATTATCTACTCACTACATCATGTCTACACTCAACTTTTAGTTTTCTTTTAACCATTTGAATTTTGTATTTTTTTTAAAGTAGGGATTGCTTAAAGAGAAGGGAGAATAATGGTCACTAGGTCTAGGGTGATACAGCTGCCACATTTCTGGAAAGATCCTCATATCTGTGTGTGTGGAAGGAGGTGTGGGTGGGTGGGGTGGGTGTGTACATATGTACACATGCATGTAGAGGCCAAGGGTCAACCTAGGGCCTCATTCTTTAGGGGCATCACCCTCATTTTTGAGGCATATCCCCTCACTAAGCCCTGGGGGTGACCAATTCAGTGGGCCATTACAGTCTCCCACTACTGTACTTTATGTGGGTTCTGGGGATCCAACTCAGGTTCTGAAGGGCCTCTGGCCCCCTAGAGTGTGGCAGGCATGGCTCTGTAAGGCCTGGCCCTTCTCTCCAATTCCCTTCGTCTTGCAAAAAACTGTTAGATTTCATTCCTAAAGCTAACCACCAAGATCTCTTCCCCTGTTTGGCCACTTCCTCCTCCTGAAGTTGACTACCAAGGTCCAGCTATTAAAGTATTGAAGTCCAGCGATCAAAACCCTTTTGGCTCACCTAATTAACATGCCCAATCAAAATTAAACAGCTCATCCTAACACGGGGTTTCCCTTTTTACTTTTATAAACTGCCATTTTCCTACGTGCCAATTCTGCCTCCTCTCTATCTAGAGGCAGTCCTTTGTCACCTGGGACAAATGCCTGTTCCCCCTCTCCCTTGTTCCCCTTCCCTCCTTCCTCATCCTCTGTCTCCTGTCTTTGTCCCTTATTCCCTGCCCTTTGTCCCTCTGGGGTAAAGAACTTGTGCTGAGACCTTGGTCTTGAGGGTCCTTACAGGCTACATCCCTCCTTTTTAAAATGAGAAAACTGACTCACAAAGAATTCAGGTCATTCCCCCACGGTCTCTCCTGTGCCTAGTGAGAGGCTGCCGTCTAGACTCAACATCACCCACCAATCACATGTACTGCAGGGTTGACACTCAGTGACGATTTGTGTGGAATAACCGTTGGGTGTTCGGTAAGGAGTGAATGTGAAAATGTTGACAGGAAGTATGGGGGGTTCCAGAGAGAAGTTTGGGAGATTTTGCCCACCTGCAAAAGTTTTCACTTACAGCCTCTAGGAGTGGAGAGCCACCTCCCTGTGTGTGCCCAGAGAACACACCTGAGCGCAATCACGTGAGCAGCCATCTTCAACAAAACCTTGTTTGTGGAACAAAGGGTGACAGCATTGGCAGGAAGCAGGCCGTGGGGAACAGAGAGGGGATTCTGGCTGGGACTTCGCATTCCGCCCGCTCTGCCTGCTCAGCAGGCCCATATATCACTTCTCCCTCAGACTGTTAATTAGAGAGACACCCGCCACCCTGCCACAACATGGCAATTATGAAAACAGAGCACTGTGCACAACATAACATGAAAATGAACTGACATGCATCCAATTAATTAAACTTTCACAGCTCTGATCGGTTTTAATTAGGGAAGCTATCCTTTTCACTCTTCCCCCAATCAATAAATGAGCTTTGCAGTACATACATATTTTTAATCAATTAGCAAACAGAAAAGAGAGTCTATTGCTGAGAGCACCATGAACTCTTCCACAACAAGCCACACCCGTGTGCACTGTTTGCTTTTTGTTCTCTGCTGAGTTTACAAACAGTGTTGAGTTTGAAGCTCTGCAACTTGTTTCCAAGTTGTGGAGAGGGAAGGGGTGAGGTAAAGGCCCTGGGAAATGACGGCTGCATTGTTAATGTTCGGTGTCTGTCGTTCATATTTACAGATCTAGAAGGGCATTCAATTCCTGGTACCAACCACACAGGCAGGCCGCTGAGCTGTGTGTGCTCTCCGCAGACTGTCTGAACACTCTGGATCTGTCCTTTCTCCAGAGGATGGCATTCTCCTGGGCCCACCCCACAGCTTCGGGGTGGTTACTCGCTGATCAGCACACACAGACACAGGGGACCCTGGGTAAGCCCCTCAGATCTGTCATCTCAGCCTGAGGCATAGGCAGAGTCACACATGGCAGAGCTAGTTGAGCCCCTCGGGTTGCACTGTCTGCATCACCCAGCTGGTTCTTCAAGTGGAGCACAGAGCGCTGAGTGCATGTTCAACCTACAGGAGGGGTTTGAAAACCCGACGTCAGGGAAGCCGAGAGCACTGTGCACCTGAAATCCTACTGATGGCGAGACGGGAGGACACAGGCGCGTCTGTCAGTCTTGCTAACCTACTTGGCAAATTCCAGGCCAATGAGAGATATCTTAGAACAGAAAGTGGAGGGTGTGTGAGGAAGGACACTGAAGGTTGTTCTCTGACTTTATACCGCTGTGTGCTTGTACACACACGCACATACACACAGAGACAGAGGAGAGAGAGAACTACTCTGGTAGTCATGAAAGAAAAATACAAAGAGGTCAAGGAGAGAAAACAGCACGGGCTGGCCAGTGTTGGTGCCCGTGACTGACGGGCACCAACACACCGCGGCACCTTCCATACTGCCTCCAGATGACTGCAGAATCTCGGTATTCAGCTTGACTTTAGAAAATGACTTCAGGAGCATGGTGCTGAAACCTCAGCCCAGACAACCTTTAAACACCATGGCAGAGGTCATCTCGCTTACCAGTTCAGAAGGCAGCAAGAGAAGTAGGTCTTAGTTGGTTGACTCAGTGGTTCACTGAGGTCACCAAACACATTTTCTGATATGTCCCTTCCTTCATCCTCAAAGGTGGCTTCATCTTCATCCCGGTTGCAAGATAGGTACCACGGCAGGATGACAGAGTCCAGAGGGAACAGGAAGATCGCCCCTCCCTGTGTGCAGAAAGAGCAGCCATCATTCCCGGAACCCCCGGAAGCCTTCTCACACTCATTTAGGTGACTTGCCTCATTTAAGTCCACCATGGGCCTAGGGAAGAGGATGCTACGAGCCACTGGCGCGTGCGTCCAGGTCAGCACGGACATTGCAAATTAGTCAATAACAGCATTCTTGACTGAGGCTGAGGAGGTGACCCAACACTTGCCCCTGAGGCACAGGGACCGAAGTGTAATGCCAGGGACCCACATCTAAAAGCCTGGGAGAGAAATGTGTGTTTGTTATCCCAGAACTGGGGAGCCTCGGGCCAGAAGAAGAAGTCAACAGCAATCATGGAGGAATGACACTTGAGGTTGATTTCTGTCCTACACACACACACACACACACACACACACGCACGCACACATATACACATAAATACACTACATTAACATTTATCATGGGATCTTGGTTAGTGCCCTTGACCAGTAACTACCCATCAAATTGGACCCGGGTAAAAACCTCTTGCTTATTCCTGACTGCAAGCCCTGATGCCTCCCTGGTTTGGGGATACAGGATTCCCAATTCATGTAGTGTTGAGGATGCAACCCAGGACTTCATGCAAGGAGGCAAGAGGCTCAGCATTACAAGGTCACCCCCAGCCACATAGCGAGCTGGAGGCTGGCTTGGGCTGGAGACCCTGAGAAAACAGACAGCAGCTACTTGCTGCTCACATCACACAGCTTCTTGGTATCCCATGAAGCAATAGCATGAGTTACTCTGGATGCAGGCCAGGAGCCCAGCTGTAGTAGCATCCAGAGGGCTTAGCATGAGTCAGTTCACAGAGATTTCTTTATGGGAGGATTAAAGGAATCCTTCGTCATAGGGAGATATCCCAAAATGTCACCTCTCATCTAATGCCTAGAGGTACTCAGACATCTCTGGTGTGATTTATCAGTGACAGCACACATCAGCCCCCTGAACATAAGCAGGCCCAGCTCACATTACACCCACCAAGCCAGCCAAGGAAACTTTCCCAGAAATGTTTTTCCTGAAGACCCCCAGAGAAGGATTTTGATGGGGGTGGAATCTATTCTCAAGAGCGAAGGTCACATTCTTCCACTCCTGTAGTGACCTCAGACGCCTTGACGTGATCTGTGGAAACGTGGGCCGAGGGGATGGCTCAGAGGATACAGGGCCTCCTGAGCACAGGGAGCTAAGTTCAGCTCCAAGAACCATGGAAAAAGCCAGTCAGCAGTGTGTGCCTGGAATCCCAAAGCTGGGAAGGTGGACACAGGCAGATCGCTGGGGCTTTGTGTCCAGCCTGGCAAAACTCCAGGCCAAAGAGAGGCCCGTCTCAAACAAAAGGTGGAAGGTGCCTGAGCACCAACACCCAGGCTTGTCCTTTGACCCCCATACAACATATACTGCCCCCACACAAATATAGGAAATAAAATTTTGGAAAGGCAGCTATCCTACTATATGAGGCAGTCACTGTCTGGACATTCATATAGAGACATTGAAAATATAATTAAATACAAAGATGATGTGATAATTACTGACATTGAATTTACATATTTTAGCCAAAAGTGTGTAGTATGCTGATTACTTAAGAATGTCTGGATTGGATTAGTTGTAAAGGGAAGAATGTGGAACACTCTAGTTTTGGGGTACCCTTTCAACATGGGTCCCCCCGTCCATGAGATCCACTCCTCCTACACACTCCCAAGAGTCACTGGCTCAGAGCAAATGGGGCCCAGAGTAGATCCCTGCGGACAGGCTGTCTGCGAAGAGAAATATGCTGCATGCTCTACCTCAAGAGAGGTGGATCCAGACTGGGGTTCCCTTGGGGTACCAAAAACTGTCTGGACACGTTTCTGCTACGGGGAGACGCCTGCGCTCAGAAACGCAGGCGTCTATTTTCCCTCCAGCCCTCCCTCCCTTCCTCTCTCCACTTCCCCAGGGGCTGCTCAGAACATCCTGAGGTGGTAAAGTCAAAGTTTGTCTGCAAACAACGTTATCTTGACCACAGGGCCTTCTTCGTCATGACCAAGGAGTGACTTTGAGGGGCTGTCTGATGAGAGTGTCTAATGGTTTAAACGCCAGCCTGCAGAACACGCCTCCAGAGGCCGACTCCAACTGCCGTCTACAGAGCACACACCTTCTCCGGTTCTTTCTGCAGTGGATCTCCCCAAGACATTGGCAGAGCATCTAGCATCACACCCTCCCAACACATGCAAGCGAACAGCTAAATGGACCCTATGACCAGTCAAGGATGTGTAGGCACAGACTGGCAAAGTTAACCTACACACAGACGGCATCTCCAGCTGGCTCTGGTGTCACGGGTCAGCCTTAGCCAAAGACAAAGCTAGGCAGCACTTAGGTGTCATTTGATCCTACGGACCGGGCCTCATTTTCACCACAGTGGAAGTCTGAAGAAGTGTTGCCAGGAAACTGAGCCCAGGACAGGTCCCACCACCCGAGACCACACCTCTTTACCACACAGGGGACTAATGCCAACAGCCATGCAACATCTGTGCATCAATTAGCAGCAGAGACGTCCCTCCTGGGGTGAGGGCACAACAGAACTTTGAAATTGTTCTTCCTCTTTCCATCTGTGCTTCCTGAAACCCACAAAGCCACAAAGAGGACAGACACCACACAGATGGTTTGGGGTACCACAATTACCGTTGTTTCTACAACAGCCTAGCCAGTTCAACTTCAAAGAAAGTCACCCCTGCTGGTTAATGACAGCTAAGTGGAGGAAGCAAACAGAGAAGGAGAGATGGCTGTATATGACCAAGGGCCCTGGTTCTGGTTTGTTAGCGTTGGCCACTGTGATTTACAGTGGGACCGCTCTTGTGTAACTCTTCCAGTACCGGGCCGTTATGGAGCCCTCGCAGGGCTGCCCTGTGCTGTTGCCTCACCACACATAAAGATGATTTACGTCAACAGGCGACGATCGTCCACATCTGAGATACTAAGGATGGTTCCTGAAGATGGGTCCCTCCGGAGCAGGCAGGATCTCGGACCACACGCTGCATTGGGCCTGCCTCGACACCAGAGGGCGCACTGTCGTCATGTTTCCCTAGGTTGCATGACTCTGGGCGTTGGAGCCAAACCAAGAGTCAAGAGCGGAACACAAAGGGGTTGATCTGTTTTGTTTGCTTTGCTTTCCTTAGCTTTGATTTAATAGTCCTCTTGGGATAACGTCAGACTCTCACCCTACATAATTATTTTGCTTTGAGTAATGGCCTTTGACCCATGCTGTTGGGAGCCCTTGCAGAGAAAAGATTTTCTAATAACATCGCTCTTTCGTTATGACTGTTGTTTGTGTTTGCAAACTGCTTGTTTCAGAATGACGCATGATTCCTATCTCCACAACTGCAGGATGCAGGGGAGAAGAGTTCTCACCAGCTCATCAGAACTCACACAACAAGACTGACCTCTCTGTGAATTCCCCCTCCCCCGCGGTGTCCCATTTGTTCCTCAGTCCACGCACTTCTGCCATCTTCCTCCAACAAAGGCTAACTAGCTCTCACACTCTGGGTTAAGAGAACTTTCATCTTCACTGAGAGAGTGGCTAGAGTTGGTCATCTGTTGTAGACGAAATCTTGGGGGCCAATAACTAACCTCAGACCAACCTCCAACAGTCATTCCTACAGCCAGAAGTTTCATGTACAAGCTGGTGTCTTGTGGACCCAGGGCAGATGGGTCCATGATGGTCCATATGGCAAATGGATCCCTGAACTTGAATTTTGGTTCTTCTGAAATTCTGTGTTCCATCAACATAGACAAAGGTTCCCTCTCGCGCCCCCGCCATCACTCTCTTCTTTGACTTCTCACCAAGGTCTCTCAAGCCACAGCACCATACTTGTGTTTTTGTTTCAGGCAGAGCCTCATGTAGCTCCATCTGGCTTCCAACTCACTATGTAGCTCACGATGATTTTTCTTAGATTGTATTTAGTCCCTGTGAATGGGGTATCTGGCACGTGAGTGCCACAATCCATGTGCAAAGGCCAGAGGACAACTTGCAACCAATAGTTCTCACTTTTCCCCTTGTGAATCCAAGAATCAAGGAGTCAGGGCTGGGAAGCAGATGCCCAGAGATGATCTTGAACATGGAACTCTCCTGCCTCCACTTCCTGAGGGCGAAGATTGCAAGCATGCTCCACCACACACATGCTGCCGCCTTCTGGGATGAGGCACAGGGTTTTGTAACAAGGTCTCTCTACTGACGAAGCCAAATCCCCAGCCCACACCACCACCTTTTTGACAGTTACTTTCCTACACAGCCCTTGACATTCTACAGCAAACCTCCCACTGCGCTTCCTCCCTAGAACCTCGTAAGTAGATATGGAGGGTGTTGATTTCTCCCATCCATCCAGACAGCGCTGCTAGTCTATTCTGTTCCTCCACGTTTGGCGTGTCCTTTCATTACAGATATACATTTACTATCTATAATTGATTGCTCCTCTATCACAGTCTACCAGTACAGATCCCTGGAGGAAAGGGCTAGACATAGCATAGCAGCTGGGATCTATCTTAGAATCTTCGCAGCTCTCGAGTTTCTCAGGGCTGATTCTATCTTAGAATCTTAGCAGCTCTCGAGTTTCTCAGGTCTGACACATGGTGAGTGTTTTATAAGTGTGTGCTCATTTGGACTACCGCACCCACTTGACAGATAAGGTAACTGAGGCACACATTCACCGAAGGAACTGACAAGTACTTGCATAGGAGATCAATAACCAGAGAAAACACGTGCTGGCTCTGGAGCAGGCATCCTGACGATCACAGCGGACAGGTGCACCCACAAAAAAGGAGGGTGTGATCCAAAGCCCAGATCCCCACAGTAACCCCGTGGCCCAAGCCACCTCTGGCTCATGAGGCTCTAGCACGGCGGCTCTCAACCCTTTTAAAGCTGCGACCCTTTAATGCAGTTCCACAGGCCATAAACTTACTTGCTGCTGTTTCATTATGGTATTTTTGCTAATGTCATAAATCGTAATGTAAAGGTCTGGTGTGCAACCTCTGTAGAGGTCACGACCCACTGGTTGAGAATTGAAGTGCAATGAAGCCCCCATCCATTTCCTTATTGGGAAACTGTCGCCTCCGTATTTGCACAGTCACTATACGCACACCAGCATAATGCTTGAACAGGAGTGAGATGCTTTCAAGCTACATGTACAAACAGAATGATGGGCGGCCAGCAGTGAAGACGTGGCCGGGGCACGTCTAAAGCAGCAGGAGGCTTGGAAATGACAATGACAGATCAGGAGACTTCGGAGCTGGTCAGGCCTTGCCTTGCTGGAGTTCACACCCTGGAAGCCAGGAAAAAGAGCGAGGCGTGGCAGTGCGTGCTCATAATCCCCAGCTAGGGAGGCAGAGACATGCGAATTCTGGGATCAAGGGCCAGCTGACATCGCCTCTGTGGCTGATTCCCAAACAGTCAGAGACTGTCTCAAGAAGAGGAAAAGGAGGAGTGGATAACAGCAGCCACAGAACATGCACCACACACATATGCGCACACACACACACACACACACACACACACAGAGACACATACATATACACACTGCACATACATATACAGACACACAGACACACACTATACACACACACACCATTCTCACATACATACAATCATGTACCCTATCACACACAAACACATAAACTACATATACACACAGACACACACTATACACACACACATAAATACACATGCTGTGCACACACACACGAAAACATGTCATTCTCACACAATGCAAACATACACCTTACAGACACACACATACATACTTACACACACATATACATGGGCACACATTACATAGGAGAAACGGAAGGAGCATGCACAGCGTATGTGCTCTCAGAGGACAGCGTCAGGAAGCAGGAAGGCTTTCTCACGGCCTGTGACTGACAAATGGAGGCTGTGAAGGAGGCAGGGCGGTCCCGTCTCATCCCGAGTGCCGTTTCCTTTCTCCTCTGAATCCCACCCCACCCCCCTTCCCTTTGCTGCTGAAGCCTTCTATAAACGCCCTCTCAAGCCACAATAGCACAAGTTCCCACGGCATTATGAGTTTGTCCTCCACAGTGAAAATCCTAACATACACGGTGATTTGTGTGTCTCCTTGACCTTCGACAAGATTGGAAGGCCCGGAAGCAAGGCTCCGAAATCTGCTGGTTCAGTGCTCAATTTCCCCAAACTAGCATACAGTAAGTGATCAATAAACATCCAACAGACTGTTAAATGAAGATCAGCAGAGTCTGGACAATCAGGGGGCAGAGAGGATGGCTCGGCAGTTAAAAGCACCTGCTGCTATTCCAGAAGACACAAGTGTGGGTCCCAGAGCCCAGACCAGGCAACTCACAACTGCCTGTATCCCCAGGCCCAGAGGATCTGCAACCTTGTCTAGCCTCCTTAGGCACCTGCACACCACGAGTACACACAAACACACACTAAAATCTTTTTTAAAGTGTTGGGGCCCTGAGTCCCCACGATGGCTGGGGAGCCTTCCAAGTCCCCATTGCTGCGGTTGTGTCCATTTAGCCTATAGTCAGATGAGGGCTTCAGTCAGCCAAGGTGGCAGACTGGCTCCTCAGAGAGTGGGCGTGAGAGTGGGAGAAAACGCCCTGTTTCCGCTTGAAAATGCAGCATTTAAGTTTGAGCAGCTGACCCTGCCTCTGGGTATAACGCCCCTCCCCCCCCCTGCTTCCTCATGGTCAAAATTGAAGATGCTTCTGTCCATCAAACCTGTTCTGAAGCACATCGCGCCTCCTGCCAGGACTCAGGCACCTTGCCTGCTCTCAGATTTGTCTGTACAGCCAGCCCCATGCCCGGCCAGGGCTCTGATGATTTCTATCTCAAGAACAGAAACAACTGGATCTCAGAAAAGACAATGGAATGCCCACTCAGCCCAAAGTCAAGGGAAGCCCTCGTCATGACATAGTCAATGCTGGGACGCTTACATTTAATCAGCAGACTTGCTGAGGGTTTAAATGTCAGATCCCACTGATCCTTTCATTCTCACCAACTCCTGCGTGTGTGAATAATTCCAGTTTATAGCAGGACCCAAGTCACAGAGGAGATACAGAAGCAGCTCAGTGTCTCCTAGCTGAAAGTCAGAATTTCAGTTCTGATCTGCAGTAAATCTCATCCTATGTATTGTTTACACAGCTACTAACCTGGCTTATTTTTGGTTTGGTTTGTTTTTTTCCTGAGTCTCACTCTTTCAGTGCTGAACTCCTTCATCAGTCAGGCAGCCATTATCGTTGGACTTGACCTATGGTGAATGAGCAGTCGTCTCCTAGGAACAGCCGATCTTCATAAACGCTACAAATGTAGCCCACCAAGTCTTCTCTCTCTCTCTTTCTCTCTCTTTCTCTATCTCTCTCTCTCAAGCTTGCTCGCTCTCATTCTTGCTCACTCTCTCTCACACACACATACATACACACTCTCCCTCTTTCTTTCTCTCACACACTTTGTTTTTTGCTCTCTCCCATCTATGCTGGGGCTCTCCCCTTCCCCCACAGCACCCCCCAACTCAGGCTTTCTCTGTCATAACTAACTCTCCTTTCCCTAGCCAGTTTGCCAGTTTGCCAGCTGTTTCTCCGGAAGCGCACACCTGACTCTCCACAAGTATCCTTTGTGAAGGCCACACGTCTTCACCACTCAAACCTGCCAAGACGGTTCTGCCAGGCCTGCACCAGCTTTCAGTCTGACCCTTCAGTGTGTGATCTCCTGGCCCACACCTTTAGACCAGTGGAAACTGCTGTTTGTGGGGTAACAGTGCCCCCGCGTGTCCACTCAGGCTCGCCCACTCCCAAGGAACACACAACGATAGTCAGAGGGAGAAGCCTGGAGGATGAGAGCCATTGCTGCATGTGTTCACTTTGTTTGTTTGATTTTCTGTGATGGAGATCAAACCCACACCATGACATAAATCCCACAGTTCTCCCACTAGGCCTGGCCCTTGCTCACTCCTGAGCTCTCGTGGAAGTCCAGCTCTGCAGGTTTGGCAGTAGTTGATCTATACTGAGGCTGTACTGTCAGTATCACTACCCTTTTAAACTATTTGCTTCTCAAACTATTTGTGCAGCAAATAGTTTTTGCCCAGATTTGAAGATAACAAAAATGAGATGCAGAAGTTCACATAACTTCCTGCCGTGGACAAAGAATATGAGGACAATCCTGTTTGGTGCCCTGCGAGACTGCTGTGACAGTCAGTTTTAAATGTCAAGTTATCACAACCCAGAATCACCCGGGAAGAGAGTCTGACTGGAGGGGTTAGGTAGAGCAAATTGGTCTGTGGGCATGTCTGAGAGGGGTCTTCTTGAGCATGCATTGATCTAGCTCATTGTGACACACAAGTCCCAAGACCAAGCACTGGACTCCAGGGGAAGCTAGCTGAGTAGCACACAAGGAAATGGGCAGCATGGGTCCATTCATTTCTTTCTGCTCTTGATTGTGGATGTTTTGAAGCTCATTGCTTTGAGTTCTTGCCTTGATCTCCCCTCTGTGATACACTGTCATGTGGAATCCAAGTAAACTTTTCCTCCCCTAACCTGCTTTCAGTCAGGGTGATTTTTCAGAGCAACAGAAATAAAACTAGGGACAGCTGCCTTGCCCCCTCTCTCTGCAAGACTTCAGGCTTACAAAACAAATCTGGTTCTTCCCCTCTCATAGAGGCCTGCCTAGAAGATCGATCCAGGAGCCATTTATATTCAGGAGTTAAAAGAGACTGCATTTGATGTACAAGAAAACATTTGTATTCTCATCTGTAAGTCCAGTGCTATGCCCAGCGCTGTGGGTACTTGATGTATAATTGTGCTGCAAATCCAGTTTGATTGGCTGCTGTGCTTATTTATACTCTGCATTGTAATTGCTTAGACACGTTGGACCGACCAAACTTATAAATGGCAAATTAAGCAAGAGGCAAATGTGCTGGCTGGCATAGGAACCGTATTGATCCAGGTGGGTTAATACAGAGCATAAAGCAGGTCTTGAACTGGCAGCCAAACTTTCCAAAACTATTGACAGCTTCGCCCAAGGCCTTTCAATAATCACACGTCTACTCTGGCTTTTGAATTGCCTAACCTTTGGGTGGTGAAATCGCAGCATGTTGTTTTAATCTTTTTATAATGGACCCCAGAGGGCTGGAGGAAGGAGGCCATAAAGGTTGCAAGCAGCTATCAAGCCACACTGGTCTCCCAAAAGCCTGTCCTACATTCTCCATAAAAAGCCCACTTCAGCTTCTGTTGATTTTCTCTCTAAACATCGTCCCAGGAGCTGCAGCAGAGGTGTCTTCTGGACAATTGTAGGAGAGCAGGGGAGAGAGTAGACACACCTGAGTTCAGACTTCCAGCACCCACAGAAAAGAGCAGGCCTGGCCCACACACGTGTAATTCCAACACTGCAATCACTGGCCAGCCAGTCTCACCAAGCCAGGGAGACACTGTCTCCAGAATAACGAAGAAGGCGGGTGAGGTCTCAGCAGGTGACAGCCTGGCTTCAACCTCCAGGACCCACCTGGTAGGAGGGAGGTGACTCCCACAAGTTGTCCTGTGACTGACACATGAGCACAGTGGCCCATGCCATAACTCCAAACAAATTTTTAAAAAATGGGTTTTGGTTTTTATGAGACAAGATCTTTCTGTGTAGTCCTGGCTGTCCTGGAACTCACTGTATACACCAGGCTAGCCTAAAATTCATAGAGCTCTTCTGCTTCTGCTCCCCAAGTGCTGGGATTAAAGATGTGTGCCACTGCACCTGGACAATTAGGTTATTTTAGGTGGAAAAACGGTTGAAGAAGACACTTGTGGTCAGTCTCTGGCTTTCACACACACCAGCACACATATGGAGAACACAAACACACACAAAACAAAATGGGTAGAGGTAAATTCTCTGTTCCGATCTCTGAATGTCTCCCATCCAGCTGGAAGGAGCAGCCTGTTTGCAGCCGCCACCTCATAAAAGCATGCTATTTGCAAGTAGCACAGCAAGGGCTGCGAAGAGGAGGGAGAACAATGGAGAACAGAAGGGGTCCTGGAGGCCACTGTCTTTCTGTCTTCCCATTTGCCCAGAGCAGGCTCAGCTCCTCTGCTCATCTGGAGCAGCTAAGACTCAGATATCTGACCCAGGCACGGTGAGACATGCCTGTAATCCCACAACTCAGGAAGGTGAGCTCAAGGCCATCCTGGTCTACAAAGCAAGTTCAGGAAAGCCAAGGCTACACAGAGAAACCCTGTCTCAGAAAAGAAAGAAAGAAAGAAAGAAAGAAAGAAAGAAAGAAAGAAAGAAAGAAAGAAAGGAAGGAAGGAAGGAAGGAAGGAAGGAAGGAAGGAAGGAAGGAAGGAAGGAAGGAAGGATGGAAGGAAGGAAGGAAGGAAGGAAGGAAGAAAGAAGAGAAAAAGAAAAGGAAAGACAGATTTCTGGGCTTCTTCCCAAGAGTTTCCCACCCAGCAGGGACCAAGAGGCTGCAAGTTCTTAACAAGCCAGTGCTGCTAGTGCAGGGGCCTCGCTTAGCAATCTCACCCCCGGGGGCTGGGAGATGGTCCAGTCAGTAAGGGCTTGATTTACACCTAGGACCCGAATTTAATCCCCAGAAACATTGGAAGGCAGAAGAAGAAGAAAAACAAAAAACTCAGACACAGGCCTGAGAAGTGCAGATAGGAGGATGCCTGGTTCTCACCAGTCACTCCAGTTTGAGTGAGCACCAGACCAATAAGAGATAAGAGAACCTGTCACAGGAGATAGATGACACCCAAAGTTTTCTCTGGCCTACATGTTCGTGTGTGTGTGTGTGTGTGTGTGTGTGTGTGTGTGTGTGTGTGTGCCACACTTTCGAAGAATCCAAGATGAGTTCTCAGCACCCATATAGGGCACCTCACAATTACCTGTAACTCCAGATCCAGGGAGTCTCACGTCCTCTCCTGTCCTCAGCGGGCACATGTACTCACCTACACATGCCCACACAGATGCACACGCATTTGTGTGTGTGTGTGTGGAAAACTTGTGCCTGGAAGGTGAGACTCTACCCCTGATCTCAGCCTCTGTCTGACCTTGCAGAGCAACAAAACCTTTGCTCTAAACCTCTCAAACCTTGGCTCAAAACATTGCCCAAAAGCTGGTTCAAAAATAACTACTACCAGAACAAGAGTGAATTCCTTTCTCCTTAAAGACACAGGGAGGCCACTAACCTGGGAATGTGGTAGTTCCTTGCCTTTGTCAGAGATCAGAAAATGGGCCTGTCAGGGAAAGCTTTTTTCTGCCGAGCATATGGAAGGATTGGATCCCTCCTGGAAGGTTTCTCCTCAGACATCATTAGCTGCAGAGACTGCCCGGCCACTAGATGGCCGTCCTCAACTGACATTCAGGTACCTTGCACCACTGGTCCCGAAACCCTCTGATACCCACAAAGACAATAAAATCAGATGATGAATTTGATGGACTAAAATAGTTTAGCTTTTTTCTCTGGGGAAACTTGTCGTTAAATAAATTCATTTAGCAAAAGCAGACCCTAGAACAATGACCCAAAATGGGGTTGGTGCATTCCATTCAGTCTCTAAAGGCAGAACCAAAGTTCCCACACTTAGATTAGGAAGCACAGAGCCAACTGCTCAGATGGGAAACAATGAGACAAAATAGTAAATCAGTGGACCCCAAAACATCTGGGAAAAGACTGTTACAATGCCACTGATAGTGACCTAGAGTTAGAAATGCACTGAAGCGTGTGTTAAAATTTTCAATCCTAAACCAGGCGTGTGGACAGTCTTGTAATCCCAGGATTCAAGAGACTACAGCAGGGGGACTGTGAACTTGACACCAGCAGAGGCTACAGATTAAGAATTTGTCAAGGAAAGAGGGGTGGGAAAGGAAACAGACATGAAATCCTGAGAAGAGGAGAAACCTAAGCCCTGGACAAAGTGGAAAATTGGTACAAAAAATATCTTTTCCATTGACCAGCCAAAACATGGCATATTCTAAATAACAGGCTTGGTTTTTCCATGTCAAAGCAGAGATTCACAGCTTGTGAGCTGGGAGACTAATGAGCTATGAGCATATATGAAGTGAGGAAGCCGTTAGCCGTGTCCAGAGTGGGTGGCGGCCACAGTGAGCCAGAACATCCAGAAAGTGCAATCGTCTTCCCTCTGCTGAGACTGCCACACAGCCATCTCCTGTAGAGCCTTCATGTATGTGCCCATGAGAAAAGACTTGGGTTTCCCGTCCCAGTGCTTCAGAAAGTTACTCACAATTCCTAGCGTTCCAATGAAAGTGTGGGGTTTTGTGCAGAGACTATCTGGATGATTGCCTCCATTTCCATGGACTGTGTATACAGAACCCCTGAAGGTTGTGAGGGTTTTTCCTTTGGTTCCTGATGATGACATCAGTTGCTTCCAGAATCACTGATCCACGAGTGCTTTTTCCAAAATCAGAACCGCCCTAACCTATTGCCTTAAATCTGGTAGAGAAGCAGTAGGCTGCACTGGTTCCTAACGCATGTATACCAAAGGCTGTGTAGGCTGTGTACACAATTCCTATGCTTTCCGTTGACTCACTTGTTACGTTAACAACAAAAAAAGTGCAGATTCCATATTGAGGTGTGTGTGTGTGTGTGTGTGTGTGTGTGTGTGTGTGTGTTTATGTACGTACAGGCGCTGTATATGTGTGCAGGTGTGATGCACATATCTGCACATACATGTGGAGGCTGAAAGACAACCTCCGCTACCGTTCCTTAGAAGCCATGCACCTTATGTTTCCAAGGAACCTGCTAAAGAGGGTAGACCAGCTGGCTAGGGAACCCTAAGGAGTTTCCTGTCTCTACTCCCCAAACCCTGGGCTTACATGCATACGCCGCCATGCCTAAGTTTTAACATGGGCTCTGGGCACTGAGCTCGGTTGGGTTCTCACACTTGCAAGGGAAGCACATTACCAAATGAGCCATCACCCCAGACCTCAGGTGCAATGAAAAAAACATTTCAGTCCAAGTTAGGTTAAGTCCAAAAGTCCAGACCCTGCCTATCAGACAGCGTAGAAGAGTAGATATGATGGCTGTGTTGTCCCATGGGTTAAAAATGACTACTTTGAGAATACCATTCCTCAGATCCAACAGCAGCTTTTCTCCTGTCCCCAGCATTCTCCGGGACCTGGAGGGAGAGAAGAGTGTATTTTTCCAGGATTTGCTTAAGAGAGACAGAGAGAGACTTGCCCAGAACCTAAAAGACTCTTGCGGGAAGATTCAGAGTTGGTCCTTGTGCACTAGTCTCCTTAACGGACTGTGATATTTTCTCTTTCTCTAGAACATGCAGGCTGGTTTACTGGAGTGTCCAAGATATTTGGGGGCATGCAGAATCCACAAAGGGATTCTTCTCAGTTCCTCCTCTCAGAAGCCTTGTAATCTATCCCAGCACCCTGGCAAAGTCCTACAGAAAGGAAATGAGTAAGGAAACAAAGACATATGAGGAGAGGGTCAAGTTGCCAGAACTCTTTGAACGCAAGAATCAAAGGCTCTGGGGGGAGTTAATCATCCCTGGGAGGCACAAGGGCCATCAGAGCAGAGCCCAGAGGCAGCTGGTGGGGACGCAGAGAGGCCTCAACTGCACTCTCATCCACACCGAACATCTGTTCACACCCGTGGAAGTGCAGGGAGCTTTTGTTCTTATGAACTGAAGGAGATAACAGGCATTTGGTTAGAGTGAGACTGAGAAAAAAAGAGTAGATTTACCTCACCTCAAATCCACATGGAGGTTTTGATTCTTCACCAGCAGAGAAGATTTAGTCCCCTGGCATTTGGTGTTAGAGAGGTGGGTGACTCTACTGTAAGAGTGCTTGCTGTGCTTCCAGAGGACTAGGGTTCAGTTCCCAGCACTTCTGTCAGATAGCTCACAACTCATCCAGCTCCTGGGAGTCTGCTGCCCTCTGCTGGCCTCACACAAACAAGTAAAAATACCCTTGAAAACCAATCAATTGGCACATGCACCCGTGTTGTCCTTGTTGGGCTCATGTTTGGGTGGTCATGTTGGTAGACGTCTGGGGAAACGTTCACGAGGCTTCAACCCTACACAGAGAACTACAGGCGACTGAGGAAAGCTGAGAGCAGAAGAAGAAGTCTTCAGGGAAGAGGGCACCAACAGGCCGTCTCATACCACACGGTCAGCCCTGAAAACATACAAACATTAACGTTGTACAGACTGGACAGGTCATATTTAAACTGTGAATGAGTATACGTATTCATGTAACAAGCAATTAATTTTCTAAAAGAGCCCATGAACTTGAAAGAGAGAAAGGAAGGGTATATAGAGAGTTTGAAGAGAGGAAAAGGAAAGCAGAAATGCTGTGATCATATTACAATCTCAAAAAGCTTTTTTAAAAAGATCATTTGGGCACCTGATTTTCATTAGAAAATTTACAAACTTTAGAGCAGCTCATGGATACAGGTGGCACAAAGTTGGGCTGCCCTAGAGTTTAAAGAAGTCTGGTGAATGGCATGATACAGAGTGGTCATGACAGTGTAGATTGCATGCCACTGTGGGAGAAGGTAGAACTCTGTGCAGCCTGTTGGTGCTGGGCTTGTTGATGAAGTTGCTGGACAAGAGAAGGAGGAAAAACTTAATGATGAAGCTGTAATCCCTGTGGATTAGCGGAGCACACCTGCTGAAATTTGGGAGTCCCTGTGTCACAGGACATCCAATTGGACCAGGAACACAAGGATAGTGATAGAAAGAGAGGCAGTTTATTAGTACGGAAAAAAAGAGAATTTCTGAGAGTGTGAACTGGAAAGACAGATAATCAAAAGCCCCTTGCCTCATGAGTTCTGAAACTTTGTAGGTATTTAGATATTTTATTTTATTTTTAATTGCATATCAGTGTGTGTTGATATGTGCATGTGAGTGCAGGTACCCAAGAAGGCCAGAAGAGGGCAGCTGACCCCCAGGAACTGGAGCTGTGAGCCACCAAATGTGGGAGCTGGAAATCAAACTGAGGTCCTCTGCAAGATCAGTATGTGCTCTTAGCAGTTGTATTGGCCTTCTAGGCCTTTATGGGTTTTAAACAGAGCACTGGCCTTCCACAAACGAGCTCTCTAGCTCTCTTCCTCTTCCTGGAGAGAGGTCTCCACTCTTCCACATGCCAATCCTGATGGCTCCTTTTCCATGTCCTCTACAGCCACAAAGGAAGACTTTTGTCCATCTCTGAGGACTTCTAACTTCCACGCCTGGCTGGCCTGCAGGATGCACTCACATCTTTCCCACAGAGCCCTACACATACCCAGCCCAGGACTTAAAGAAGTAGGAGATCTCATGGGGGTGCTGTACTATCCAAATGGCAGGTCTGAGATGAATGTGGACAAGCCACCATGGTGCTCATACTCATCACCAGGGTGAGAAATATGAGTGTGTCTTTCAAATCTCTTGAAAAATGTCTCTAGTGAAGGAAAGCTAACTTGGATCTTCAATGAATAGGGAATTCTATGAAGGGTTGTCCTCTTAACTACCGTGACTCAAATTTTGGAGTTCTCCCAGTGGCAGTCAATGGAGCTTCCTGGGTGGTAGAGGCTAAGAAGCATAACTTGACCTGACAGTTAGTTTCAACTGTCAACTTGGCACAACCCAGTCACCCAGAGAATCTCCTGAGGACTGTATAGATCAGGTTAGCCTGTGAACATATCTGTAGATGACTGTCTTGATTGACTTAATTGGTGTAGGAAGATTCGCCTGAAAACAGGCAGCACCTGATTTTAGGTCCTGGCCTGCATGAAAGTACAGGAATCTAACTGAGCACTGAGTGTGCACACATTGTTCTCTGCAGTTCGTTGTGGGTGTGAGGTGACCAACTCCTTCAGGCTCCTGCTACAGCCATGACTTGACTTCTGAGGAAGCTGTGACTGTCCTGACAATTATGGCCTCTAAGCTGGAATGGCGAGGCAAATAAACCCCTTTCTCCCTTAAGTTGCTTCTTGAAGTATTTCATCACAGCAACAGAAATAAAAATAGAATCGCTGGGAAGGAAAAGAAGGCTGCTGCAGGCTGGTCCATGAGCAGCAGTATGAGAGCCCGTTTGGGGACTCCCTCTCAAATATCTAGTGAAGGCTTTGGAAAAGCACCATTGTGCTTTGTGCCTAGACAGAGTTGGGAGGGTCTCATTTTGTATTCAGGAGTGGGCATGCCTACGCAAGCTAGTGACACAACTAACTGACTTATAAGAACTTAATAAAACTCAGACAAAAGATAAGTATGCTAGCTGCTTGTAGCAAAGAAAACAGCGTAAATGGAGGAAGTATTTCTTTTTTCCCACAGTTTAAAGAGGTTACGGCTCTTGGCACCACTGATGAGGGGAGCTGAGGATGGGGAGAACAGAGTGGTGACAAGAGCATGCAGCCAAAACTGTTTCCTCACGGTGGACAGGAAGCAGAGAAACAGGGCCTGGGATGAGCTTACTGCCACAATGGCCTTCTTTTTCTATTGAGATCCTGATTGCTACATTTTTTAGAACCTCCCCAGACAGCACCAACTGGGAACACATTTCAGCACTCACGCCTTTGGGGAGACACTTCATATCCAAATTGGAACAAAAAGAATCTGAAGATCATTGCCAGCTTCTCCTCTCCCATCCTTTCTCTCTCTTCCTGGCCTTCTCCTTTCCCCCTCTATCCTCCCTTATCCCCTCCTTACTCTCTCCCTCCTTTTCTCTTAATCCTCCCCTCTCCTCTCCTATCCGCTCTCCTCTTGCAATCCTGAAGTTGGGGGCGGACGATGCTGGCGTGGTGGTATATGCTTGTAACCTTGGAGCTGGAGAGGTGGAGACAGGAAGATGGGGGAGTCACTGGGCAGCTAGCTAGTCTAGCCAAAGGATGAGCTCCTGATTCAGTAAGAGACCCTGGCTAAAGAATAAGGGG
This sequence comes from Psammomys obesus, assembly GCF_907164565.1. NCBI lineage: Eukaryota > Metazoa > Chordata > Mammalia > Rodentia > Muridae > Psammomys > Psammomys obesus. The sequence goes on along the minus strand of NW_026585504.1, from coordinate 67,243,265 downwards.
CAGGGCAGGCATGCTGGCACACTCCTTTAATCCCAGAACTAGAGAGACAGAGACCTCTGTGAATTCTAGGCCAACCAGGGCATCATAGTGGGACTCTGTCAAAAAAAAAAAAAAAAAAAAAAACGTGGAGGGCAACTGTTTGGACATGGAAGTGATCCTCTCCCTCTCCCTTAATCACACCTGTTCCCTTAAACAGCACCTACTCAAACTGTCATGTCAGCCATCCACTGGCCCTGACATCTGGGCAGTTTGAGTCATGGGACCTTCTATGAACTGTCTGTGGACAGCACCCTAAGCTTACCTCATCCGAGGCATCTCTCGCCCATTTAAAGCACAGCCTTCTTCAAGTATTCCTGGCCCACAACCAACTCCTTGTGCTTCAGCTGATAGAACTCTCTCTATGTCTTCTGTAGTTCCCTGCCCTGGACTTCCCCAGACAGCCATTGATACTTGTTTCTGTCACTCTGGAGTGGTCTTTCATCTCCAAAACTTAATCCAATGGAATTGTGTGCCATAGACTCAGTCCTGCTGTTTTCTTTCGTGTGCAGCATAATGACACTCACCCATCTTGTTGTGAGGTGTATTCTTATGTGCCTTATTGCTCGGTGGGACTCTGTTACATGACGTACTCTCTGATTCTTCTGCTGTGTGCATGGACACAGCTCTCTTCTGTTTGAGATAATTAATTACACTTAAAGTGTCTCTGACTATATGCAAGTCTCCTTGTAGATGTAAATTTGTTTATCTCCTGGGTACACTTAGGACAAAATGACAGAATATATGACATGAAAACACTCGAATATTTTAATAATTCTGATAAACTGTTCTGCACAGTGGGTTATTTCTTTTCACAGTCCCACCACTGGTATAGGTGAGTTCTGACTTCCACAGTCTATGAACTTGGTATTGTCTGTCTTGAATTTTAGCTGTTCTAACAGATCCATGGACAGGCTGAGTTGTAGTTTCATTTGCCTTTTCTGAATAGTTAAAGCAGAGCCCCATCCCTGTGCTCTGAATCTATATGCTTTTCTGGGAGGATCACTTCAAATCATTTGCCTATTTTAGATCAAGTACTTTTTTCCTTATTATCAGCCTGTGTGTTCTTACTATATGCGGGTATGTATATGTTGCTTTGGTTTGCAGTGTTTTGATTTTGAGATGAGATTGCCTTAATAGGTAGCCCAGGCTGCCCCGGAACTCTCCATCCTCCTGGCTCGGCTTCCTGGACGCTGGGATTACAGACATGCACCTCCTTCATTCACCTCTCAATATACCTTCGATGGAAGACCATAGGAGATGTAGTGTTTTCAAACTATGTCTCCAAATCTGTGGTTTGGCTTTTAACTCCCTTAGTGTCCATTGGAAAACAAGAATCTAATGTTGAAGGCAATCCACTGACCTACGTTTCAGGTTTGACACTCTTGATTCTCTGGGATCACTCTCTCTCCGCTGTCTGTGAGCTACCCCAGGCCAAAAGCCTCTTCTCCTATTTTGGTATTCCTAGCACTAATGCAATATTTAGCCCTTAGGAGACACTGAAGTTAGAGTTCCTTTTTTAAATATTTTTATTTAATTTTTATTAATTAAAGTTTATCCACTTTGTATCCCACCTGTAGTTTCCTCCCTCTTCCCCTTCCAATCCCACCCTCCCTCCCTCTTCTCCATCCATGCCCCTAGCCCAGTCTACTGATAAGGGAGGTCCTCCTCCCCTTCCATCTGACCCTAGTCTATCAGGTCTCATCAGGAGTGGCTGCATTGTCTTCCTTTGTGTCCTGGTAAGACTGCACCCCCCTCAGGGGGAGATGATCAAAGAGTCAGCCACTGAGTTCATGTCAGAAACAGTCCTTGTTCCCATTACTAGGGAACCCTCTTGGACACTGAGCTGCCATGGTCTACATCTGTGCAGGGGGTCTAGGTTATCTCCATGCATGGTACTTGGTTGGAATATCAGTCTCAGAAAAGACCCCTAGGCCCGGATTTCTTGGTTCTGTTTCTCTCCTTGTGGAGCTCCTGTCCACTCCAGGTCTTTCTATCTCCCCCTTCTTTCATAAGTTTCCCTGCACTCTGTCCAAAGTTTGGCTGAGTCTCAGCATCTGCTTTAATACCCTGCTGTGTAGAGCCTTTCAGAGGCCCTCTGTAGTAGACTGCTGTCCTGTTACCTGTTTTCTCCCTTTTCTGATGTCTATTCCATTTGCATATCTGAATGAGAATTGAACATCTTACCCAGGGTCTTCCTTCTTGCTTAGCTTCCTTAGGTGTACAGATTTTAGTATGATTATCCTATATTTTATGTCTAATATCCACTTTTAAGTGAGTATACACCATGTATGTCTCTCTGCTTCTGGGATACCTCACTCAGGATGATCTTTTTTAGTTCCTACCATTTGCCTACAAATTTCATGATTTCCTTGTTTTTAATTGCTGAGTAATATTCCATTGTGTAAATGTACCACAATTTCTGTATCCATTCCTCAGTTGAGGTACATCTGGGTTGTTTCCAGCTTCTGGCTATTACAAATAAAGCTGCTACAAACATGGTTGAGCAATTGTCCTTGTTTGTATACTTGAGCATCTTTTGGATACTTGAGGAAGCACTATTCCTAATTAGCTAAGAAGGCACCAGATTGATTTCCAAAGTAGTTGTAAAGGAGAAGGCTTTCCCTTCTCCACATCCTGTCCAGCATGTGTTGTCACTTCTCTTCTATAAGCAGAAGCCTAGGGAGAGAGAGGCACTGGGCCTGGTGTGGGCTTTTGAAACCACAAAGCCTACCCCCAGTGACACTCCTCCTCCAACAAGGTCACACCTCGTAATCCTTCCCTGACAACTCATCTACTAGCGTCTAAGCATATAAATATATGAGCCCATGGGAGCCAATCTCGCTCAAAACAAATATCATAGAAATAAAAGGGAATTAAAAAATATCAGACAAAAACTAAGGAGACAATTCACTGAGTAAGAGTACTTGTTATGCAGATATGAGGAGCTGGAATCTCCAGGACACATATAATAGAGATGTGCATGGCTGCACATGCCTGTGACCCCAGAACTGTAGGACGTGGAGGCAGAAGGAGCTCTAGGGCTTGCTGACTGCCAGCCTAGCAAAAGGCGACCTTGTCTCAAGGGAATAAAACAGAATGATAGAGCAAGACAACCAACACCCTCCTTTGGCCTTTGTGCATGCACAGGTACATGCACTCAATTACACGTTCTCAGACACTCACTTGAGTGCGTAAAGCACACTCTCTCTCTTTTACAGACGTAAGAACCACCGCCTGGAATTTTACCCCACTGCTCCATAATTCTAGTAGTTTCTGGCCCCAGCCCAGAGCACCAGGCCAGCAGGGATGCTGCCATCTTTGAGCTAGCAGCAAAAGTATCCAACTAAATGTTGCTGCGATGTTGAATCCAATAGGAAGTGAACAGCTGCCTGTCTCAGGGCACCGTAATTAGAAGACTCAAAGGGTATATTTCAGTTCCAAACATATAGAAAACTACACACCAGTTAACAACAGCAACAAAAGTTCTGGCTTCCAAAACCAAGAATTGAAAAGCCCCAATTGCCTAATAAATAAGGTACTAGCCTCCTCCAAGGAATAATTACTAATAAATTCTAAAGGCATGGTTAGTCTCATAAGGAAATAAAAAGGAATCTTTCAAATGTCAAAGAGAAGAATTACACTAGAGCAGTGACTCAATAGAAGACTTTTGCAGCTATGAAAGACAAGGTGGAGAGCAGAGATGAGATGTCTCCAACTAAGACCCTGGAAAATCTGCATCCCTCTGAAAAGATGGGCTAGAAAAAGAAAATTAAGGGAGAATTCGTATTGTTTGTTCTTCCTAAATTCCAGATGAGCATATCTTTTCTCTTGTGGGAATTTGGTACCCTAGGAAACCTGTGGTTCGAACTGCCCCTTATTTCTAGAAACTTCTAAATCAGCACAAAATCAGTGAACACTCTGAAGCTTCTGGGAAAAGCAAAACCTTTAATGGCAAAAGGAATTCATAGGTAAAGTGCCCACCTACATTCCCAGGTAAAGTCTGCAAGGAGAAATCGCCCTGTAGACACAGACAGAATATACTAGCATCAAAAAGACCATTTTCTCTAGAACCTGAACTAATAGAACTATAACCTGAAACAACTGAAAGAAAAAAAAACAAACCTAGGGAGTACATAATTAATAGCAGTTAGTAGCAGATAAATAGAAGCCTTGAGGGAAGTCTGGTGGACCTGGGGCTGTGTCTCAGTTGGTACAGTTGTGCCTAGCATGCCCAGAGCCCTGGTTCCTGGTTCCTCAGAACTGCATGGTCCCTGCTTATACTTCCAGCATCCTGGAAAGTTGGAGGTAGGAGCATTAGAAGTTCAAGATCATCCTAGGCTATAGAGAGAGTTCAATGTCAGTCTAAGCTACCTGAGACATTATCTCAGAAAAAAAAGAAAAGAAAAATGAGGAAGAAGGAAGGAAGGAGAGAGAAGGGAAAGGGGAAAAAACGGAGAGAGGGAAAGAGGAAAAAAGGAGTGAGGGAGAGAGGGAAGAAAGAAGAGAGGAGGGACGGAAGGAGGGAAAGAAAGATGGAGGTTGGGAGGGAGGGAAGGCGGTGCTGGCAGCCAGACTTGAAGAGCCTGACTAACGAGCCTGATGTAAGAGTTATCTGTAAACTCCTGTACCAAGGAATAAAATAATGCAGAGTACCCTGAGTTCAACAGATGCCATATAGGGAATGCCACATAACTATGCTCTGTGATCATAAAGGCAATGAAAATTACAATCTATAACAGAGATGGTAACCCTTTCCAGCTCCTATGTGTTTATAAATAGTCTGTGAGTCAAGGAAGGAATTTTAACAAATATTAGCAAATATATGCACTGAAAAAAATATATATCATGCATGAAACTGTGGGCCACACAGCTTAGACAACATTCTGAGGAAATTATATTAAATGTAGATACAATTTAAGAAACATTGAGAATTAGTAAACTAAGATTTCAATTCCAAAAGTTGGGGAAAACAACAAAGTACACCCATCATCAAAAATTGGATATCAAAAAAACAAAAAGCAAGAGAGATGGAGATTGTTAACAGTATCGGATTTTCTGAACATGTGTGAGACCCTGGACTAGACTCACAATGACAATGGAAGAGAAAAGAAAGAGAAGGAGAAGGATGAGAAGCAGAGGAGACAGAGGAGGAGAGAAAGAAGACAGGAGGGGAGAAGGGAGAGGGTGGGGAGGAAGAGAACAAGGAAAAGAGAAGGAATTAAAAAGGAGAAGGAGGAAGGAAGAAGGAAGAGGAGGAGGAAGATGAGAAGAAAAGATTTTAAGTGTTTTAGCCATAAATAAATATTTAAGGAGATACATTGTTTAACTTGATTTGAATATTATGCAACACACACTCATGTCACAATCACATGCCACCCTGCTCAATCACAATCACACGCCACCCTGCTCAATCACACGCCATCCTGCTTGCACATACAGTTTGTTCATTAGTTTAAATGCTCGTTTAAATATTTAAAATTAAATAATAAAGGAAATTATAAAGACCAGTACAAACATTAAAAAAAAAACAGAAAAAAATGAATGATAGGTCAGTTTTTTAAAACATGCTTATTTGACAAATGACTAAAATTGGCCAACCTTAAGGCAAACAATGATAGATTTAAAAATATCTCTCTCTCACACACACACACACAAACACACAACTCATTAATGAAGATGTATAAAAAGAATCATAATTACAAATTCAGTGGAGGTTTTCAGGAATCATAAGAAAATGCCAAAAATAACAATATTTTAGATTAAAGTTATAATATTCTATTCTGGAAAATATAATGTATCCAAACTGCCCCCTCCAAAATAAACATGAAGTGTGTACAGACTATCATTAGTGGGTAAACAGAATAAATATTTTAAATGTTTGCACACATACTGAAATATATCTACCCCCCCAAAAAAAATCCAGTCTCAAAGGACTGCACAGGAAAATACTACCAAACAGAAGGAACTGATATTTTCAGTCTGATTCTAATGGTGTCAAAGCAAAGAAAAAAGAAGAATTTCCTCACCTCATATGGTGAGAGAGAAGGAGGTGAGATACCACGAGCACACAGAGCAGTGCGAGAATGCAAGCTGTAAGCCAGCAGGACACGCACACACCAAAACTCTGCCAAACTCTCAGCGAGATGCACTGACCAGCAAGAGCAGACTTGGGCCATAGGTCCTGCAGTAAAGCCATCCATGGGCGGGGCGCTGCTCTCTTCAGTGAAGCAGAGGCCTTTTGAGCATAAGGCCCGAGTTTAATCCTCTAGAACCCGTGTGAAAAGCCAGACGTGATGACACACGCTTGCAACCCCAGCAGTGAAGAGATAGAGATGGGGGAGACTTGAGGCTCATTGGCCAGCTGGTCTAGCCAAATCAGCAAACTCTAGGGCAGTGAAGGACCTGCTAGGAAGGAAGGAAGGGAGGGAGGGAGGGATAGAGGGAGGGAAGGGGAGGGAGGGAAGGAGGGAGGGAGGGAGGGCAACACCACTCGAGGTTGTACTCTGTCCTGCACAATCCCCCACACACATGCACACCCCAGATCCTATCTATTAATTTAATCTGCACAATAAATTAAGCAGAAAGAGGAAAACTCATAGAAACAGAAGACAAGTGTATGATAAAATTAAACTTCCATTCTCAGGAGTTATTTTCTCCACAGCTTTTTTGGGATATAGGTGACCAATAAAATACGTGTTTAAGGTGTATGTCATTGTGTTTTGAGAGATTGCTGTGATCCGACCTACACAATGAATGAGTTAAAATCTCCATCGTTATAGATGATCTCACATAGTGGCATATTTTGTGTCTAGGGAGAATAATTAAGGTCTATCAGCAAATTTCAAGCACATGACACAGCCCTGCTTAAGTACGGTCCGTGTTCTGTAACTGGATCCTGAGAGGGTGCTCATCTAACGACTGGGAGCTATGCCTCTAACTGATGTCTCCCTGTTGCCTTTACTCACATCCCCTGCGGTGCCTGTCATGGTGCCCATTCCAAATGTAAGTGATCTCACACAGCAACTGCCTCTCTGTCTGGCTAGTTCCACTTAACAGAGTATCTTCCGAGTTTAATGTTGTCACAACGGCAGGGTTTCCTTCGGGGTTTGTATGTGTGCATGTGCGTTCTGCATGCGTGTTTATGTGCATGCTCACACATGTGAGCTCTATGTTATTTAGTGAGGCACAGTCTCTACTTGAGCCTAGAGCCTGCCAATATGGACTCATCTTCAGAGATTCCTAATCTTTACTTTCTGAGTGAGCAGAGAATTTCTGGAGAGCTGCTGCCATGTCTCTTGGCATTTACATGGGTGCTGGAGATCCGAACTCAGGTCTGTTTGCACAGCAAGCACTTTATCCAGTCAGCCATCCCCTCCCCTCTTTGTAAGATTAATAGTGAATTATTTATTTACTATTTTTTCTCTGTCCATCCATCCATTAATAGACACTTGGGTGGTTTCCACATCTTGGCTGTTGTATATAAAGAACATAGGAGTTAAATGTTCTCTTCAGGATTTATTTAATTGTTTTTCTATTTGCATACATACCCAGAAGATGAACTGTTGGGTCATATGGGATTTTACTCAGAATTTTTCTAAGGAGTCTCCATCCAGTTTTCCAACATGGATTCCTACCAACAGTGGGCAGCTTCCCTGCAATGCTTGCTTTTCTCGTTGCTGGAACAAAAACACCTGACAAAAGCAATGTAGAGATGGAAGCCCTTATTTGGGCTCTTGGGTCCACAGGATACAGTCAGGGTGCCAGGAGCTTGAGGCAGCATGGAATGAACAACCAGTAAGTGGAGAGTGCCCAGGAAGTGAAGGCAGGCTAGACAACCTCAAATCCCACCCCCAGTGACCCGCTTCCTCTACCAAGGCTCCACCAGCTACAGATGTTGCGATTTTCTTAAGTACACCATCAGCTTGGGACTACGTTTCGGGACACATTTGAAACCACAGACACGTTTAACCTCCACAGCTTGGACACCTTTTCCTGTTTGTTTGTGAGAGACAACCAATTACTGGGATTGGTATTTACATTCCCCTGGTGATTGACGGTGGTGACCGCATGTTTGTCTTCTCCGGAAATGTGTCTGTTCAGGCCTTTGCCCACTTGAATGGGATTATCTAGTGTTCTTGCTACTCTATTATGGTGGGTTCCTTCCATACTTAGGAGTTTAACATAAATCAAGTCTAGGTGAGCAACTGCTTTTGAGGCTAGAGGGAAAATGGAGACAACGATGGGATGAGGCAGGCAGAGGTGCCAGTACATACCTTCATTATTTTTAGAAATCCCAAAACTGTAGCAAAAGGATAAGCTCTGTGGTTCCATTATAATCTTCCCTCTCATTCCTCTATGGTGTGTGTGGGGACATGCCTGTGGGGGAGGGAGATGCAGGAACACCAACCTCACCTGTCATTCCTCAGGTGCTGTCCACTTTGTTTTTCTGAGGCAGGAATTCTCATTGGCTTAGAACTTGCTGATCCAGTGAGGCTGCCTGGAATCCCAAGCTCCAAGAGTCCTTCTGTGTCTGAGCCCCAAGAATCCTCCTCTGCCTGCCTCTCCAGTTCTGGGATCGCCAAGGGTATACACCATGCCAAGCTTTTTACATAGGTGCAAAGGATCAAACTCGGTTTCTTGTGCTTACATTTTACCAGCGGAGTCTGACTCCTGGCTTCTGTAGTTTTTAAGCATTCCATGAATAAAGAAAAATGTTGAAAGCTAGCACATACCTGGCCTGAAATGGTAGAGAATTGCCCAGTGCATCCCACCACTCTTTGGGAAGTCACAATCATTGCCCTGGAGTCATACAGTCAACACTCTACAGAAATGGACATCAACTCAGATTCCCTCCATTCCATGCCAGCGTTTTTCTGAATCAGCACAGTCATGTCATTCTGGGCAAGCATTCAAGTTATTTGTAGCCCAAAGTGGTCTATGGATTTGCTAAGCCGAGAGAAGTCAAGGGAGAAGCTTACATCACTGTGCTTGCAGCTACTCTCCTTGCTGGTGCCGAGAGCATAAAATCAATGAGGGAGCAGAGTGAGGGAGTGGAAATGAGATACTTTTATTCTCTGAAGCACATCTGTTCCTCCTCCATGGGTCATCACTCTGGTTTCTAGCTCACCTGAATAAACACAGATGCCCAGGCACAGAGATCCACCTGCAGACAGTGAGCCAAGAAAGAGGGGAAAGGACAGCTGGAGAGACTCTGTACAATGAAGCCCCTCCTTAGGTGAGGAGGGGACCTATAGCCACGCAAGAAGTGGGGAAGACCGGGGACTTGTTGGGAGCAACTCTGAGGAAAGATTAAAAGCATACAATAGTTAAAGCAGGTTCTGGGATGCCTTCCTTAGCCTTGACCTTTGGTAGGATTTAAAAATACAGTGCAAACTGCATTTACTGCCAAGTTGCCTTCTCTGTGCGTGTGTGTGTATGTGTGTGTGTGTGTGTGTGTGTGTGTACATGCTAGTGTGTGCTTATGTATGCTGATATGTGGGTATGCACGTGTGTGCATTCGTATGTGTGCACATAATGTGTGTGTGCTTGTGTGTATGCATGTGTACATGTGTGTGCTTGTATGTGTGCTGTGTGCTTGTGTGTGTGCGCATGTGTGCGTCTGTGTGTGTAAACTGTTCTTGAAAGAAGGAATGGGTGGGTGGAGGCAGAAGATTAAACAAGTTTAATTAAGGCCCCTCCACTGGCTCACTCCAACAAGACAGTTCTGCCTGTTCCTGAGTTTCTTCTCCAGCCCTGTCTCCAGGCTCCTGCCTGGAGCTGTCAGGGTCCCAGAGCCCGTGAACAGGGGGAGGCCAGATGCTGTTGCTCTGCGTAACCTTCCACAGACTGTCAGGGAAGTAGAGGGAGACCTGGTTCACCGGTACAGCCATGTTTTACGGAGCTGACACTGGACTTTTTCTTTCAAACCAGAATGGTCATACTAATTCTCCAAAAAAAGTATTTCTTCTTCCAAAAGCCATGTCACCGTGGAGACCTGGAATCCCAATCTTTAAAAAATGATGACATTCGGTTATAGGGACAATTGCTATCTTATCACTCTTATTTAAAAATGCAATTTTGATGTGCTGTAAGGAAAACATCAGGCCTCCATCAATTAGGGAAAATACAGTATTTTATTTCATTTCAGACGCTTCATACAGATCCCTCTCTCATACCCTCTTAGGACGCTATAGGAGCACTGATCTTGGGCTTGGGACTGACCTCCAAGAGCACCTGCCTGGCATGCTGGAGGCCTTGGGTTCGAACCCCGGCACCACGCATAGTGGATGTGGCGGGCACACCTGGGATGCCGAATGGAGGCAGGAAGGTAAGAATTTAAGATAATCTTCGCCTACATAGGAAATTTGAGGCCAAACTGGTCTACACAAGACTCTAATCTCTGCCGTAGGGAGAAAAACATGATTATTGGTGGGTTTTTTGTTGCTGTTTTTACGCTCTTTCGTAAAATTCTAGAGCCTACCACAGAAAAAGCTTTGAACATTGGCTGAAATTTGCTTCGTGAAGACCATTGGTCACTGGACCTCTTGTCCTCTTAAATGACCCTCAAAACTAATCTGGTGGGTGTCATCACCAGCACAAAACTGTGACCACAGCTTTGAAGAGAAAGAAGACTTCAAAACCAAGGTCAGAGGTCAAGAATGCATTGAAGGCCAGCGAGCAGCGCCCAGCACTCCAGTGCCTGTGTACCGCTCTCCCACGCAGACTGTTACTTAGTGGTGAGTTCACAGTAGCTTCAGAAGGGCCTAGGGAAGAAGCTTCACCTGTTTTCACAACCTCACGAGGCTTGCTGGTGCTGAAACCACACAGCAAGGCTGATTGATGTGAGAAACTCAGTGCTTTACGCAAACCAAAATGGAAAAGATGAATCAAAGAAAGGTTTTTTTTTCATGCTTGTTTGGGGATCTAATGTTTCCTTCAACAAAACAGCATTCACATTGTGAGGGGAAGAGGCACTGTGTGCACTCCGACGCAGGGCTGATATCATCTCAGCGCGCCGTTTGTTCAGCCACAGGTGTAATCCTCTCACCGCGCATCCACAGTCCCTGCGCCTGAAGTGTTTGTGTGCTGTGTGGCTCGCAGAACTGACTGCTGTAGCTTCCTTTCTGCTGCTGTGAGGAAACATTCTGAACAAGAGCAGCTTAAGGAAGGGCAGGTTGATTTCGGCTTATCAGTCACAGTTCAGCGTTGCAGGCAGAATGCAGTGTTGAGGCTGCCGGGCCAGGACCACACACCCAGGGAAAGCTGCAGGAAGGGTAAAGCTGACAGCACAGCTACGCAGGGTAGAAACTGTAGAAAGAAGAGGCTGGTCCTTGGTTCTCCAGCTCACCGTCCCGGAGATCCGAAGACCTGAAAAGTCCCCTAGGGTGATACAGAATCTAAAGACTAGGAAGGGTGTTCATGTGTTTCTAATTGCCCTCTCCTCTGAAGTGACCACCCCAGACTTTGCCTGGAGGGTAAGGAAAAGCAGGGAACCACGAACAAGCGTGCAGATCTGCTCCTCTTACTGATCTCATTCCTTCCGAAAAAACTTTCTGTGCCTCAAGAAATGCCTCCAAGCTGCAGCAAATGCTGCTGAGCTCGGCTGCTGCCAGCTGTCATTGGGTGTCCTAAAGTGGCCACACAGGCAGCACCTGCCCATGAGGAGCCTTTCCTAGAGACATTATGCCTGGAAAAAAAAAAAACCAAAAACCTATTTTTAATAGAGAAGAGCACAAACAGATTTGGAGAATCCATGGGCAGCGTGGATGGGGCATTTTCTTTCCGCCTGCTGAAACCATCACTGATCAGTTTCACTTGTCAACTGATAACTCATCTCATTTGCTGTCTAGCAGCTCTGCCCTTAAGAGTTTATCAGTGTGTCAGGGAGGTAAAGTACATTTAATTTCAAACAGCCAAAGGTGGTGAGCTAAGGGGCATGCACATTCAGTTCCTTCTCCAACATCTGTGAGCATCAGAGAGCTACAGGTTTGCTTGAATAAGGTCTAAGCAATGGTCCAGTGGGGAAAGCGCTTACTGAACTGCCTGAGGACCAGAGTTCACATCTCCAGAACCCACTATCCTGGCTGGTTTTGTGTCACCTGGACACAACTAGAGTCCTCAGAGAGAAAGGAGCCTCACTTGAGGAAATGCCTCCATGAGATCCAGCTGTAAGGCATTTTCTCAATTAATAATCAACGCAGAGGGCCTAGTCTATCATGGGTAGGGCCAGCCTTAGGCTTATGATCCTGGGTTCTATTAGAAGGCAGGTTGAGCAAGCCAGTAAGCAGCATCCTTCCATGGCCCCACATCGGCTCCTGCCTCCAGGCTGCAGCTCTGCTTGAGCTCTTGCCCTGCCTTCCTGCAATGATGAACTATGATCCAGAAGTGTAACAAATAAGCCCTTTTCTCCCCAACTTGCTTTTTGGTCCTGGTGTTTCATGGCAGTGATAGGAACTCTAACTAAGACACCCACATGACGTCAGGAATGTAGCAGTGTCTCTAACCCCGGTGCTGGGAGAGCAGAGCTAGGAAGATCCCAGAGGTCTGGTGGCCAGCCAGTCCATGAAACAGTGAGCTCTGGGCTGAGTGAGAGACTCCACCTCAAAAACTAAATTATGAGAAAAAAAAAAAAAAAGAAATGAAGTCAGATAAGACACGGAATTAGTAACTCCATAATAGCTAATAGATAGATAGATAGATAGATAGATAGATAGATAGATAGATAGATAGATAGATAGATAAAGTGAAGATTGATAGCACAAACTCTTGATGACAACCTCTGGCCATCACCCCTGGTCCTTTGGGAAGCAGAAGAGAGGGAGTGCTCTTAGCCCTGACTGTCCCCTGGGACTTCCTTCCAGATGAACACCTTGGGGCAATTTGGCTCAAGAACTTGACCTTCGGAAGTCTGTGCCCAATTAACCGGCTAAACACACGGAGCCCGGGGCAGCTCTCTAGATGCCATGTTTTATCTTCTGGCCTTGAACAGTGTTTCCGAGAAATCTGTCCTTTTGAAAAATTGCCAGGCTGTGAAAGAAATCAGTGGAAAGTGCATATTTGTAAACAGAACTTCTCATATTCATTATTTTTTTTTCCCAGAAGGGATGAGGTTAGGTACACCACGACGGGATAAAAATGGCTTTAGCTGTTCTGGCTGTCATCCCAATGACAAATGTATTTTTCTTTGCTGCCCAGAGCAGGTCTCTTGACACACCGTGAAAAGTGAGGGGGATCTTAATTGCTGAGGCCCACTGGAAAAAGATGAGCCGGCTAGCGATGCACATATTTTAATGACAGAGTCTGCACCGGTAGGGGCTGGGCAAGCCTATCTTTGCTCCGCTGCCTTTTCTCCAGGGGGAGTTCTTGGTCTTGTGGGGGAAGGAGGGGGCAATTAGAACAGAAGCAAGACTGCTGACCTGTGCAGTTCAGAGCTGCTAACCGCCCCGGGGAACTGGTACAACGCAGGCAGCAGCTGCCCAGGGGTGAAGACTGTTCTGAGGATGGAGATAGTGGGGAGGCAGGTCCACACAAAGCCCGTCCCAGGCACGTAGAGAACGGGGGCTAAGACTGCTGTCAAAAGAGATTCTTCAGGGCTGGGAGCTGGATCCATCAGTAAGGTACCTGCCGCACAGCGCAAGGACCCGTGTTCTACCCCGGGAACCCACCTAAAAGCTGTAGCCTCAGCACTCAGGGGGCTGACACAGGCAGAGCTCTGGGGCTCGCTGGCCAGCTGCCTTCCCTGCTTGGTAAGCTCCAGAAGAGTGAGACTCTCTCACAAAGAAAAGGAAACAAAACCAAGGTGGGTAGCACCTGAGAGCAATAGTGGCTGGCTTCTAGCCTTCACATACACCCTGGCCAGGCATGCACATTTACCCCCCCCCCCACACGCACACATAAGAGAGAGACAGAGACAGAGAGAGACAGAGACAGAGATGCCTGCTCCAATCTCATCCCTGTAGCCCAGCTCTGCAGGTGTGTACCTGCCTTCCTGGCCAAGCAGATCAGATCTGAGGGTTTGACTTGTGAAAAAGATCCAGCCAAATGGGCAAACGCACCTCCTCTCCCATGTCCAGTGGCCAAAGCAACATCACTAACTGATGACTAAATGTGTTCCTTTCCAGTCCGCACACCGCCTCAATTTTCCTTACTTCAACACTCCAGGAAGCCACCATTTTTGTATGTCACATGAAACCTGTTTCCCAGTTGTAATCTTGTCTTCCCTCCTCTGTTTCTTGCTTGTTTAAATACGTTTCGCATTCACTGGGTTAACAACATTGCGCTGTTGTTTCTGCTGCATCCTTCCCCCCCTTTCTGTCCTTGACGCCTTTGCCTTAAAAATAACAACAGTCAATGAGGAAAGCTTAATTAAAAGAATCCACACCATAAAATTGAACCTTTGAAAGTGCACAATTAAGGGTTTTTGAGGCTTTTCATGAAGTTGAGCAACCCTCACTGCTGTTTCTAGAATAATTTCATAACTCTCCCTCCTACCTCCAACTCACTACAAATCACTCCCCATTCCTCCTTTCTCCTCAGTATCTGGAGACTAACACACTTTCTGCAGATTTGCCTGACAAGGATAATGGTGTAATTAGAATTGTACCAATATGCCATCTTGCTATGTCTTATGTGTTCAAATCTCTCTCTCTCTCTCTCTCTCTCTCTCTCTCTCTCTCTCTCTGTGTGTGTGTGTGGGGGGGGGGCTCACACAGGTGAACACACTCTTGAATGTCAAAGGTCAATATCTGGTCGGCTGTCTTCCTCAGTTTTTTTCAACCTTTTATGTTTTATTTTATTTTGAGACACGGTCTTTCACTAAGCCTGGAGACTGCTCTTTCTGCTAGACTGACAGGCTAGCACACCCCGAGGGCCTTCCAGTCTCTCTCTGCCTTTCCACCTCTCAAGCACTAGGGTTACAAGATTTGCCATGCCCAGCTTTTGTCCCCGGGAGCTCTGGAGATAGAGTGCAGGTCCATGCGCTGCCCGGCAAACCCTCTATTGGTCCATCTCCCCAGCTCCTCTTGGAGGAGCATAGCTGTGGCCTGTGCCAGTGGCCATAGGTGCCAGACAACGGCCCTCCTCCAGGCAGCAACTCTCCACCCCCCACCCCCACCACCCCCACCCCCGCTCTCACTGGACTGCCTCCAGATCACTCAGCCGCCACAGGGCTCCTTCAGATGTCTGACACCCCTTCCAGTGTGGCAGGGACCTCTGGAGTACCCAGAGAGCCAGATCCAGGGAAGAGGCTATCTTCTGCATGTGCCAAGTCTGTCCCCTGTGGTCCTTACTAGGAATGGCCAGACCCAGCCCATCAGATCCTGCCTGTACTCAATTCGGCCCACCCTCTGAGTGGCTTTCATCCTGGGCCAGACGTGTCTGTCTGGCTTCTTTCTCACTGAGGGTTGTGTTCTCCAGAGGGCTTCCTTGTGCTAAGAGACTGGCCACCATCAGGCCTGACTCCCAGCGGGCTGGCCTGGATAAACATTGCCCTGTTAACAGCCTCTTTCCCTCTCATCATTCCAGTGTACCTCACCCAGGCAGCTTGGAGCCCTGCTTGGACATCAGGCGCAGAACACAAGCAGCCCAAACTTGAGCCTCTGTGGCTTTTCCTGGCTCCTCCTCCTTGTTTAGTTCCCAGAAAAATCCTTCTGCTCCCTGAGTGGGTCCAGCTGGAGGGGTGGGAAAGGAACACTGTCTGTCAGATCTCCCAAAGGGACTTGCCGGGGCGAGGGTGGGGAGCCAGCCTTTGAGGAGAGGACCACACAACTGGGCCTCAGGGAATTTGCATCTTCTGCATGTCATTATGTGATGATGAAGGTAGAGGGAGGAATAAAAGCTAAAGTCCTGAGCTGGGAGGCTGGAAGGCTGAGAGCCAAAGCCCCGGGGTGAGAGTCTGGGAGGTTGGGAGGCTTGGGGCCAGGGAGCCCAGGAGGTGGGAAATTGAAGGATTGATCCAGGACATTCCAGTCAAGGGGGGGGGGGGCTTCCTGCATGACATTTCTCCTCTGTGTCTATACTCCCACAAAGCATCCTACTCATCATTCATTCATTCATATCCAACTTTCCTAAGCCTGGTATATACCCAGTCCTGTGCTAGATGCTGTCAGTGAAGAAATGAGTCAGGCAGTGTATCTCTCAAGGAGCTTGTGGTGCAGAAGGAAACAACAGGCAAGAAAACAATTTAATTAAGGGGAGCTTGGGAGAGCACCAGGGAAATGGTGTCAATTTTATCAGGGGTAGGTGTTAGGGAGATTTCAGTTATTTGAGTATGAGGACAAATGGAGAGAAACCAAGATAGGTGGAAAGAGAGAAATAGAGATGAGAAAGAGATGAGATAAAGACAAAGAGATGAAAGAGAGACAGAGATATAGAAAGAGATGGATAGACCAAGATATTGGGATAAAGAGGTAGAAAGAAAAGATTAGAGACGGAGACAGGAAGAGAAGGAGAGAAAGAGAGAAACATGAAGAGATGGAAAGAGAGGTAGAGAAAGATATAAAGACAGATGAATAGAGATGGAGACAGAAATACAACAAGAAAGTGATGGAAGAGAGAGATGTGGAGTAAGGGGGGAGAAGGTTATGGGAAGAGAGAATGATAGAGACAGAAAGATAGAGGTAGAAAGAAAGAAATGGATAGTATGGGGAGAAAAGTAAAAGAGATACAAAATGAGAGAGAGATGGAGAGAGAAACATTAGAAACAAAGAGCAATGGGACGGACAGAAAGCAAATGGTAAAGACAATGTCCTTGTCACTTTTGTCTACCTGACAAAAACTAGAGTCTTTTGGGAAAAGGGTCAGTTGGCCTCTTTGGTGTATTTTCTTGATTAATGCTTGATGTGGGAGGGCCCAGCTCACTGTGGACAGGGCCACCCTTGGGCAGGTGACCCTTGGTCACATAGGAAGGCAGGCTGAGAAAGCCACGTGGAGCAAGCCAGTAGCCAGTTTTTCCATGGCTCCTGCTTCAGTTTCTGCCTCCAGGTTCCTGCCTTGACTTCCATCAGTGATAGACTGATACTTGGAAGTGTAAAATTAAATAAACCTTTTTATTGCCAAGTCACTTTTGGTTATGGCATTTATCACAGCAATAGAAACTCTAAATAAGGCAGACAGGGAAATTGAGAGAAACAGACAGACAGACAGACATGTGCCAGTGGTTCTGAAAGGTGAAAGTGAGGAACAGCAGCAGCATCGGGCTTGCTAGCTTCAGAAGCACCAGCGGTGACAGAAGGCGCCTCCTTGCTGCTTTCTCTCGGGCCTCTCTGTGAGCACTTCCCTGGTCTCTCCCAGCATGCCCAAGTCTCCCCTATTACAGGGACAAGAGCCAGATCAAGAGGGGAGCCCACCCAGTTCCTCCTTTTAAGCATTACTTTTTTAAGCTCTTGCCTCAGTCTGTTCTGCTGTAACCAAACCCCTGGCACTGGGCCTCTGATAAGGAGCTAAAGTTGATTTCCCACAGCTCTAGGGGCTGGGGAGTCCAAGGTCAAGAGACTGGCAGTTCACTAACAGCTCATTCTCTACCTCCATAGTGATGCCTTGTGCTTCTTCGGGAATAAGACTGTCCTTGCAGGGCGGGACCCGGAAAGACAGATGGAGCTCATTCTCTTTGTGGTAATGTTCAGTTCATGAGGGAGATCCTAGTGGCCATTCCCCTCCTGGTGCTCCCCGGCTAACTCAGTCACACTGCCTGTTCTGTTTCATCATCTGAAGCTTTTGGAGGTGCATCATAGACCCCATCATCACTATAGTTATTAGGGTCACAGCCCGTGCTGTGGCATCCCTAACAAGTTAGGCTAGGCCACCTGTCCTCAATAGAACAATTAAGCACACAAGTTATAGTGAAGAGCCAGCCTGGGAAGAGCAGCAAGAAAAGAGGTCCAGTGAGCCCACAAGTCCGCCGTTGAACTTGGAATCATGTTTGAACAGAGCAATAGGAACATGAATAAGAGTCCTGGTCAAGACGTGCTCCTGCACAGAGCTGACCCATCACAGTCCTGACTCCAGTCTCTCCTTCAAGGTGGTCTGAGAAGTTGTGAGAACTGTGTGAAGTAAGTTCCTTCTTGCCACCAGACTTCAGCCTTTCTCTTCCTCAGCACGAATCTCCTGGAAAAGCCCCAACTTCTTAGGCCCCATTGTCTTAAGAGTCTAACAGACAAAGGAGGAACACAAGTGTCTCGCCAAGCATCTTCTTGCTGCCGAGAGGGCCACACCAACATAAGATAAATCATCCTTTTAGATACCAGAGGTTACAGATCAGCATATCAGAGACATGCAGCGCACACCTGTAACCCCAGCACTCAGGGAGGCAGAAGCAGGCAGATCTCTGAGTTCATGCCCAGCCTGGTCTACAAAACTAGTCCAGGACAGCCATGGCTACACAGAGAGAGCCTGTCAAAAAGGGGGGGGGGATTGTAGAGACACAATTTACAGAGGTCACGTGGGGCCTGTGCCTTGATAGCAAGGTAGAAAGCAGACTTCTGGGTGAACAGGGAACTGGTCCAGGTGCCAAAATGAACAGAGTAAAGACCCAACAAACAATCCCCTAAGAAATAATTTAAGTGGTCATATCTGGACACGGTGACACATGCCTGTAATCCCAAGCTCTTGGGAGATAGAGGCAAGAGACTCAGGTGTTCAAGTGTCCATCCACATAGCAGTCTAAGTGCATGAGACCCTGTCCCAAACAAACAAACAAACAAACAAACAAAACAAAACAAAATGATTAGTGCTTGTCAGATTCCTGTCACTGAAACAAATGAAAATTTTAACGGGGTTGAAGGTTTGGTGTGTGGTCACTCAGGTTTGTTGCTTCAGGATTGTGTCAGCACAGAACATCAGGGCAAAAGGGTATGGCAAAGGATAATGCTTACCTCAGGACCACTGCTATGGCCAGGAAGCAAAAGGAGGGAGGAGGGAAAGGACAGGGCCAGAAAGAAGGAAAGGAAGAAGAGAAACAGGGATAAGAGAGGAAGAGAAAGAATCCATTGGCTTGACCTAGCTTCCTCCTGCCTAGGGCCGACCTCTGAAAGGGTCCCTGCCTTCCAGTGGCATCAAGATCTGAGGACCAAACCATCCACACACGGAACTTTGGAAGGAACATTCAAGATCCAAGCTACAGCTTGGTGGTCCTGAGGCAGAGGATGCTAAGGTGTGACGTGGTGACTCTCCATCCAGTGCTCACTGCTGTTGGCAGCATATTCTCTGGGTTTGCTTCTCAGTGTGGGCTCCCACAGAGTGGGGCGTGACAAAGGTGGCAGATCCTTCCAGAATATTTGTTCAACACATGAGCCCATCCCCCAGGGTGTTGGCCCGAGCACAGCCCTGACTACCACCCCCTTCACGCACGTGCAGAAGATGTGGAGCTCAGAACCAGTAGCTTAAATCAAACTGAAACAAAGAGATGACATAAAGGTCTCCCAGACTGTGACTAAGGCCCCAAACGGTGCTTTCCTTTAAGGGCTTGGAAAGGGTGTGGGGCTCACGTGAATATCTCCTTGATCCTAATGCCTAAAGCAAGCTGGAAAATCCCGTGTGCTCCTCCAGTTTCTCTAAGGGTGCGGACAGAGCTGGGAGGCCTGGGCTGGAAGAGTGCGCTTTAGTTCTGACTTGGCCTGTCAAAGCTGAGCATCTTTGCTGACAACAGCCATCAATCTTGGAGAGCTCAGTTCCTTCATCTCTAAGATCAGAGCAGAGAGACCCTGTCCTGTCCCTGCCTGCCTGAAGATGGGAGCTCTGTCAGCTTTGACGTGAATCTGCTTTGAAGTCACAGGCTTCTATTCAAGCCATTTACCAGAAAGGCAGGCCAATGAGCCTCCAGGGTGAATCGTCAAGGACCCCTGTGTGGTCCTGGGTGCTCGTTCCTTGAAGCGCTTGCCTTGTAAGCATGAGTACCTTGATGTCCCAGAACCCATGTAAAAAGGCCAGCGTGGTGCTCCAGGCCCGGTTCCTTGATAGCTTTAATTGCCAACTTGACACAGCCTTGAGTCACCTGACAGGGACTGCAGAATTGCCTAGATCAGATTGGCGTGTGGGTGTGTCTTTGAGAGAGTATCGTGATTGTTAACTAATGTGGGGCAGGAGGGCCCAGCGCACCGTGCGCAGCATCATCCATAACAGGTGATCCTGGACTGCACGAGAAAGCTAGCGAAACACGAGCCCTTCAGCCAGCCAACAAGCAGCCTTCCTCCACTTTTTCTGCTTCAACTTTGGCTTGAGCTCCCGCCTGATTTCCCTCAATGATGGACTGTGACCTGGAAGTGTAAGCCGAAATAAACCCTTTCCTTCCCTAAGTTGCTTTTGGCAAGAGTGTTTCATCACAGCAACAAACTGAAACTAGAACACCCTGGACCCCAGCATTGGTGAGGAGATGAGATGACCCCCAGGACTCACTGGACACGCAGCCGACCTGGTTGTATCTGTGAGTTAAGGCTTAGGCTTATTACTCTCTCCAGCCCCCGTCTCTCCCACCACCCTTTTCTGGCTGACACATGCTGCCAACATCTGATTTCTGATGAGAAATAGTCACACTGGGCTGTCTAGGACAAGACATGGATATTACTATCTTTCCTTTTAATAAACTTATTATGTTTACATGATGTGTGGGAGGGGCAAGGCATGCATGTGGAGGTCAGAGGACAACTTTGGAGAGCTGGTTCTCTCCTTCCACCTTTACTTGGTGCATTAGATACTTTTCTGCTGCCGTGATTAAAAAACAAAAACAAAACACCATCCCCAAAGGCAGCTGAAGGAAGAAAGAGTTTACTTGGGCTCATGGGCCCAGATAGAGACTCCATAATTGCTGGGAGGGCATGGCATCTGGGATAAGAAGTTGGGAGGTTACATCTTCTGCCTGCAAGCTTGAGGCTATGGAAGCCCGCCCAGTGGTACATTTCCTCCAGCAAGCCTCCACCTCCTCAAGGCTCCACAACCTCTCCACACAGCACTACCAACCAGGGACAAGTGTTCAAATATGTGAGCCTGGAAGAGAGACATCTCCTGTCTAAATCACCACACTTGGGTTTTGGGCATTGAACTCAGGCATTGATCCTCCGACCTCCACCTCTCTGACACCAGGGTTACAAGCATGCACCAACATGCCTGGTAATCTCTTTGGTTTTTGGGAATCACATTCAGGTACTCACAGTCCCAAGCAAGCACTTTACCGACAGAGCCATCTCCCAGCCCCATTTATCGAACTTTGGCTAGCTCAAACTGGTCCTAGTGGCAGAGTCCCTGAAGGCTTCTTCCCCAGCGTATCCCCCAAAGAAGCAGCCATCATTTAGACAAACGCCCACTTGCTCCCTTAGTGCTTCTGTGCCGACTGAAGCCGATCATTAACCCTCCTCATGGAATTTAACCTTAAATATGATCATCCCTGGGTATTCAGCCTGAAGGTGACTTACACCATACCCCTGCTTCTGAGGGGAAAAAAAGGAACAGCATAAAAGCCCCCAAATAGAAACTTGTGCAGTCGCCAGCTCAGGACGCATGCCCACACAACCATCCTGGTCCCACCTCAGGAGCATGCTCAGTCATTTACAGGAGCTGCTCAACGCTGTTGGAAAGAGCGGTGTGTCCAATGGCTTCCCCAAGCTGTCAGGGTTTTGAACACACATAAGGTGGGCTGGGCTGAGCTGCGAGGTTCCGCAGCCTGTGTGCATTAACTGCATCTCTAAAGTAAGTACCTCAACTTACAGTGGGTTCACTGGGATATAACCCTGCCTAAGTCAAAGAGCATGTGTGGTTATATACG
Source organism: Psammomys obesus (assembly GCF_907164565.1). Lineage (NCBI taxonomy): Eukaryota > Metazoa > Chordata > Mammalia > Rodentia > Muridae > Psammomys > Psammomys obesus. Next base: position 67,221,475 of record NW_026585504.1, on the reverse strand, counting down.
TGACGGCATAATCATCTAAAACTCCCCATTGACAGCTGGCCTGGCAGGGCAGGCCCATCCGCGTCGCGCCGCCACATCCTGTAAATGCGTGGACAGCACAAATGCAAAATATCTGTACATATGTTTCCTTGAGGGAAAGATTTTACAAGTCCGTATGCATAAGTATTGTACATGTGTGTAGTACCTAACATAAAAAGATTTTTAGTAAGTTCACCAAAATGCAACTTAGGTTTATGCCTGAACTACAATGGCATATTATTTTGATTTTCATATTCATGTGAGTGTGACGTAGTCTCATGAAACACGAGCAGGCTGGCTGTGAACTTAATCTGTAGTTGGAGATGACCTGGAACTTCTGGCCTTCCTGTTTTTACTTCCCGAGTGAAAAGGCATTTAATTGCCTCTAGGACTACAGGCCTGTGCCACCACACCTGGTTTACAGTGCTGGGGGTTAAACCCGAGGCTTCACTCACAAGGGGCAAGCGCTCTATCACTTAAGCCCTGCCTTCAGCCTCATGTCTATAGATTTCAAAATCTCAAAAGCAGCCTTTGGATGGGCCAAGAACGGGCAAGCCGGTTAAGTCTGCCGTTCCCAGTCTGCCCTCAGTTGGCCGCTCACATCCCAGTCCTGGCCATCTGGAGGGTAAGCCAGCCGTACAGTGTCCAGGGAGATCATCAGAAAGGATTCCAGATGTCACAGCTCATGGGCCAAGCTGTCAAGAAAACAGTCTAGAAAGACAAGTAAGTTCAAGGAATTACGTAGGAGTGGGCGCGGCGAGGATCGGGTTGCTGGTGCTCGCCTGGCTTGAGTGGAGCGCAGGAGGATCGGGAGTTAAGGACACCTCTGACACACAGTGGTTCAAAGCCAGCCTAGAACACATGAGACCTGCCTCAAGAAAGTGGGAGGGGTGAGGCAAAACAAGGCAAACAAATTACCAGGGTAAAAATGCAGCATCGCATAGTTGAAAGGTGATGCGGGAAGTTTTTCTACGTTTCCTTTTGAAGTGCCGGGGAAATCACCTGAAGCAAGTGAGAGGGTTTGCTTAGAGGAGGTCAGGTCCCCAGCAAGTCTGCAAAGATGAACAGCATCCTGACAGCCCCCAAGCAGGGCTCACAAACACAGGGGAACACCTCTCAAGCTCCACCTCCTCCCGGCTCCTCAGACAGCTCCTCAGGCACTGCTTTGAAGAATGTGAACAACTCCTTCTTCTCCAGCTAGTATGAGAGAACTTAGAAAGGAGATGACTTTGGCCCTTAAGTTGGCTTTGACCCCATGACCCCAAGCATCCCTGCCATCAAGGGACTTTTCCACCCACAATGGGACTCCATTCTCTCTGCATCTATTTACCTTAACAGCAGAGCCTCTGGGTTACAGTTCAGAGTAGGTACTTCATTAAAAAATACACACACACACACACACACACACACACACACACACACACACACACGGAACATCCAGGTGTGAGGAGCCTCAGGTTCTTCATCCTCTCTTGACTCATCCTCTGAGACAGCAAAGGCCAGCTCCACCTCCTCAACTCTCAGTCACCTTTGCTACCCTTCTTTCCTGAAGCTGAAGGCCGCCTCCATTGACAGAGACCAAACGCACCATGTCATTTTTCCAGTTTATCTTAAAGGGGCCAGGTATTTCACCTTTGGCCAATGAAGGTTACAAAAAAGGCGCCTAAGAGGCTGGGGAGATGGCTCATGTGGCCAAGTACTTGTCAGGACCTGAGCCTGACCCCCAGAATCCATGTGAAAAATCTAGGGATGGCAGTGTGTGCTTATAATCTTGTGCTAGAGATAGGCTCCCCAGGGCTTGATGGCCAACCAGCCTAACCAACTTGCTAAGTTCCAGGACAGTAGGAGACCTGTCCCAAAAACAAGGCAGACAGCATTTATGAGAAATGATACCTGAAGTTGTCTACACATGCATACACATGCTTTCACATACATGAATACAGATATACACACAAAACGTTAACAACAGATGTACAAATAGTTCTCCAACAACAAGCAATACAGTTTAGTTATATTTCTTGGTCTCTTAGCAACGTGTGTGTTAATATATCTATAAAAATGAGGGTGTTGACTAGATAAGGAGAAAAAAGAGACATTTTCATTAATTTCCAGTTTGAAGATAAAACTATGAAACGAAATGAAAAGTCCTCAGAAAACAAATCTGATTGTTTTATAAGATATGTTTCTAGATTAAATAGAATCATTGCTCTCTTTAATCTCAGGCTGCTGTCACAAACCGCTACAGAGGTTGTGGTAATTATGGCTGCATCATTGAATTCCCCAGAAAAAGTTTTGGAAGACTGAAAATGCCGATATCCAAGCCTCACCCCTAGATATAAGGCACAAACAATTTGGGATAGAAGAATCAGTTATTTGGCACATGTCTAGCTTGTGTGTGTGTGCATGTGTGAGCAAGTGTGTGTGCCTACAGATGTTTATGTGGAAGCCTGAGGTTGACAGAAGATGCCCGCCTCATTTTTCAAGCAGCATTTCTCACTGTCTCTGAAGCTCGCCTTTGCAGTATGGGCTAGCCTGGCTGGCCAGGGAGTCCCAGGACCTTTCTGTCTTCATCCTCCCACCGTTAGTTTCAGACACAAAAGCCGATTCTGGAGACCAGAACTCAGACCCTCATGTTTGTTGCTGACCACCTCCTTTCCCCTCTGACAGTTTTCTGTGTGGTTATGTCATGAGTGAAGGTTTCTCATGGCAGTGGGGCTGACCCAGCGCCTTGGACTTGCAAGGTAAGCATTCTCGCTCTAGGCTGTGTCTACGTGTCCACGGCGCCGTCTGCATGTCCACGGTGCTGTCCACACGGCACGTCCACATGTCCACAGTGCCATCCACATGTCCACGGTGCCGTCTGCATGTCCACGGTGCCATCCACACAGCACGTCCACATGTCCACAGCGCCATCCACATGTCCACGGCGCCGTCTGCATGTCCACGGTGCCGTCCATACGGCACGTCCACATGTCCACAGCACCATCCACATGTCCACGGCGCCATCCACATGTCCACAGCACCATCCACATGCCCACGGTGCCGT
>NW_026585504.1:67214749-67218401 GCF_907164565.1 Psammomys obesus | reverse complement strand
GCGCCATCCACATGTCCACAGCACCATCCACATGCCCACGGTGCCGTCTGCACGTCCACGGCGCCGTCCACATGTCCACAGCGCCATCCACATGTCCACGGCGCCGTCTCAATTATTTGAGTATTTGAGCTTTTCCTGCTGGTGTGGGTCAACTTCAGCTGTGACTTTGTGACTGATCTGAGGCCCAGGGTCTTGGGTGGGCTGGTGGTGTGGAGTTAACTCTGCTCTACATGGAAGTACTTATAAAATAGTTAATGAGATCTCCTACAGATCCCTGGAGGAGGGCACGACCCGCCGCACTCTATATCATTACAATTATTTATTATTGGGAGTGTGCCTGTGTGCCACTGCTCAAGTGTGGATGCCTGAGGACAACATGGAGGGTTTGTTCTTTCTACCACCTGGGTCCCAGGGACAGAGCTCAAGTCGTCAGGCTTGTCAGCAAGAGTCTACACACATCTATCTCACCAGTCTGTGTGTGTGTGTGTGTGTGTAGAACAGAGATGAACCTTGAGCATCCTTCCCAGGTGCCATCTACCTTGGTTTTTGTGAGACAGATCTCCCTGGCCTGGAACTCACCAAGCGGGCCAGCCTGGCCACGGAGCCCCAGGGAGCCTTTGCTCCTGCCTCCTCAGCACTGAGATTGCAAGCACACAGCACCATGCCCAGCTTTTTCACACGGGTTCTGATGCTTGAACTCAGCTCCTCCTGCTGCCCAGAAAGTGTTCCTTTTAACCAACTGACCCACCTTCCAGCCCCAAATGACCCCATTTTATATATACATGATGGAACGGGGTCTCAGACAAACTGAGGAAGCTGCCAATGGGTACACATCAACTAGGAAGTAATGGAGTTACAGCCTGTGATGCTAAAACCAGGGCTCTGGGTCCACCTTCCCGAGCAGTTCTTGCCCTCTACAGTAATCATCCTCTCCCCTCTCCTCCTCTCTCATCTCCTTTTGTCACAACAGTCTTTCCATGTCTACGCTAGCTTGGACCAGTGGTCCAGGCTCCTCCCTCTCACCTCTGACCCTGTGGCGCTGTCCTGGAAGTTTTATCTGTCTGGTGGCCCTAAGACCACCATATCATCCCCACCTCTGCCGCACCATGGTTAAGAAGATTACTCATATCGCAACAGAAAAATGTCCAATTAATACCAATGTGATTGGCAAAGACCATCATTCATCAGGTGGCCCCAAGGGCAGAGATCACAGGGGCAGCTCCATTTGCTGGGTGCTTCTCTGTCTGTTTCAGCCACAGGTTCACTGTCATGCTTTACCAATGTCTGTGGACCTGCTGGGATAATTCACACGTTATCAAACACACACAGACACACACACACACTAAGATTTGCTAATAGCAGTCAAGGAGCAGAGACTGTTATGTGAGAATAAAATACACTATAAAATGAGACCTTAGGGTGATAGAATGAAAAAAGACTAGAAATCTCCCCTCCTAACACAAGCCGCCATCCAATAAGTTAAGAGCTAAGGTTGTCCCAATACACACACACACACACACACACACACACACACACACACACCACGGGAGTGTCTTCCTTTTCTGAAGGAACTCCACTGCATCCCATAAACCAGAAAAATAGCGTGACAAGAAGCCGGTGTCTCGGCTCCTTGACGTACTCTGTCAGATTTTGTCTGTGCCACCGTGGGGACAATTGGCAGGTTCTGATTTTTTTAACTTACACATATTTATTTATGTAATGTTTTGAGACAAGGTCTCATGTAGCTCAGGGTGGTCCTGAATTCTTGTTATGTGGCTGAGAGTTACCTTGAACCCCCGAACCTCCATCGTCTGCTTCCCAAAAGCTAGAATTACAAATGAGTAGAGCCACAACAAGAACAAGCCAGGGAGGAAAAAAGGTGGACCAATGTCTGTGTGGGTTCCTGTGTGTCTGACTGTGGGCGTGTGCGTGTGAACACAGCTGTGCACATGCCATAGAGCACATGCAGGTCAGGCAGCGCCGGACGCCAGTCCTCACCCTCTGCTTGCGTGGGACAGGGTCTCATCCTTGGCGCGGGGAGGGCGAGCTGGCTAGCCAGCTTTGGAGAACCCTTGTGCCTCTGCCTCCCGACGGCTGCAGTGCTAGAATCACAGGCCTGGCCGCAGTGCCCAGCTTCACTTATGTTCTGAGAATCTGTGCGCATGTCCTCAGGCCTGGGTGGCAATAGCTTCTCCACTGAGCCCTCTCAGTGAGGAAGCTTGGTGTGAAGACAAGTGGCCTTTGCATACACGAGTGAAGGACAGAGGGGGAGCCACGCACCTCCTCAGGAGAACATTCTGCGCAGGAGTACTGGTGCCTGATTGTAAGTCCTAAAACCCAGGCTCACACTGGAACATGTCTGGGCTGTCCCTCCAGGGACAAAGGATACTGCCCACCGCCAGCTAGGCCAGAAGTCTCCGGATGTGTTTTCCCTGTCAGCTTTCTCAGAGAACCCCAAACCAGCCATGTGAGAAGCTCCACATTTATGCCAAAGAAAAACAGGAGAGGGATTATTCCTTTTATCTCAGGCCTCACAAAAGCAGCCTTTTATTCGAGGGAAACTCCCTGGCACATGGGTGGAAAATGGTTTGAGGGTTAGAGTGTGATTGTCACTGTATATGTCGTATATGTATAAATCTATCCCCGCACAGAGCAAGGAGGCCCTGCAGCACGGGTGCATCTAGTCAGCTCCAGACACACTTCCCTCCCTCCCCAAGGAAGCCTTTGCAAGCCGCCCTGCGGAGACAGAAGCATGACCCTCCAGCTGTGCTAGACTGCAAGTTGTAAACTGCCTTGAGAGGCCCTGGTGCTGGACTCTGTGCCCTGCCAGAGCCCTTCAAGAGGTGCAGTGACTCCTCCAGTCACCCAACCCTCGGTGCTCCACTCAGAGCTATTCTTTTGTTTCACTGGGTTTTTATTAGCATTTCCTTTCTATAGTCAAGGAAAATACCCTCTTTGTAAGATTCAGAAAATACGTAAGAACACAAAGAACTGGATTTGAAACCCCCATGCCCCCTCCAGAGAAAAGCGCTCCTTTGCAGCCACTCTGGCCAGCCACTTGTGAAGACACGACGCAAAGATTTGGATTTTCCATCATTTTTGTGTGTGTCCAAAGCTCCTCTGGGTTCAAGGAAGATGGTCCAGTCTTCAAGGTGTGGCCATCCCAGAACTTTCATTAAAAGCCACAGATAACGATGCACACTTAGGGTTCTAGGGCTGAGGAGGGAGAGACAGGCAGATTCTTGAGGTTTGCTGGACAAACAAACAGCCCAGCCACATCAGAGAGTGTCAGGTTAAAGGTGAACAAATGGGCTGGAGAGTTGGTTCAGTTGGTTAAGGGCTGAGGGCCTGGGTTCAATTCCCAGCAGCTCCCATGGTGTACCTCACAACCAATCTGTGGCTCTAGTTCTAGGAGATCCAATACTCTCTTCTGTATTTCTTGAACTCACTCCATGTACATATGGCTCATGTACATGCAATGAAAACACCCATACACATAAAATAGGGTAAAGCAATCCAGAATATATACATTTTAAAAGTGAGACACTCTCTCTCAAAATCCAAGGTGGCCATGCCTGAAGAATGACAGTCAAGGTCGTCTGCTGGCCTCCACGCACACAGTCACACACACACACACACACACACACACACA
>NW_026585504.1:67178198-67214649 GCF_907164565.1 Psammomys obesus | reverse complement strand
CACACACACACACAGCCACACACACACACACACACACAGCCACACACACACACACACAGCCACACACACACACACACACATAAACATTGTCCAAAAATGATTAGTTATTCCACAAATGAACATTTCAGAATCATCTAGCAACTCATACAAACTTGAAGATATGAGATATGAGAAAGTAATGTGGATAAAAAGCCAAGCAAACAAGAGGAAAATACAATCATTTCTTTAAGATGGCCTACCCACCCAACTCCCCCCACAGCCCATATTTTGTGTTTGTATGTAGGTAGGTACCTGTGTGTACATGTGCCTCACACATTTTTCCACCTGGTCACTCCCTTCCCCTCCCCTCTTCTTCGTTGCCTTCTCCGGCACTCCTAGAGGTTCCCTTCCGGACCCCTGGGATGCTGAGAGCTACAGCCTTAGAGCTGCGCGAACAGGCGTCTGCACACTGGGAGCCATCAGAGCCATCGAGCTGTTTCCACCTCGACAACCCACGCTCTGCTCCAACAACAGCCAGGTCAGCCGCCAGCTGCACGGCAGCAGCCTGCAGGTTAATCGGCTCATGTGACAGAGACAGAGAGCCAACTGGACCCCATTACATGGAACCGCTTGCAGTCAGACTCCACTGTGCTTCCTATCCATCCTCATATTTTTCCAACCCTCTAAGAGACGAGACAGGAGGCAGGCTTAAAGAAGAGGAATGTCTTCCCATCGGCCACCATTCCAGAAGGCTGCTTTTCTGCCTAGCCTCCACTCCCTCCTCCCTGAGCCCGGCAGAGCCAGCAGCCACTTCCACAGCCTTGAAGGCATCGGAAGACGGACCACACGCTCTATCTTTTTGTCATCTGATAGATTGTGTCCTGTAGTTTCCGGTTTCCATTTGCACAAGTGTTGACTCCTGGTTTCTGAAAAGATTTGGCTAAGGCTTTGTTTGTTAGCTTTTCTATTTCAAGTACATTTAGATTCTCTGACGTCTCCAGAAATAATTACCAGCCTGCCGAATCTAATACCCAGTTCATCATACTCTAACATTGACTGCCCAGGTGCAAATCTATACTCCCCTTAGACGTAAGAGCAAATTTCCCCTGAGCAACGCCTGCCTTGCTATCTTACTCTAGCTAATATTGATCTTCCTACTCTCCTCCAAAGCCCCTTGCAGTGTGCCAATAATTTTGTTATAGAAACCTTTTATTAATGGGCTCCCACAGCTTAATTTTGTTTAGTTGAGTTTAAAAAGAAAAAGTCAGAAGAAAAAGAGCAACAGTTGACAAAATGTTTTTTTGCTCCCAAAGTTAAGACACCTGTGAAGTGGTTTGTGGGAGCTGGGGTGTCAGTGTGGGTAGGCAGTGCTGCTATAAACAAAACCTCTACCAGCTGCTACAGTGCTCTGAGTCGCTTGGAACAGGAGGGTGTCCCACTAAGCTGCAGATTCTGCTTATACTCGGAGTGACTGGCATCTCAAGACCCAAGCCAACCAGACATCTCTTAGCTGGCTGTCTCCGCGATGCTGAGACAACCAAACGAAGAAAGCCCAAGATGCACAGGGAGAGAGTGTGGGCTGACAGTGTCAGGCATGTTTGACGTGAGAAGGGATGTCTTTTATCCCAAGATCAGCCTCTACACAAACTGATTAAATCAGTCTCATAGAGATGAGCTGGTTTCCCCAGGCTGACAGAGTGGTTGTTAACAGTTCTTCACAGTGAAGCTAATCAGAGTGAAAGTCATGACAGGAAAGATCCTACCCACAATCCCAGCGGCCAACCACAGGTGAGGCTGCCACTGAAACTCCCTGACGCGGTCAGCGGCTAGGCTAGGCCTAGGGCAGGAGCCCTGCAGAGGCCTCACACCTGCTCCAGACCTGGGCTTTCCAGCCTTGGTGGTAGGGCCTCTGTTTCCATAGATGCAGATTACACCACACTCTAGAGTGACTGTGGTTAGGGAGGTGGCTGCACACTGAGCAGAGCCACCATCGAGTCTCCTTTCACCCTACATTGTAGATCTACTAAGATTAAACAGAGAACATAGGAGAGCTAAGTCCAACATACGCTCTCCCTAAAAACTGTTCTGTTTGCCTGTGATCACACCAGAGGCGCTTTCAACTGAGGAACTTTTAATACTAAGGGTGTTAAAGACAGATCGTTCATATGGCTGCTTAGATGTTTACGTAGGTGGGTAGATCATTGGCTGGATGGATGAGAGGGATGGTTGTTTGATGGTTGGATAGGTGGAAAGATGGCTGAATAGGTAGGTAGGTGGATCAATGGAGGATGGATGGATAGATGGATAAAAGGTAGGTGAATGGGTAGATGGATGAATGATATAGGTAGGATGGATGGGTGGGTGGCTAGATTGTATAGGTGTGTATGTATATATATGTACATCTATACAAGGGAAGTGGGGGAGAGGGATGGGGGACGGATGGATACTCAATGTGGCAGATAAGGAGATAAAAGGATGGATAGGTATATTAACAAATGGAAAATGGGAGACTGAAAAGGAATCAGACATAAATTCCAGAAAATGTAGAATAAGAAATTAAGTAGCTGTTTGCCTCGAAGGTGCAAGTGTCCCGACCTGAAAACAAGTGGAGATGGGAACAGGATACATATTGTTGATAGCGCTAGTATGAAAAGAAGAGGACAAAGCTGGGACTGTGAAACATCACCAAACAGAGCATGGCTCAGAGAGAAGACAGGCAGTACTGTGGTGCTGGTGGGGAATGCCAGAGAGAAGAAACTTCTGGGAAAGGCAAAAGAACCTTGCTTATTGGTAACCTTGGTAATTTTGGCAAAGTTTCTTTTATGGCCGGCACCCTTGGGGCATCATCAAATATCATCAAATGACATCATTTCATGAAGCCATTTGTCCAACCACTCCACTAACTCCTTCCCCTTACCAGCTCATAGAATGTGTGGAAAACGAACCTGAGAGATGATTCTGGTCAGAAGTGTTTGCTACCTTTAATCCCAGCAGAAACAGGCAGATCTCTGTGAATTCAAGGACATCCTGGTCTACCAAGAGAGTCCAGCACAGACATGGCCTGTTACACACACACACACACACACACACACACACACACACACACACAAACTCACACACAGTGTTTACTATTGTGCACATGAATAGACTTGTAGAGACCTCACTTTCCTCAAAGGTTGTATGGGGTGAGAGCATTTACCCCAACAGCTGGAAGATCTGTGTTCTCTGAACTTATTAATAGCCTTTGACTCTGCTGGCATATAAGACTTCTCTTTTCCTGCCACTCTTTTGAGTCTTTCACTGAACCCATCAATGTCCTACTAAAGATCAGGAAAAGGAAACATATTTCAAACCTCCTACCTTGTGCTATTTGTTGACAGTGGAAAGTTTAGTAAAGAGGTTAAAGGGCTTGCACAGTGGTATCGAGGGTCAAGTGTGAATTTCCTTTTTTGAGCAGGGACAATCAAGGAGCTAGGGATCCAGCTCAGCTGACGGAGTACTTCTCTGGAATGAGCAAAGCCTTGGATTCCATCCCCACCGTTGCATAAGACATGGCATAGTAACATACTATGAACTAAGGCAGTGCAAACAGAAGCATTCAAGACTACCTTTGATTACATAGCAGCTGAGGCTGACCTGCGCTCCATAACATTCTGTATCAGAAAGAAAGAAACAAACAAACAAACCAAGAGTTGGTGAGGAATGCTGTCCTGAGACTAGGAAAAGCCCTCTGCACCCCTGCTCTCACCAATCCTGTACATAATACGACAGGAATGGAACTAGAACTCATGTCTAGGGGTTCTGTACAGTAACGGTCTCCCATAAATGCCTGTTAAGCTGCATGTCCAGGAAATTTTGGTGGAATTCGTTTTGGAAAATAGTTTGGTGAAAGTCTTCCAGCTGAGAATATGGCTGCAGACCAGTGATCGTTCTCTTCATCTTTTAAATGACCCCTGAATGTTAATGAGGCACACACCCAAGCTAGATATTACATTTTACAGACAGGGCATCTTCACATGCAGTCATGAGTCTCGCCTGATGAGGAAGGGCATGAGTGTCCTCTTGTCCCTTCGCTCCCTTACTAGCTGGGTTGATGAGAGCTACAGCATTGATCCTAGATGGTAAATAGAAGCTGGATACCCACAGTACCAGTCACTCCTTCAGCTGGGCCCACTGACAGATGCTGTGCTGTGAGAAAGATGAGTGAGTGACCTTTCTTCTTGGTTGTCACCATACGTGGAGGGAGGGTGTACCAGTAACTAAATCAGAATCTTGTTACTAATTTAAAACATTGCTGTGGGGTCTGGGTCCAGGAAGAGTTAGAAGGGAAGACACACACAGTGGAAACAAAGCTCTGAGCACATTTGTGAGAACGTTTCTAGATTACACTGACATGGGAAGACTCATCCTGCACGTGGGGGCAAAGTTCCCTGTTCGGGTCTAGACTAGGTAAAAAGGAGAAGGCCAGCTGAGCAGCAGCCTTCACCTCTCTGCCGCCTGACTGTCGGGTCCAGCGCGCCCCGCTGCCCTTCCACTGTGCCTCTCTACCACGATGGATTGTGCACCCTCAAACTGTGAGCTCAAACAAATCCTTTCTTTCTTAAGTAGCTTTTGCCCGGTGTTTTGTCCCAGAAACATCTAACATAATTGAGACGGGCACCAAGGTAAGGGAATGACCCTACCCACCTAGCAGCAACAATAAAGATCACAATCTAAGCTGTTGTGCAATTGCACGTGTGTGTGTTTGGGGGAGGGTAAATGTGCAAGTGCATGCATGTGTACACGCATGCATGTGGAAGCCAGAGGTCAGACTCAATACTCCTCCAGAGCTCCCTAATCTGGTGTTTGAAAGATGATCTCTCACTGGGCCCCTGGGCTAAACAGGTAAACTGGGTTGGCTGGGCCTCCAGGCCACACTGATCCTCCTGTCTCTGCCTCCCTGTGACAGGATTACGAGGGCACACCACCACACACAGATTTTCCACGGGAGTTTTGTGGAGAAAACCAGAGCCTCAGGCTGAGCTACCTCCCTCAATCCCGCACCATCACATTTCTAATAAGCAGGTTCAGAGCAAATTCCCAGTTGGATTTCACCCCAGTCACTAGACCCTAGGAAAGGTTCTTCTAGAAATACCTGTCACCGGGAGTCCATCCTCTGGGGATAGAGTCAAGAGGTGCTGGCCCTGGTTCTCAGCCCTAAGAACCATGCAACAGTACCTCCTCAAGCAAAGAGCACCCCCTCCTCACAGCCAGGTCAGACAACCTGTTAGTTTGCATTTCCCAAGCTGTTTTATCGCCCATGAGCGGCAAACATGTTTCTCTCCTCCCCAGGGAGGCCATTTCTACTGAGATCTCTGTGCCTCGCTTCATCTCCTTAGCTGTAATTTGTGGCTAGGGAAGGAAATGTGTGTGAGAGAGAGCCGTTGCCTTGGTGCTAGTGGCCTTCCAATCTTCTGCTCCAAACAAATGTTGTGCTTGATGATAAGATGAAAGCTGGGCCTCTGAGCTCAGGAGACAAGCCAAACCCAAATACCAAACTGGCACAAGCAGGTGTGTGACTCATCTCGTCTGAGCTCTGCTCACCTCTGTTTAGAGAACTGTGCTCACCCACACCTTGCCTAGGAAGTCCACTCTATAAAAAGCCCCTGATAGGAAAGGGAGACCCACGTAACAACTGAAGCTCAAGGACTGCTTTTAAGCAAGAAAAATAGTAAAACACAGCAAAGATTTCCGCCACGTTTGTTTAACAACCACATCAGAGAGACAATCCTAACAGCCAACTGTGTTTGATCTGAAGGTGCCAACTTGACAGAATCGCACCTTGGACCATCTGCATTTCCTCTAAACATTGCTTCTCCTTTTAAACAACACAGAGGGACCCAGTCACATAGTCCATCTTCAGAGCCTCAACATGGAGGGCTTTAAACAGTGGTAAGAAAAAAAGAAATAATTGAAGAATAAATCAATAAAACGTGGCATAAACGTGATGAATATTATCATACAAAGATAAGTTGTTTTGACAATATGCTTCAGTATGGAGGGAACTTGAAAAATTAGAAACTGGCATTAAACAATATAAACCAGGAGTGGAGAGACAGGTCAGACGGCAAAGTGCTCGCCTGGTAAGCACAAGGGCCCACACACCCTCACAGGATCCCCAAAGCTCCTGTCTTTAAAAGAAATAAAAGCCAGGCTAGGTGGCTCACCCTTGTGCTGCCAGCACTGGGGGGCAGAGACAGGTGGATCCCGAGGGCTGCCTGGCAAGTTGCAGGCCAGTAAAAGAGAGCTTGTCTCAAAGAAAAGGTGGTGGTCCCGGAGGAATGACCCTGGAGGCTGCACTCTAACCTCTACACTAGCACACACACAAACACATGTTTGTTTTTTGTTTGTTTAAATAATAAACATTGGGCCAGTGAGTACACAAACAAAAAAACAAGAATTGATCACTGGACCCTATAGTGGAACAAGAAAACCAACTCTCAAGAGTCGTCTTCTGCAGCATCTTCAACAAATGGTGCTGGTCCAACTAGATGTCTACATGCAGAAAAATGAAACTAGATCCATATTTATCACCCTGCACAAAACTAAAGTCCAAGTGAATCAAAGACCTCAACATAAAACCAGATACACTAAATCGGTTAGAAGAAAAAGTGGGGAAGAGCCTAGAACTCATTGGCACAGGAGACAACTTCCTGAACAGAACACCAACAGCACAGGCTCTAAAAGAGCAACAATCAATAAATGGGACCTCATGAAATTGAAAAGCTTCTATAAAGCAAAGGGCACTGTCGTAAGAACAAAACTACAGGCTACAGACTGGGAAATTATCTTCACCAACCCTATATCTGACAGAGGGCTAATATCCAGTATATATAAAGAACTAAAGAAGTTAAACAGCAACAAATCAAGTAACCCAATTAAAAAATGGGGTACAGAGCTAAACAGAGAATTCTCAACAGAGGAATAGAATGGCAGAGAAAAACTTAAAGAGATGATCACCACCCTTAGCCATCAGGGAGATGCAAATAAAAATGACCCTGAGATTTCACCTTATACACATCAGAATGGCTAAGATCAAAAACTCAAGTGACAACACATGCTGGAGAGGATGTGGAGAAAGGGGAACCTTCCTCCATTGCTGGTGGGAATGTAAACTGGTACAACCACTTTAGAAGTCAATCTGGCACTTTCTCAGACAACTAGGAATAGCGCTTCCTCAAGATCCAGCTATACCACTCCTAGGCATATACCCAAAATTTGCTCAAGTACACAACAAGGACATTTGCTCAACCATGTTTGTAACAGCTTTATTTGTAATAGCCAGAACCTGGAAACAACCCAGATGTCCATCAACGGAGGAATGGATACAGAAATTGTGGTATTTTTACACAATGGAATACTACTCAACAATCAAAAACTAGGAAATCATGAAATTTGCAGGCTAATGGTGGGATCTAGAAAAGATCATTCTGAGTGAGGTATCCCAGAAGGAGAAAGACACACATGGTATATACTCACTTATATAGACCTATAAGATATGATAAACATAATGAAATCTATACACCTAAAGAAGATAAACAAGAAAGAGGACCTGGGTAAGATGATCAATCCTCACTTAGAAAGACAAATGGGAGGTGCATTGGATGTAGGAGAAAACAAGTAACAGGACAGGAATCTACCGCAGAGGGCCCCTGAGAGACTCTACCTAGCAGTGTATCAAAGCAGATACTAAGACTCATAACCAAACCTTCAGCAGAGTGCAGGGAACCATATGAAAGAAGGGGAGTTTGTATGATGTGGAAAGGATAGGAGCTCCACAAGGACCAAACATATCTGGGCACAGGGGTCTTTTCTGAGACTGACACTCCACCAAGGACCATGTATGGATATAACCTAGAACCTCTGCTCAGATGAAGCCCGTGGTAGCTCAGTAACCAATTGGTTTCCCATAGTAAGGGGAACAGGGACTATTTCTGACAGGAACTCAATGGCAGGCTCTTTGACCTCCCCACCCCCCAAGGGAGGAGCAGTCCTGCTAGGCCACAGAGGACTTTGCAGCCAGTCCTGAAGATACTTGATCAAACAGGGTCAGATGAAAGGGGAGGAGGTCCCCCCCATCAGTGGACTTGGAAAGGGCCAGGGAGGAGATGAGAGAGAGAGGGAAGGAGGACTTGGGAGGAAATGAGGGAGAGGGATACAGCTGGGATACAAAGTTAATAAAATGTAACTAATAAAAAAAGAGTTGTCTTCTGACTTACATAAGCATGCCATGGCCTGTACTCATCCACACTGACATACACACTCCCCTCTCTCTATTCCTGTCCTCTGTGGTGTGTGTGTGTGTGTGTGTGTGTGTGTGTGTCTGTCAGTCTTTCTCTCCTCCCTCCTTCTCTCTCTCTCAAAAAAAAACCAAAACAAAACAAAACAAAACAGACAGAAAAGGTCACACAAGGACATTTACATAATGATCCAGAAGCGCTAAGTCCAGAGCTACAGAAAGTGTCGGTTATGAGAGGCTGTGGGAGGATCAGAATCCCTGCCTGTTGGATATGAAGGTTATCTGAGGAGGATGAAAACACTCTGAAGGCAGATGACACTAAATGTCCCTGGGCCATGCGCTCTCATTCTGTGTTCACGGACTTGAATGGTGTTTAAACAAACACACAGTCGGCTGGAGAGAGGGCTCCGCAGTGAGAACACACAGCACGGTTGACAGGGCTGGAGTTCCGATCCCAGCATCCTGGCGGCTCCTGAGCACCTGTAACTTCACCTCCAGGGGTGCTGGCGCTCTCTTCTGGTCTCTGAAGGCACTGCACTCATCTGTACATAACCCACGAGACACACACAGAGAAGACAGACCCAGACGTGTTAAAATGTAAACCCACGATACAGCAGTACCTTTGCTTTGTAATGTTTCGTGTGTGATTTGGAAATAGTGCTAGTGTGTTGGTTTTGTCGCTGTGCACGCTTATTGTAAATTTTAAATGTGCATAAGTAGAAGACATTAGTACGTATGTTATATATACATGTGTATCTATACATTGACATGTGTGAGTGTTTGTTCCTGAGATATTATAAGGTAAAAGCAACAGAAATTGGGCTTGGAAATGGTTCATCAGTTAAAGGTCTTTACCACCAAACCTGACAACCCGAGTTTGAGCCCCAGAACCCACATGGTGGAAGAAGAAAACTCCCACAAGTTATCCTCTGACCACTAACATAGGCCATGGCATACATGTGACCATGTGCCCAAACACACATACATGTATACACACATACATATAAAAATAAAAATAAAAACAAACAAAAGAAAACCTTTTGAGTAACAGAAACTTAAATTGTTGTCAAAAAAAGCAATGCATGCCTAAGATGATAACTATGTCAATTACCCTATGGATCCTGTACACTATACAAATGTATTAGAATGCCATATCATGCCCCATAAACATGTATCATCACTCTGTGTCAGTTAGAAACAGAGGTCTGGGAAAAGCAGTGCTGCGCCAGTGTGCTGAGCCTGAATCCTTAGAATGCACACAAAGGCTGGATGCCTAGCACATGTCTGTACCCCGAGAGACAGGAGATCCAGAAGCTCCCGGGCCATCTAGCCTGGAGTGCACAGCTGCTGACGAGAGACTCTGCTTCAAACAAGATGGAGGGCAGTGGCCAGCACCTGAGGTTGTCTTCTGAGCTGCACACACACAGTTTGGTGCACACATATATGTATACACACATACACCATTCACACACAACAAATAATTCTTAAATAAATATAAAAGCAGGACCAAAAATATATAAAAATAAGAAAATGTTGAGTCAAGAGGCTTCTCTCCCTCACAAAAGAGCTGGGCTGCCAGAGCACACTCAAAATAACTTGTGAAAATTCCCAGACTCACACCGTAAGAAAAATGAGGCCAGACAAGCTTCTGCAAATGCCTGACCTGAAACCTCAGATAGTCCAGAGTGGCGAGATAGCTTGTCTGGGTGGTTTCAACTCTTGACCCAGAATTGAAACTCTCCTGAGAAGAGGGGTGTGAGTGGTGAGGTCTTTGAGTCACTCCTTCCTCCCCGGGAGCCTCTCACAAGTCCTGGCAGATAAGTCTGGTTTGTGGGCTAGCCTCAGCCTAAAGACCTACTTTGCAAGACTTGGAAGAGCTGAATGTCTGTGCCTCCTGGATACAGGCCCCGTGGTGGGACTTTGCTGAGAAAGGCAGCAGGGCAGAGGGAAGGGAAGATTGTAGGCTGAGCCATTCCATGAGACCAGCTTGGCTTGCTTCTGGTCTTTAAGAACTAACGTTCTAACAAGCTCCACCTTCCTGAGTGCAAACCAATTAGGGATCAGAGTCCCAGTGGCCCACTTTCTGGATTCCACCCTTTCTTCCTCCTAGGCTCCCCTTGGCTGTGCAGCCCTTCCCAACATTCTTAAATTCTTGCCTAAGGAGGAAGGACATCTAGCTGGTCACCACCTCCTAGCCACCCTGTATCTCTACCTCTTATTGTTCAGAGGAAAACTTGCAGGAATCAGCTCTTTCCTCCTACCAGGTAGGTCCCTGGGATCAAACTCGGGTCATCAGGCTTGGCAGCAAGCACCGTTACCTGCTGAGTCATTTCACCTCCTAAATCTCCATTTTGATAGAACAGTTACCTCTGCCATTCACGCCGTAGGACTAAGCAGCTCAGGATCATTCAATGTCTAACACCTAAAGTTAGGGTTTCAAGCTTTGTCATAGAAATTGGATGTTTCGCTGCCACCTTTCAAGTTACCCACTGGATTTTACTGCCTCCTACTGAGAGAGGGAACTGAGTAGCTCTCTCCCTATGTCTAGCACATAGCCAACCCAGAAAAGTCACTGCTAATAACCAAATGAGTGATATTCTCCAATTGGGTTCACCTGAAGCAGTGGAAAAAAACACCCAGGGTACAAAATAAGAAGACACCTAAGAAAGCTGCTGTGGCAGGTGTCAGATGCTGAACGTCACTTTATGTCACAGGCTTTGGGAGACCAGATGTAAGAGGAAAACATGGGAAAGTGGAAGTGGTGAGGGAACAGATGAAGAAGCTCACACAGAACAGAAGGACTGGATAACTCCTGGGGACGACTCACTCATCACTTCAGTTTGAATTTTTCTTTCCCCAAGTGTTCTGGGAAGTTGGTGCTACCTGCATTATTATGGTCAAAGCCTAGGCCACAACAGTCCCAAGAGCCCCAATAAGCTTTGTTTGGTCACCTATCCTCAATAGGCTCTGGCCTCCAGATACAGATGTGCGCACACACACTTTGTTCCATGAGTCTTGCTTCAACATCCTGGCACAGTCTCCCGGAGCCAGCTCTGATCCTCTGCTAGGCAGGTTCCCTGCAGTGTGGGCATAGTGACAAACTCAAGCACAATAAAGATGTCCCAGGAAGAATTCTCAAATGTCACATAACTGCACATTAAAAATTACTCCTGTTCTGGGGATGTAACTCAGCAGGCAGACTGCTTGACCAGCACACACAAAGCCTGAGGTCCCTCCTCAGTACCACAGAATGGAGCATACATCTGCACATCTATCATCTCAGAATTCCAAAGGTAGAGACAGGAAGATCAGGAGTTCAAGGTCATCCTCATATACATAGCATTAAAGGCTTAATGAGACCTTGTTCCACACAAAGAAAATATATGTACATTCCCAAGACCCTAAACAAGTAGAACTATAGAGCATTCTTGATGCTTTTCCCCTTCTGCCATGGATCTTCATGCTTTTGGAGGGATGGAAAAGGTTGTCAGAAAAAGACAAGCATGTGTAATCATCTACAGCAGAAAGAGGAGATGGTTTTGAACCAGTGTTGAGCAGCTTAAATAAAGAGTGAGCAAACAACTTCGAAACAAGAACATGCCCCATCCCAGGTACATCAAGCGGATTTCTCGAGATGAGTAGCACAGCACTCATCCTTCCCCCAATCTCTCTGCCTTAAGGGAAATCTGGATCCACTCATGGCGTCTCCTGATCGAGGACAGTTCTGAGATCAGGGACTCTCGATATTGCTTCTCAGACATCACCGATATGGAACAAATGGTGGCACTTTAAATAGGAACTGTGTCTTGCTCAGCCATCATCAGAGAAGCTTCCTCCTGCAGTAGATGGGAACAAATACAGAACAGCACAAGTGGGCAATGCACAGAGAATGAGAAACCTTGGAACACTCAGTTCTGCGAGGGGTGTCTCCATCCCATCCCTCAGGGCTCAGGGAACTCTGCAGAAGAGGAGGCAGAAAAATTGTAAGAGTCAGTGGGAACGGAGGACACAAGCAAGGCCTTCCAGACACAACAGGACAGACACACAGGTGAATTCACAGAGACTGAGGCAGCATGCGCAGGTCTAAGCCAGATGGGCCCTCGGTGCTGAACTAAGAGGAGAAGTGGACACGAGTCCCCATCCTCACCCAGAGGCTATCTCCAACAGACAACCATTCACAAAGGAAAAGCTGGCTTTCTCCAGTGGCATCTCATACTTAAAGGCTGGCTCCACCCCAACAGGATGGCCAATACAAAGTGAACCCCATGGTGTTTTTTCTTTGTTTTTGTTTGGTTTGGTTCTTGTTTTTGTTTTTCTCACTGTGCTTTGTCTGGGATTTTTATATATTTTTTACTTACAGATCTTTTGTTTATATATTATACTTTCTGATTTTGTTTTTATCATTTTTCTGTGTTTTTGTGAATGCGTGTATCAGCATTTATGTGTTTCTTGCTCGTTTATTTTTTATTTTTATTTTTTGGTTTTCCAGACTGAGTTTCTCTGTGTAGCCCTGACTGTCCAAGACTTGCTTTGTAGGCCAGGCTGACCTCTAACTCACAGAGATGTACCAGCCTCCCAAAGTGCTGGGATTAAAGGAGTGTGCCACCAGGCCCAGCCTCATGTGCTTTTTCTTTGGCTCTGTTTGTTTGTTCTTGACCTATTCTGATTTGTTTTTATTTTATTACTACTAATTTCTAAAGGATGTCTGTTTGTATTCTAATGAGAGAGAAAAAAAGAAATTGTGTAAATTTGGGAGGGTAGGGAAGTGGGAAGGGAAGTTTCCCTCGAACGAGGAAAACTGTAATAAGAATATATGATATGAAAAAATATTTTCAATAAAGAAATGGGGTTTAAGGCCAAGTAAATGGCTCTTTTGGTAAAGTGCCTGCTGTGCAAACATGAGGATCTCTTCAATCCAGTACATAAAAGTGTGTGTGTGTGTGTGTGTGTGTGTGTGTGTGTGTGTGTGTGTGTGAAGTCTGGGTGTCTTGCACCATGGTTTGATGGGGACAGTGTGAGGATTTTCAGGGGATGGTAACTCGATACAAACACTATTCGCATGCTTTGCCTCTAATATCATTGTTCCTCTGATAACATCAGTTGCTTTAACTTATGCATCTATTGGCTTCATAAAGAAATATCTTTGACTCTTCATTACAATAGTGAAAATGTGTCTGCTAACACGTGTTGCTGGAATTTAACTTTGTAATCGTCTAATAAGAAATTAGCATATCAGACTTCACGTAATCCTCTGAGAACACTCACTATGCTGTTGTTAATAAAATCCTCCCAAATGGCCCAGAATATTTAGCACTGGATAGCATTGTTTAAAAGTCCAAGTCTCCACATTTTCTTCAGTGGTGTAGCCATGGTGAGGTGCCCATGATAGGGTAACTACTGGCTGATACTCTTAAAAAGTCCTCTCACCCATGTACCCACAAGGAACAGCTCACCCACACCCCTGCATGTGACCTCTCACCCATGAACTTGTAAGTAACCGTGATCAAACTCATTGATTCACAAAAAAGACATGAAAGTAAATAAAAGGGGGACAAGTTGGTAACAAGAAGGAACACGGCAGGGGCAGGGAGGGAGAGGAGAGGGCAATGAGATTGAACATGACCAACTGCACACCTTATGAAAATGCCATAATGAAGCCATTATTATATATATTTAATACATGCTCATTGAAAATCTTATTTTTAAAGATTGAAGTGCCTGGACTGTGGCTCTACTTGAAACTGTTTGATCCAAGAGGGGCAATTGATTTTGCTGTTTATTCTCATAAATCACCCTCTTTCCCAGATCACTCCTTGTGACTTCTGAGTCATAACCAGTACAGGACATATTCATTCATAAACAGATTATGAAAATCCAACAGTTTAAAATGCAATAGGCCGTCCCGCAGACTTGTCAGAGATGAATGGTACTCTGGGGACATAAAGTCATACAGGCACACAGTGACCATGACACCTTGCCACTCTGCCCCCAGCCTCCCTGGAAAGATGGTGACGTTTCCTTTGGAAGGCTCCTTAGAGAGCAGGGCCTGGGGCTAGGGAAGGTGACTCTACCCTACTAGGGTAGGGTACTCGGCACACATGCAAAGGAAGTCTGATCCTTGGGACCCATGTAAAAACCACGCATGGTATGTGCTTGCAATCCCTGGCACTGGTGCACAGACACGGGTTGATCCTTGGGGCTAGCCTACATGAGAGACCCTGTCTCAAACAAACAAGGTGGTTAGCACAGGAGGAGCAACTGAGGTTGTCTCTGCCCTCCACATACATGTTTAAATGTGCATGCACAGGCATGTGCACACACACACACAAGGAGATCAGAGGTGTACTCTGTCCTAAGGAGAAGTTGTGATACCTACTCATGCCATCAGAGCTCGGTCCTAGCTGAGAATGGACCACAAGCAGCACAGTGAACCTTCTCTTTCAACCTGAGCGATGGCACAGCACAGCCGTCTTAGGGGCCATGCTAAAGAGCAGCAGTCACTTTCACGAATGAAACTACTAAAGGAAAACAAAGTCAGCAGCAGATGACACGGCACATCTCAGAGCGCAGTCTGCGGACCGTGTGGGTTGCTTCACTGCCCTCCCGGCTGCTTTTACGCCAGTCTGCTTCCTGTCTGAATCTCCTATGCAAAACCTGACCTTAACCTGGGCTGGCTGGTGCCAGCTTAAAGCTTTGAGGTTTTCTCAAGTATTGAATACTACTCTTGAGAGGCTGGAAAAAAGAAAACAGGATGTATCTACCTGACTTTTATGGGAACTTGAAACGTATGTCATGAGGTCTTCTGTGGGGGCCAACAGCCCGAGACAAGATTCTCTGCATGCAACTCTTCGTAAACACAGAGTCACACACGTGGCTTCCCCCTGGGTAACAGGAGATACCCAGCTTCAGGCCTGTGTGGTTTGTCTTGCCGGAACAGCCAATCCTGTGCTGCCCGGGCGCTGTGTTTACGAAGCCATCTGGCTAGGCTCTCCCAGTCATGGCTCTGAGCCTAGCTCCCAGCAGTCTACTCTGCAGGCAAAGGAGAGCAGCTTTCCCCTCTCTCTCTCTCCTTTCTTTTCTCTTTCTTTTTTGATTTTTCTCCCTTCCGTTCTTGCTTGCTTTTGTGCATGTGTGTGTACACCTTCATGTGTGTGCACATGAGCGTACAAGTATGTGGAAGCCAAAAGTTGGCATCAGGTGTCTGCTCAATCACTCTCTACCTTAGTTGTCTTTAAAGAGGGTGTTTGGCTGAACTTGGAGCTGCTGGCTTGGATCTGCATAGACTGACTGGCCACAGTAGTGTTCAGGGGTCCTCCTGACTCCAGCTCTACAGTGCTGAGGCTACAGGCCTGGCGTGTGCCATGACCTCTAGCCTTTTGTTTCAACATGAGTGCTGGCACATTGAACACAGTTCCTCGTGCTTGTGTGGGTAACTTTACTGACTGAACACACTCCTCCTCTTCTTTTTATTTTAAGTTCATGAAACCAGAAAGGGTCAGTAACTTCTGGAAAACAGGGACTCACTGATCAATAAAAATAAAATAAAACAGACATTTGTTTTCTCCCACCCAGTTTTTAAAACTACAATCTTCCTTTATTTCTCGGTTTAAATTGCAGAAATCACTCAGAAAAGCAAGTGATCCTACTGGCAATGCCCCTGAGTTTCTGACCTGTATTTTTGGAACCTTGGGGATCCTCTTTAGATTAGCCTTTGCAGAGAATTTGGCTGAAGTTTAGAAGCCACGGCTGTCTGCAGTTTTCAGGAACATATCCCAGAGATACCTTACATGTCAGAGAGAAAGGGCTATGCAGCCATAGAGGGGCTGGGAGAAGCATGCAGATCTCCTGGCTCTGGATTTGGACTCTCGGAGGGTACTACTTTCAGTGCCCTCCTGGTAAAACCCAGCTGCCCACACAGTCAGAGAAGATTTGATAAAGGTTCACCAACTATCTCTGGGAATTTCTGTGGCCACTATCATTATCTGAAATTCGGGCCTGAGGTTTTTCATACCCCACTGGAGGCTCACAGTCAGAACTTCTCGGGGAGTGAGCAGCAGTAGCTGGCGGCTGTGGAGCAGGGGGATTTCCAGCACTGGGGACCTAGTGATATTCCTGTCAGTCAGGAGCCCCGAAGGCTTCCTCGTAGTCTTCTTGCAAATGCAGCCCCACAACAGCGTTTACACATCTCAATCTCCTGAAGAAAGATGAAACAGGACGGGGGAGGGAAGCAGCTCTTATCTGCAAGTCATACCATCTTGCTAACTGACCTGAGTTTCCGTGGCCTCATCTTTAAAACAGAGTTAGTAATCTCTGCATAGCTACTTTTTGAGAAAAGACTGTATTCAAGGTACTTTAAAGATGTAAAAGGCACCAGATAAATGAAATATGCCAACACAGTGTTCATTTATGGCACCATGAATGCAAAGTCACTTTTGGGCATTTGTTGATCCCGTAAAAATTCAAACAAATCAAAAATTTACAGACTGGGGAAATGACTCGGTCAGACTAGAGCTTGCTGTGCAAGCATGAAGACCTGAGTTCAACGTCCAGAATCCACGTACAAAACAAGAAGAAGAGCAAGCAAGCCAACAAAACAACAAGCAAACAGTGTGACGCTGTTGCTTGCAATGTCAGTGCCAGGGAGGAGACAGGGTGTCGGGCTCGGTCCTCATGTCTGTTCAGCAAGCTCTTCCCCGCCGAGCCAGCTCTTCATAAACATTACTACCACCTTCTGGAGGTTTTGTTATTCCTATTTGGTAGGAAGGTAGCAGAATATAAACACGAGGTCCAGGACCTTCAACCTGCCCCCTCCAAAGCCTGCCCACTCTTTCTCTTCTAAGAGCCGTCCCTACTCAAAGCACATGCTGACCACATCCTCAAGTGCAGAAGAACTGGATCTGTGCCTCACGTCTTCTGAGAGGGGCTGGGCAATGGTTCAATCAGTAAAGCGCTTGAAACGTAAGAACCTGAGCTCAACCCTTGAACCCTTGTTAAAAGCCCAGCATGATGTTGTGCTTTTGTAATTCCAACACCAGGAAAGTGGCCATAAGTGGCTCCCGGGCTCTCTCCAGCACCCAGCCAAGCAGCAAGCTGCAGATACAAGAAGATTTATCTCAGGAGACAGGGTGAGTAGTACCTGAGGAGGGATACCCAAGCCTCACCTCTGCTGCTTCCCCGCCCTCAGCAAACAAGCCTTCTGAGGCTAAATTTAACCCTTCCTCTTCCCATTAGGCTCTGTGCTTCCAGTCCATCCTGAATCTCCATAAAGACACAGCTCTTGAAGAACAGAAATGGACAGGACCCTGCTGAGCCATCCCACAGTCCCTAACTATCTACTTTTGAAAAGCCTGTAGGGATAAGCAGGAGCTGCCTTCTGCTGCAAAGTCTGTCTGTGGTAACATTGGAGAGTCGGGCATTCTCCAGTTCCCCAAGGCCTAGGCACAAACACGTGTCTCTTCTGAAGCTTCTCTCTGAAAGGCTGTGAGGACGCACATCCATCTTTGCCAAGCACAGCCTGCTCCGCTGACCCCTCAACACACTTGTCAGCATTTAGTGACCCATCCTAGAAGTAAGTTGCGGACTTGTGTGTGTGTACATTTGTGCAGGTGTAGGTGTGTCAGTGCGTGTCCACGGTCATGCAGCTGCCTGTAGGGTTCTGTGGGCACACATGGGCGTCATTTGTAAGCATGCATGTGAAGGCTGAGGCGTCACTTCTCAAGAGCTGGCTACCTTGAGATTTTCTTTATTATTAAATCTTCATATTCCTTTATTTTTTAATTGAATCTTTGTGTTTCTTTATCTTTAACTAAGTCTTTACGTTCCTTTTTTTTTTTAAACTCAATCTTCATGCTCATTTATTGAAGCAACTCCTGACTTTTATATATTGATGTGCCCAGTAGTCAGAGGCCTGTGTGGAAATTGCATCTAGACAGATTTTGGTTAAGATTTGCCAATTCCACCTGGTTTCTTAAGCCAGAGTCTCTCACTGGGGACCCAGGGTTCTCCAAGTATTTTATGTTGGCTGGCCAGTGAGTCCCACTAAGCCAGCTGCCCCTGTCTCCCCAGTACAGGGATTATAAGTACCTACTGTGGCACCCAGCCTTATGCAGGGCTACGGACTAAACTTCAGCCTCGGGTTCCCGTTCTGGGATGGCAAGCACGTTACCAAGCGAGGTTCCTTCTGCAGCCACAGTTACAGAAGCTTCCCTGAGTAGACCTTAGCCCACAGCCTGGAAGGCCTTGCTGCTGCCGAGGTCCCCAGCCCCCAGGCAGAACGTCCTGCACGTGGGGCCAAATCCCAGCCTGGAGACTTAGCCTGTGATCCCAGAGCGGAATGTCCACAAATGTGTCAAGGGAGGAAGCAGCCTCACCTGCCAGGATTGTGCACTTGATGGCTCCAATCATTTCCAGACCATTGAACACTTCCACTCATGTAATGGCTCATTTTCCAGGTCACGAATTTCATGGGTTCACTCTCCACTTACAGGATAACTATTGATTGTTTAATTGCTAGGCGAATACCATAGAGAAGGTGGGAAAATCAGATGGTAAACACTTACAGCTTAATTGCCTTGTTATATTTGAGTCTTTCTCTGTCGGTCATTTACTTTCAAAGTTAAATTCAGTCCTAGAAAGATCTCAGTCGAGGGTTGGGGGTGGCTAAAGTGCCTGCTTAGCTTGCAGAAACCGTGGGTTCTATCCTTGGCAATACACACTAACTTACAGGGTCACATGCCTGTAATCCCAGCTTCTGTAGAGACAGAAGGATCTGCACTTCAAGGTCAGCCTGGGATACATAAACAAAAGGTGAGTCTAGGGTGTCTCAAAACAAAAAAAAAAAAAGAATAATCTCCATTGATATCCACTGACCATAATGAAAACCATTCTTATGTACCATTAATATATGCTAATAAAACTCTTTTTAATCAATGAAAGTGCATCTTAACTTACATTTAATTGTCCATGTCACTGTTTAGAACTTTACAGTAAAACTACATTTAATCAATAAACAAACAAAACATGAGTCCTAAGCACACCATCTGTATATTTGCCAGTTTATCTCCCCAAAAGGCCACTTCCTTCTTATCTGAACCCAGTGAAGGTAACAAACGGTGTCTTGAGGGTGTGCACCAGGCTTTTCCAACTAGATGAAGACCTGAGGTATTTCAAATGGTGCTTGGCTTTGATGCCCTGGTTTTAGAAACAAATGCTTAAAGGAAGTCATTAAAGAACCAGACTCCAAACTGTTTCAAAAGCCACAGCTAGCCAAATTCCCTTCCCCACCACATACCTTTTCCCTAAAACAACAGGGACCCTCTAAAGCCCTGTAGCCAGCCAATCAGGAGGCAGCCCAAAGGGGAACTGAGGAACAACAGCAGCCTGGGGGAGGGGGGAAGGCCTTGACAAAAGCTGAATGGGAAAAGACAGCCCTAGGTCCTGTCACGCTAAGCACTTGGCAAAGAAGCTGAGATGACTCTGGCTAAAGAGTTAGTTTTACATGACCAAAGTGGCTTGTTCTACAAATGGCAAGTGATCCTAAGTGAGTCCTGAAGGCCTGTCCAGCCTTGAAACCCGGCTTTTCCCACCACTGGCACTGTAAGTCAGTGGCTATATTCCTCAACCAAGATGAAAGTGCTTCGTTTGTCACACTTAGGCCTGAGAAACTCTTTCACTGATTCAACTGTGTAAACTACAGCTTAGCAGGGACGCTGTTATAACTGTCTTTTGAAGCACAATGTTAAAAATATTCCTACCTTCGTGCGTCTATTTCCTGGGGAGAGAGCTAGGCAAATGTAGTAAGTATGTCAGCACTGATAAGCACTGTGGAGAGGCAGGAAGAAGGTGAGGACTGGTGACCGGGTTGAAAGCTACTTCTACTTTTCTTTTTGAGTGTGTACTATCTTTTGAAACAGCCATTCATTTTGTGATATGGAGGGCCGACATGTATGCCATTCCATGTCTACGAGGTCAAAGGCAACTTTAGGAAGCGGCGGTGACCTTCCACTTTTATTTAGGATAAAATTCAACTTGCCAGACTGTGCTACAAGCACCTTCACCCACTGAGCCATCCTGCCAGGCCTCCTTCCACTTTTATTTTTTTTTATTTAATTTTATTTTTTTTCTTATCAGTTATATTTTATTAACTCTGTATCCCAGCCGTGTCCTGCTCCCTCATTCCCTCCCAATCCCACCCTCCCTCCCTCATCTCCACCGTGCCCCTTTCCAAGTCCACTGATAGGGGGGACCTCCTCCCCATTCATCCGATCCTGTTTTATCAGGTATCTTCAGGACTGGCTGCGAAGCTCTCCTCTGTGGCCTAATAGGACTGCTCCTCCCTTGGGGGGTGGGGAGGTCAAAGAGCCAGTCATTGAGTTTCTGTTAGAAATAGTCCTTGTTCCCCTCACTATGGGAAACCAATTGGTTACTGAGCTACCACAGGCTACATCTGAGCAGAGGTTCTAGGTTTTATCCATACATGGTACTTCCACTTTTAAATAGACTCATCAGGGCAGGTGAGATGGTTCATCAGGAAAAAGTGTTATTCGTGTGAGTCCGAGAACCTGAGTTCAATTTCTAGAATTTCTGGAGGTTGGCCTCCACGTGTAATGCACACAATGGCACACTCGGGCCTACACACTCACACATATACCAGACACAGATAAGCATGATAGTAGGAATGATAAGTAAAAAGTAAATATGCCAATCAATGTCTACAAATTTTTGGGATATGAAATAAGATGTAACCTTGAATAGGCAACTCATTCTTCCAATTAGCCAGCTAACATTTATGCTTTTTTTTTTTTTTTTTTTTCGAGACAGGGTTTCTCTATGTAGCCATGGCTGTCCTGGACTTACTTTGTAGACCAGGCTGGCCTCAAACTCACAGAGATCCACCAGCTTCTGCCTCCCAGAGTGCCGAGATTACAGGCGTGCACTACCATGCCTGGCTACATTTACCTTTAAGAAATTTATGGCTTTGAATTCATTTTACTGAAGAATTCATCTTCAATGAAGAACTCTTCATTCTTGAAGAGTTCACAACTTTTGGATGTAAGATATCCCCATTGCATAGACATCAGTTTGTGTTGAAAAGATGGTATAGCGTAATGGTTAGCCAGGAGGGATCCCAAACAGTCCGCCTTCCAGCTAGGAGGCCCAGAGCAACTAACGAACGCCAGATGCCCTGTTGTCTCCCTATCATCAAAACTGGAATTTTAAGAAAAGGTTTCATGAGGCTAGAGAGATGGCTCAGTGATTAGTACTGCTTGTTCTTGTAGAAGAGCCCGGTTTGAGTCCCAGCACCCATGTGGTGAACTAGGAAATACCACCATCTGTAACAGCAGTTCCAGAGACTCCTATGCCCTCTATTCACCTCTATAAGCACCAGGCACGCATGTGGTATACATACATGCCTGCAGGTTATTGTTTTACATAAAGTAAAACAATAATAATAATAATAATAATAATAATAAAATAAATTAATCTTTAAAAAAATCGGGTCCTCACTAGAAGGCTAGTTATAAGACATGAGTAATCACACTGGTCACTGGGCATCAAGCTACTCAAAAATGGTAGCCATCTAAGGCTTCCACCGTGTCTCGGCAGTCAAACGCTTGCCTACCATACACACAGCACACATCTCATGCTGAGATGCAGCTTAGTGACTGAGCCACTGCTTTCTGTGCTCAGGCCTAGGTTCTCCCTTTTGTACCAGAAATGAAATGGTAACCATTCAAATAGAAACCAGAACAGAACAGATGACCAGTAGAGACCTGGTCAAAATCACCAGCGACTCTCCGGGAGAGCCCAGAAATGCATGGGGGAGGGGGAGTGGGAGGCAGCAAGAGCTGAGGCTTGTGTGGATGTCATTTGGTTGAATGAGTCTTGAGAGAAGCAGATGACGTTATACTTTTGCAGCAGCTCCTGCTGAGCATTGCATTACCAAAGCAGAGATGGCTGCAGAGAGAGCCATTCCAAATAGAAGACTGATTCCGTGAAGGGCAGGGGCCACGGAGATGGCTCACTCACTGCAATGTTTGCTGTGCAATCATGAGGGCATGAGTTCAATCTCCAAAATGCACGTTAAAAACTCTAACATTGACATTGCACGCTTACAACCCCATCTTTGGGGAGGCAGGGACAGGGGTGTCCCCTGTAGCCCACTAGCCATCCAACTAACTAACTTGTGAGTTTCAGACCAAGGAGAGACTTGGTGTCTAAAACCAAGGTAGATGGCGCCGAGGAACAACTGAGATTGTCCTCTGGCCTGCACACGCGAGCACACACACAAAGAAGGAAAAACTAAA
The DNA here is from genome assembly GCF_907164565.1 of Psammomys obesus. Classification (NCBI taxonomy): domain Eukaryota; kingdom Metazoa; phylum Chordata; class Mammalia; order Rodentia; family Muridae; genus Psammomys; species Psammomys obesus. The sequence goes on along the minus strand of NW_026585504.1, from coordinate 67,192,086 downwards.
AGGAGGAAGAGCCTTCCATAATATGAAGGGTTGCTCAGTGGGAGTCCACTCTCTTCCTATCACCTTCTCTGAGTGCTAACCAGCCCCAGAATGTCACCAACAAATTATTTAGCCTATCCTCCTCATTTGCATAAGAATCCCACTCCATCTGTTAGAAGAAGCAATATCCCTTCATGCTAATCTGATTGCTTCCATCACTTGTATTAAAAAACATGGAGGCTACCAGGAGCTGTGCTCTGACCTTTGATTTTCCAATATCGCATCTGGGGTTAGCACTTCCTTTTAATCTCTATGGACAATAGATGGGATTTCACTGAGGGGACGGTGACAGAGGCAGAGATCACAGAGCATGTGTCCATGACCCCAGGTTAGATGATTATAATAACGCATTTTAGACTCTTCTAATAAAGAATGTGCTGAGCGGGCTCCCACGTGTGCGCACGGACGTCTAATTGCTGTTAACGTGTCACTCCCATCATCAAGCAGCAACAATGTACTGACGCTTGTCAAATCTGGAATTGATTCTGAAATTGCTTTAATGAGGTGTTGAAGAAGGTTGCGGGGCCTGGCCATCTGAGAGGCCTCTGCAGCGGCAGCAACTGTCACCCTCCGAGGCTCGGTTGACTGTCCCTAAGTACGGAGGGCTGCTATCTGGCTGCCCGCCGAGAGCTTGCGAGCTCTGAGCTGAGATCTCAGCCTTGTTGCCATCTCGGAAGTCCCTTGCCTTTTGAGTTTGTGTTTTCCTTCCAATTACATTCTTCCTAATAAATACCTCCACTTGAAAAGGCTGGGCTAGTCTGGCTGAAAGCACAAGGGAAGACTTCAGGTTCCTTCTTGTTCCCTTTCCAGTACGTGTGAGTGGTGTTCTGGGAGCAATGGGGATCTCAGCTTTAAGCTTTAGCCTGCCAGCCAAGACTCACCACCGGAGAGAGGAAATGACATGGTGGGCACAAGCAATGCCAGCACCCCAAAAGTGAGAAAGGTGATACCTGGAGCAAGCTGGCTAGCTAGAGACTGGATTCAGAGAGAGACCTTGCCTCAATAAGTAAATAAAGCGGAGTACGAGTAAGGTCCTTTGAAGTCAGCTTCAGACTGCCAGACACATGCGTGCGTGTGTGTGTGTGTGTGTGTGTGTGTGTATGTGTGTGCCTGTGTTTGTGTGTGTGTGTATCCATATGTTCACATGCACTCACATACCTATGAACATACATACACAGTTATGTCACACACATACTCAAACAAATAAGTAAACAATGTGAAGAGTAAGTACTGAGGAAGACACCCCACACTGACCTCTGACCTCCACATGCATGCACACATACTTATAAATGCATACCTGCAGGAACACACACACCAGCAGCAGTGAGCGTGGACTGATTTGGACCCTCTAACTATTTTTGGACTCCCGATAAGGGGAGGTATTTCCCCAGCCAAGAAAACTGACTAAGCTTCCCTTCTTCCTTGTAAACAACACCCGCACTTGGACAATGCAGATAAATATATTCCTGGCTCAGTGGAAAAATGAAAAACCTGCCAGCAACACTTCACAATTGCTGCTTTCATTCCCTGTCTCCCCAGCCTGGAACATTATCTCATTCAGAGCCCAGGTAGAAAGCCAAATTGCCTTATTTCCAAAGGAGATGAGCGTTCTTTAGAAAATATCCCTGTGCCTTCCACCCTGTGTGCAGCCTTGTTTCTGACACTCCGTGTTGGGGAGTGCATGACCAGCATCCTGAGCAGGTAGAGACACTTCCAAGAAATTGATTGCTCCAGGGACCATACATCAATGTTGTGAGGATGTGTTACTCATAAAATCCGTAAATAAGGTCAAAAGGAGAGGAATGTTCTGGCTGACAGAATCTCTAACACATCTTAAGGAATATCCAGCTTTCCTGAAAAAAAAAGAAAAAGTCAATTTGCTTATGCCCCTCCTTTAACTTCTGCTTGCTACCATGTGTGATCTAGCGAGTGGCATTTTCTTCAGTGGTACAGCCACTGGCAAGTTGCCCTCGCTTCTCTGCATAATTTTAATTAAAGTCACTGGGTTGCAAAAAAAGATTAAAAAATAGAAGGGGGACACTAGCTGAGAAGAGAAATGGGGTTCAGTCAACAAGAGGAGTAGGAGGGAGACATCAGAGAGTAATGGGGTATGATCAAAATGCATTATGTAAATGTACAAAACCAGACACTCGTGTGTATGGTTGATACATGTTAATTTAAAGAAAGAAGAAGTCTGATCCGGCTGCTTTGCTGGGAATGGAAGTCCCTTCTCCAGCCCAGCCATCCATAGCATATTGAAAAGAAAAGCTCATTCCTTTTGTATAAACCAGAGGGAAGAAATGAAAGCGGTTAGCATGAAGGGGCGGATAATTGGCACCTTAGCAGTCTGGGAAATTTGCTCTTTTCAGTTGAAACCTTACCTCAAGACTTTGGACGTTAAAGAAGTGTCAGAGAGAGAGAGAGAGAAGAAAAACTGCTGAGGATTATGAATGCCAGGGTTTAAAGTACAATGACACTTTTATAACTTTGGTTAAATCAGAATGTAATTTTCAGCTTCTCCCAAGACCTGATGTCCCCTAGGCATCAGGCTCTCATGGAGAACTGTGAGCATGGGAAGTATCTGACTGGCTCCCTTCCCGTCCAGTGACACTTGGGGATGAGGTACCCAGCACAGCTCCTGAGTCCTCTCACACCACATAGGACCCCAGATGAAAAGGAGCTACCTGAGGAGAGACACTCAGACATGGAGCAGGCAGATGGGAACCACAGCTTCTCTCAGAGGGAAACTGAAATTGCTAGAAGGACTGGGAGAGGTGGAGGATACTCAGCCAGTGAGCTGCTACAGTTTATTTCATCTGGGGACTCCTAGCCTGCTCTTCCTAGCCTGCTCCTCCTAGCCTGCTCCTCCTCCAACTCCCAAGGTGTCAATTATCATGCTTAAAGCTTTCATTTCTTACTGTTTTAAACAAAAGCAACAAAACCTCTTCCCACCAATATGCATGGGTTGGGTAGGATGAGAGCATTTGCATCAAAGTTGCCAGAGCAAGCTTCTTTTAAACATTATCAGATAGCATTTACACACAGTAGTGGTGTTACTATGAGAATCCCTACCTCTGTAGGAAAGAGGCTACAAGATAGCTCACTGGGTAAGACCGGTGGCCAGGCCTGCTGATCTGAGTTCAGTCCCTGGGACCTGCATGGAGGAAGAGAGAACCAAGTCCAAGCTGTCCAGTGAGCACCACGCCCTGGCATGTGCATGCCCACCCAAGTGAATAAATAAGTGAGGGGCTTGGAGCCATGTCTCGGTGGGCAAGAGCACAGGCTGCTCTTCCAGAGGACCAGAGTTCCAGTCTAACCAGGCAGCTCCCAAACGGCCTGTAACTCCAGCTGCAGAGGACCCAGCACAACAACCTGCTCTCTGCAGGTGCCTGTACTCATCCATCCCCCACACATCACACACACACTCACGCACGCACAATTTAAAATGATAAAAATAAATTTCAAAATAAAGAGGAGATCACTGTAAGGGACTTAATAAAGAGCCAGTGTTACGGAAGGAATAAATGTATAATAAAATGCATGCAATTGTATATAATAGATCAGAGTTTCAATGATAACAGCAATTCTGGACATATGTATGCATATCCACATGTGTGGTTACACATGTGCATGTGTGTGTTTGTGTGTGTGTGCACTTGTGGAGGCCAGCTGTCAACCTCAGCTGCCATCTCAAGTGCCATCTGCCCGATTTTTGGAGACAGGTCCTCATTGGGCTGAAACTCCCCAAGTAGGTTAGGTTGGCCGCTGAGCCTGCCAGCACCTCCATAGCTGGACCTTCTTACACGGGTGCTTAGAATTAAGGCTGGTTTCTTCTGCCTCTAAAATAAGCGCTTCACAGCCCACACATGGTCTCATGTATCTCAGGCTGGCCTTGAACTTCTGATCCTCCTGCCTCCACCTCCTGAGTGCTGGGGTTATTCGCAAGCAGAACCACCACTCTTGGTTTTATCCTTATTGCTAACAAAACAGTGCAGGGCAGCATCTTGCAGTGAGCTCCCCCTCAGGCCTAGACACAGGCCTGAAGATGAATCCCAAGTGATGGAGGCCGAAATGTCACTCTCTCCCGTCACCACCTGCTCTTGGGGTCAGCTGTACTGTGGTGTGTAATTACTGACCTCATCACTGTCTCTTCACTTCCTCTCTCCTTCTGCCTAATTGATGGCCCTGACACCAGCCCAGAGTCAGCTGCCTAGAAGTACCTCAGGCACAAAGGGCTCCTGTAGCCATCAGATGCTGCTCCTTTAGAAGGCTGTGGCCAGAGCCAGCGTCTCAACCAAGGCTTCTGCGATGGTTAATCTCTGTCAGCTTGATGAGAGTTAGAATCATCATGGACACAGCCCTCTGGGCACATCTGTGAGGGGGCATCTAGATTGCGTTACTTGAGATGGGAAGACCCACCATAAATATAGGCACTGAATATAAATATAGGCACTGAACATAAAGCAGAGAGGAGCTGAGTACGTGGGAGGAGGAGCAAGAAGACCAGAAGCCCAAGATCGTTCACACCTATGTATGGAAAGTTTGGAGCCTGGACTACAGAGACTACAGAGACTACAGAGACCCTGTTTAGGACAACTAAATGAACCCTCTTAGACATAATATGTGTTTACATGCAGATAAGAGTTAACAATTGCACAAGAGCCAACTGGTTCGATGATTTTTCTTTAGAGAATATCAAAAGTAAGAGTTACCTATTTCAATGAACTTGTTCTGTGGTTATTGAGTAAGCAATTCAAAATCAGAGACAAATAGAGACAAAAGAAGCTCGTTCTGTGAAATGAAAATGAAAAGATCTTATTGAAGCCTGCTGTTCAGATAAGAAAATGAAGGCAATATCTCAGGGGATTTGATCAAGGGGGCTCAGTTTGCCTCTCTTGATTGAATAGCGACTATGAAGCAATTCCTCACAAAGAATCCTTTTGTGTAAGGACTGTATTTAAAGTTGAGAGCAAACAAATTAGTGTTTGTGTTTCCATGGACCGTAGAAGTGGCAGAGCCAGCACACTTCTCCATTCTTCTCAAGCCTGGGGACTTGTGGGAGATACTGCAGCATTTCTCAGTCTGACCTGAAGGGAGATGTGGGAGAGTGGGACAGAGAGGAGGCTTCCAGAAGCATCAAGATTGATGTGGGAACAAGCCAGTAACAAAGGGAGACAAACCTTCCCAACCACCAACTACATGTAAGAAACGTACAGCTTATACAAAACAAACAAACAAATAAATAAACCCAGTTCCACAATATGCCAATGTGTAAGCACTGGGCGGGGCTATGTTCCCGCCTTCCCTTCCAGTTCAAGGCTCAGCCTAGAGGTGGCCTCACCACTGCTGAGGGGTGTACATCAATTAACAACCAACACCCTCCCCACAGGCACACCTACAGGCCAACCTGAGCTAAACGATTCCTCAGCTGAGAATCTTCAGTGATTCTAGGTGTGGCTAGGTGACAATTTAAAACCAACCAACACACTAAGTAAGCCCTTTGACCCACCAAGTGGATTGCCGGGCCTCTGACTGGCATGTTTTCTAAGATATACACAGCTGAGCTTTGCAGCAAACTGACACATTTCAAGGCCTGCTTGGACCCTAGCCCTGTAAACAGAACCTAACCAGATCCCTTGGGCTTGAACAGGATATTGAAAACTGGCTCGTATCTGGGCTTCAACCAGGAGTAGGGGCTCTATTTCTTCCATGCATTATATCTCGTGCCCAGGGGGTGGAGCATCCGGCATCCCGAAGCTGACATATTCCTCTGCACCAAGTTCCAGATGGTTGTACAGATGTCCCCAGCCCAGGACCAAGCTCTTCAGGGTAGGGACAAACATCATTCTCTCTATACAGATTCCAGGCTAGGATGTGGCAGGCATAGGCAGCGAGGCAGCACATACCTCCACCCATTCCTCTCCTGCACACACACACACACACACACACACATACACACACACACACACACACACACACACACACACACACACACACACCACCGTTTCTTGCAATTAAGCTACAAATTACACCTGGAATTCAAAGGCAATGGACTTGCTCAGTGACATCAGTCTACACACAACATCTTCTCTTGATTTGAAGGTCATCTCTTGACAGGGGGTGGGGATGCTTTGTGTGTGTGTATCTCCCATGCAATTTTCTTCTCTCTCATTCTCTCCCTCTCTCTCTCTCTCGCTCTCTGTGTGTGTTAAGCCATGAGTTCACAGGCAATGGGCTCCACAGCTCAGGCCTCTCCCCTTAGGTCTCACAGAATGTGTTTCTCTGGGAGGGGCAGGCCAGTTTTTCAACTGAAGCCAGGTACCTCTCTCTTTACTTCCGTTTCTTTGATCACTGTCCTTCATGGGCTTCAGGAACTATCTCTGTTCTTCAGATGCTTAATACGTTCTATACACACATTAATGAATTAATTCTCTTAGAGAAAAGCTTGCCCTTGAGTTATTTGTTTGCAGTAATGTCAAAGGCTTGCTGGGTGACATTGCAGAGCCTTTCAGTTTTGCCACGGTAACTCCCCTGAGGTGTTCCTCTGCAAACAGTACGCATTCCCTTAATGCTTACAATATTAACCTTCTCCATTGACATATATGTGCCCAAAGAAATAACTTCAGGTTTCTTGAAGGGCCCAAAAATACATGGCAGTTGCTCCTCCCGTTTCCCTTTGTGTTTGTTGTTTGGGACCGCTGACTGGAAGACAGTGGCTACAGTAGAAAGGAAGGGGGTAGGCTAAAGATCTGTGTGCATGTTTCAGGGAGAGAGTGTGTATGCCACATGCGTGCAAGTGCCCGAAGGAACCGGAAGAGGGCATCAGATCCCCTGGAGACAGAGCCACAGACAGCCACGGGTGCCGGCCACCAAACTCAGGTCCTCTGGGAGAACTGCAAGCTGAGTCAGGCGTGTAGATGAGGACCTGAGCAGCTTATGGTGCCTATAAGTGCAGTGCCCGTGGAGGGCAGACGAGGACACTGAATGCCCTGAAACTGGGACTACAGGTGGTTTTGAGCTTCCAGTGTAGGTGTTAGGAATGGAGCCTAGGCCATCTGGAAGAGCGGCATGCAGTTTTAACTGTGGAATCCTCTCTCCAGCACCAACTTTCTTCCCTCATCTCCCAAGTGCCAGGACTGCAGAAGTGCCATCATTCCCAGGTGCTGGGGATGAAACCCAGGCCTTCACCCATACCATACCAAGTGAGAGCCAACCTCAGCCTTCCACATGATTTCCTAGCTGAACTTTATTTTAGTACTCTGTGCATTCCTAATGTCTGGCATAGTAAATAGCAGGAAGATAATCAACATTTCTCCCATGGGTTTACCCACCAAGTAACAAACAGAATAAAATAAAGAATTGAACGTGGTTTCACATGTTTGAAATCCAGAAGGAAGGAAACTAAACAATATGCTTTAGCTGAATGGAAGTAAAAAGTTTCAGGATGGACCACTAGCCCTGTCTAGGGATCCCTGGGAATGGGCATAGTCGGGCTTGGGTTGGGAATGTTCCATCCAGTGTAGATGTGCATCGTCTCATTGAGACCTTGGCCTTCAAAGGATACAGGGAGGAGAAGAAATTCACTTCTGACAGGAAATCTATGAGGTTTCTGGCATTTACCATTTACCGAGATGTAGGTTTGTGCCTCAAAAGCTGAGAAACAGGACTGAGAGATGGCCGAATCAGTGAAGTTGCTGCCAGAAGGCAGAGAATCGCTCAGGGACTGGGCTTGCCTCATAACCACGAGGACCTGAGTTCAGTTCCAGAGCCCACACTTAAAAGTCAGGCACGTGGACACGGTGGCCGAGCTAAGCGCGTCTCTGAGACTTGCTGGCAAGACTGGTGAGCCGAATCAGTGATCTCCAGACTCAGACTTTCTCTCAGCAAAACAAGACGGTATGTCTAAGGGCTGACACTTGAGAGTGTCCTCTGGTCTCCACAGGTGCATGCACTTGTACACACACACACACACACACACACACACACACACAGGCACACGCACACAGTGGAAAGGGGAAGGAACATAACAAAAAGTGCTTTAGAGAAATCCATTAACAAACAAAGACAGGCTTAGCCAAGCTCCCTGGCCTTGCCTTGCTTCAGGCAAATGACAGTTAAAAATATAAATTAAGAAATCAGTTGCTCTCTAAGTATCAAGAGACGCCCCTAGCATCCTACATCAGATGCTAAAATGTATACAAGAACATTTAAAATACTACTGGAAGCAGCTGGGGAGATGGCTCATTGGTTAATCACCTGCCACATGTGTGTAAGGGCTGGAGTTGGGATTCCTAGAAGCCACACAATGCCTATCGGCATGGCAGCTGGCTGTAATTCCATCAGAGCAAGCAAGCTAGTAAGACTAGCCGTATTGGCTTTCTCTTTCTCTCTCTCTCTCTCTCTCTCTCTCTCTCTCTCTCTCTCACACACACACACACACACACACAGGAGAAAGGGAGAAGGAAATAAACCAATTCACTCCATGTTTGATAGTAGATGATATCTCATTCCTCTGTTCCATTGTCAAAGTGACCTATGGTCCCTCAGTCTTCTTCAAGAGGGCACACCGTGTGTGGAAATTGGCACCTGGGCAGTGGTATGAAACATGTGCTCTGAATGGGTAAAAACAAACTCCTAGGGTGAGGGGAGAAAAAGTAGGCCTCGAAATCTGGGAGTTCAAATAAGAACCACACTGACCTTTCCTTAAATCATTGCTCAATACCTGCTGTGCTCTGAGAGCTGCAGAGACTAAGCAGGAAAAAAATGATTCCAGGGCTATGATCTTAAAGAGTGAGCAAACAAGGAAATGAGTCAAAACGCAGGCGCAGATGCTCAAGCTAATGAGAATTAAAAAAAAAAAAGCAATCAAAATATTAATTAATGTTAAGGTAGAGGTTTATCGTAGAATGTGTACCTACTGTGAGCAGGGTGCTGGGTTCTATCTTCATCATGACAACAAAAAGGAGGGAACGAAGCAGGCCAGGAGGCCAGGAGGCAAGCCAGCAAGAAAAGACAGAAGGAAGAGAGGGAGGAAGGGAGGGAGGGAGGGAGGAAGGAAGGAAGGAAGGAAGGAAGGAAGGAAGGAAGGAAGGAAGGAAGGACAGAGGAAAGGGAGGAGGAGAGGAGAGAACATATTAATGCAATATCACTTCCTATTACATAATTAAATGTCTTGAACTGGATGCCATTCCCACGTGTCGTCCCACGTGTTCTTTCAGCACGACTGGGGAAAAAGGAACACCAGCACAATCCTACAGTGGGAAATCTGCCATTTCCTTCTCGGACTATGTACAGAACTTACTCCAATTCTGGGTATGTAACTATCTCCAAGGAACTCCCACACAGATTTACCAATCACGAGAGAGATGGTTCACTGAAACATGACCTGCGTTAATGGCACTCTAGGTACTTAGCCTGGGGGACTGGAACTGGGAAAGGAACGCGCCGCGCCGCACACAGTTGAAAGCAATAGGCTGGGTGCCCATGTAAAATGGTGGACCAGCCCGAAGCTGGGCTTCCACGGGAGAGGGCCCACCGTAATGCACAAAGCTCTGGGCCCCATTCCCAGCCCTGTGTAAATGAGATGTGGCGGGGCATGCCTGGGATCCCGCACTCAGCACGTGCAGATAGGAGGGTCAGTTCAAGCTCATCCTTGGCTACACACAGTGAATGCAAGGCCAGCTTAGGCTACATGAAACCCTGTCTGGAAGAAAAAAGAAAAAAGCAACAACAACGCAAAGGAATTACAAAGCTCTTTACTCCTATGACGGCCTATGCAGAGAGTAACACAAGCGACGGCCCTGGCTCTCTACCGGTTAATCAGAGAGAAGAAATCACGTCTCCTGAACAGGTAGCACCTGCCCTTATGGGCACAGAACACTCCTGGCTGTACAAACCTGGGAGAGCCTGGCTGCGACTGTGAGTGGGAGGGTGGCTTAAAGGTTCCCTTCTCCTGAAAGCAGGTATGCAGAAGTACCTGGAGAAGGTTGTGAGTCAACCAAAAGACCTCTGAAAGGTGACAGCTGGGCTAGAGGGGCAGCTATGGGTAAGGATATAGACATCTGAAGGCTGAAACTTTGTCAACAATGAACCTCCAGGGCCTCCTGTGAATTGGTGGAGCACCATGCCATCATAGATGGCCTCTAGACTCACCTACATTCCAGCCTGAAGGATTATTCACCACGATTTGGCTGGGATCTGCCCCCGAGCTACTTCCTTCCATGGAGAAGATGCTCTGAGCAGCTCAGACTTCCATCCTGCTCCTCTCAGGAACAGTGGGAAAGGGGCTTTCTGTCTGTACAGTTGAGCAGAAACCCTGGGACTGACTCCAGTTACACTAACCTGATTTCACCATCCTTGACTATGTCTTGCCAAGAGCACGAAATTAACTGATTTGCCTGAACCATGTCTCCAAGCCTGGCTCTGGGGATTTGGCAGGACCTTTTCAAACTACTAAAATGGAGAATGAGGGAGGGGTGGTTTGGTTCTGTTTCTAAAAAGAGGAGTAGATTGAAAACAAGAAAAACATACCGTGGTGAGGTGCCTCAGTGGTTAAGAGGGCCCCTCAAGCCCTTCTATAGCCAACAAAAGCAAGAAAGGAGGCTCTAAGGCTTGCCCAGGGAGCTGGGATGTGAGGGAGCTGCTGGCAGTAACCAGTTAAATGTGCTTGCAAAAACCTAGGTTCAGTTCCCAGAGTCCACAGCTCACAACCATCTGTATCTCCAGCTCCCTCTTCTGGACTTTGATGACACTGCACTCACATTGACACACACACACAGAGGGGTGGGGGGAGATTAAAACAAAGTAAATTAAAACACACACACACACAGAGGTGGGGGGAGATTAAGACAAAGTAAATTAAAACACACACACACACACAGAGGGGTGGGGGGAGATTAAGACAAAGTAAATTAAAACACACACACACACACACAATGCCCTTCATCTAGTGCTGAAGTGAAAGAATGCTTACATATTTTTTAAACTGAGTCAATAAGCATAATGACTGTTGATATTAATGTTATTATATTGATAAGGGAAAGCATGTGTGTGAGAAAGGCAGAAACAGACAGACAGACAGACAGAAAAACAGACAGGGACACAAAAGCCGACCAAAGCTATAGCAAAGCTATAGCAAAGCTCAAAGCAATAAAGGAGGCTAGAAAGTATATCTACAAATTAGGGTATACGAAAGTAACCAGAGAATGGCAAACTTAAACAGGCCAAGAAAGAATGTTCAAGCAGTGGGCGTGCAAGAGTAAGAGACAGGAGCAGACTTGGCTGGCGAAGAAACAAAGAATAAAAGTTGTAACCTGGGTACAGGGGCACACCTGTAGCCCCAGTACTCGGGGAGGCAGAGGCAGGCGGACTTCTGTGAGTTTGAAGCCAGCCTGGTCTACAAAGCCAGTTCAGGACACCCAAGGCTACGCAGAGAAACCCTGTCTCCAAAAGCAAAACAAAGAAAGAAAGAAAGTGTAAAAGTTGTTGGAAGCCTAGTGTGCTGGCTAGTTTTATGTCAACTTGGCACAACTATCGTCTTCTGAGAGAAAGAAACCTCAATTGAGAAAATGCCCCCATAAACTGGGCTGTAGGCAAGCCTGTAGGGCACGTTCTTAATTAGTGATTGATGTGGGAGGGCCCATACCTTTGTGGATGGTGCCGTCCCTGGGCTGGTGGTCCTGGGTTCTGTAAGAAAGCAGGCTGAACAAGCCAGTAAGCAGCCCCCTCCCTGGCCTCTGCATCAGCTCCTGCCCTGACTTCTTTGAGTGATGGACTACAGTGTGGAAGCAGAAGCCGAATAAACCCTTTCTTCCCGACCTTGTTTTGATCATAGTGTTTCATCACAGCAATAGAAACCCTAACTAGGATACCTGCTTAAAGTCAAATTTCAGATAAACCAAAATACGTGTGTAGTATAAATATATCCCAGATATTGGATGGATATTCTGTGGAATATTTGGGGACACAGTTTATCTGAACATCTAGGACATTTCTGTTTGTTGGATGCTCAAGGTTAGTTGGGTGTCTGATATTTTTCGCTAAGTCTGAGAACTCTGCATGTGGCTGAGACAAAATCAAAGAGGGGTACATTATTGCTATATTATGCTTCCTCCCCACAAAGAAAGCACTTGAAAGTCCGAATTCCCCAGCATGGATGCCTTATTTGGAATTTGGGTTATAACAGATGTAATTGTTTTGTGTTAGGTGGCATTGCAGTTGGAGACACCAAACCCAATATGGCTGGTGTGGTGATTAAAATCAAGGATCAACTTGCAGGGTCTAGAATAACCTTTAAAACCTCTAAACATGTCTGTGAGGAAATTTCTAGATGGGATTAATTGAAGTGGGATGCCCATCTTTATTGTGGTTGGCACCATTCTTTAAGCCGGACTCCAGCACTGAAAAGAAATAAAACAGAGAAAGCAAGATGAACACCATAATGGAAATTTTGCTTTCTTTGTAAACTCAGTTATGCTATGTAAATATGTTTTTGTTTTAATCCCAAGCGTGGGACTTTAGTTGGGCTTTAGTTTGTTCGCAGCTGTTAATTGTCTGGTGCAGGGCGTGGCTTTTGCCAGCTGGTGCAGCACGAGAAGGGGTGTGGGCTAGAGCTCTGAGGAAATATGAGAGCCAAACAAGAGAAAGCATGACCTGGCTGTGGTGCTGGCGTGTAGCAATTTGCAGAGACCAGAGAATGGACAGTGTGGCAGGTTGGAGCAAACAGATGGAGAGAAACACTTTGGGGTACAGTGGCTTGGAGGAGACCGCTGGCTGAGTTTGATGTTGACGGAGATTGGTATAGCCCCAGGGAAACCCACTGACCCTAAACCCAAGAAGTAAAGGGGTCTGTGCCCCCTCTCCTCACTAATCTTCTCTCTCCTACCTAAGGTTGGGGGGGGGTTGGTGGAAAGGAGCTAGAGAACTAAACACCCCAAATAAAATAGAATTATAAAAATGAACACCACAGGGCGCCAGCCTTCAACTCCCTCTGCTTCCTGAGTGTGGATGCCATTTGACCTGCTGTTTCCTGTTCCTGCTGCCATGACACCCCACCATGATCGACAGTCCCCTCAAACTCAAGCCAAAGTAGGCCCTTCCTTCTTGGTTGCTTCTGTCAGGAGTTTGGTCGAAGCGACCCGCACAATGTCACTACTGTAACTGGTCACCTGACAGGAAAAGACAGTGGGAACACAGGAGAAAGGCCACAGGACAACAGACAGGGACACAGCCAAAGAATGGCACAGTCACTGCACACACCTGGCAGGAGGCCCAAGAAAGGCTTTCCTTCGCCAGCACCTTGTTTCCAGTTCTGAACCCTCAGAACGAAGACAACATTTTTCTGATGTTAAACCCACCATGCTGTGTCCTGGGAAGCAGACAAAATTGTCAGGCGGTATTTGGGGGCGGGCAGGGAGGCCAGAGAGGTAACAGGAGCCTCGGACACCCCACAGAGGGCCTGGTCTGTCACGGAGGACCTGGCTCACACTCTGAGGTGCAGAGTCTTTGACGGGTCCCTCCAGGGTAACACCCAGGGAAGGAAGCAGTGTGGCTGCTCTAGGAGCTACAGGAAGAAGTCCCTGCGGGATGTGGGTGAGGCCGGTGGGCTTTCAGACAGGTGCGCAGACCTTGAAAGCCTTTGTTTACTTAAAGTGTAGGGATGTGCTTCCCCCTGTAGGCCACTGAAGGCCAATGAAAAACTTTAAAGAATCAATACTCATCCTACTTGAGATGCTAATGAGTGTAGGAACGCAGACAGATGTGAAATTCCAAGTGATGAGAGGAGAAAGACAATGAGTCACTCCTCACACCAGCCTTCCCACCACAGGCTTGTCCCAAGGCCGCACACCTG
>NW_026585504.1:67101552-67178029 GCF_907164565.1 Psammomys obesus | reverse complement strand
ACCACAGGCTTGTCCCAAGGCCGCACACCTGTGTCACACCAGCCTTCCTACCACAGGCTTGTCCCAAGGCCGCACACCTGTGTGCTGAGGGACATGAATTCAGTGCCTAGCAGCCAGTCCTCTAGCTCTCACACCTCAGCCTTCAGATGAAACGCAGGGGTCTGGGAAACGGCCTGGTTGATCAAGTGTTTGATGTGCAATCGTGAGGACCTAAAGCAGAGCTCCAGCACCCACGTGAGAAAGCAAGTGTGCGTGAGTTTGTGATCCCGTTACTGAAGAGGTAAAAATAGGCAGATCTCTAGATGCCCTGGCTATTGAGCCAAGCCAGATCAATGAACTCCAGGTCAGTAGGAGATCTGTCTCGAAAAACAAAGTGAGAGGTGACAGGATGGCTCAGTACATAGAGGTGTTTGACACCAAAGTTGTTAAACTTTGGTTCAGTGCCTGAAACCCACATGCAGAGTAAGGGAACTCAGTTCCGTAAGCTGTCTTCGACCTTCTCACCTATCCCGACAGGTCTGTGTGCATGTGGGCACACACTAAACAAACAAGCCAAATATATGTACACATGCTCGTGCACACACACGTATACACACTTATACACACAAAGACACGCAAGAAACACGGGGACCATCCCAAATGCAGAATCCTAGGTGTCTTGCTTAAGTGGAGGCGGGCCCCAGTGAGGTGCTTACAGTGTTGGTGCCAAGTGACAGGCTGCAGAGGAAGCCTGATACATGACGGGAGGACGGGAGTCTGCGCCATGCTTGGTTAGGATAGGACGGGTAGGGAAAGCCTCACTGACGGTGTATGATTTGCTGAAATGTCATGGAACATCCATTCCTGGGAAAATACATACACAATTTCCAGTGGATTCTCAAAGAGATCCCAAATCAAATTAGTATGAAGTAAATATAAGTGCATAGAAATGAGCCAAGTTTAAGTCTGTTGGTAAGGGTGAGGGGGTGGAGGCTGGAAAGTCTCAGCTGTCATTCCTCAGGAGCTACCTTTGTTGGGGCTGTTTGTTTTTTCATTAGTTCTTTTAAATTTTACTGCAATATGTTTTGATAATGTTTATCTCCCTTTTCCTACCCACCCAACTTGGTGTCCTCTTTTTTATTTTCCTTTTTGTTGGTTTGTTTTGTTTTGTGAGACAGGGTTTCTTTTTGTGTAGCCTTGGCTATCCTGAAACTCACTGTGTAAACTAGGCTGCCTCAAACTCATGAAGTTCTGCCTGCCTCTGCCTTCCAAATACTGGGTTTAAAGTCATGCAGCACCATTGCCTGGCTTATTTTTCCTTTTTTAAATGCACCAATTTCAATTTATGCTGCCCAAATATTCTTGGAGGGTAGCCTTCCACTGGAACAGTGTTTCCTTTAAACACTCTTAAAGGAAACTGACTTTCTCTCTCCCAGCAATCATCAATTGCCAGTATCTCTATATCTAGGAGTGGGGCTTTTGCCCACCTCACCTCTCTACGCTGGGATTTTGTCTGGCATGAGTTTGCACAGGCCTTGTGCATTCTGTCACAATCACTGTGAGCTCATGTATGCAACTGCCCTTCTCTGTCCAGGCAGACAGTTTCCAGGCAGTAGTCATCCACCAGCTCTGGCTCTTACAATCTTCCTGCTCCCTCTTTCATAGTGATTCCTGAGCCTTTGAATGCTATATCATTTAGTGCTAAGCATTCTGCAGTCTCTTATTCCCTCTACCTTGACCAGTTATGAGTCCATGGATTTTATCACCATCCACTGCAAATAGATGCTTCCCTGATGAAGGTTAGGAGATGCAGTAATCTGTAAGTAGAGCAATGAGCCATTAGGAGCTGGCCCACTGCCTCGTCCATCTGGCGTAAAAATAGCTGTAGGCTGTCCTGGAGGGTGTATTATCTAGTTTGGGTTTCATCTCGTGTGATGGGCCTTAAGTGCCGTCAGAAAGTGGTTGGTTACTGTCACGATGTTCAAGCCACTATTGGCACCAGTGGGCATGTCCTGCCAAGCCAACCATTATTGTGCCCTCAGCATTCATAGGTGGGTAATGTTGCCGATTATTTTCCACCCCAGTGCTTTGTGTAGCACCTCACAGCACTATGAAAATTAGCTGGAACAGGTGTTTCCCAAAGAGTGCCAGCTCAATTTTTCCATGTTTTATGACTCAAGTATGTAGCGTCTTCAGCAATAGAGACTTATTGCCAAGTTCTGGAGGTAACCTATAGCATTGGCAATGGCCTATAATGTTGAGGGGTTTATGGGGCAATTCTAAAAGAGGTAACTGTAATGGAAGTTTTGGTTATATTATGTAAATACGTTTTTGTTGTAATCCCAAGTGTGGGATGCAGCAACCCACAGCCGATAACAGCTTTGTGAGAGGCACATGACCTTTGTCAGCTCACAAACAGCCTCGTGAGAAAGCAAGTGATCCTTGTCAGCTGGAAACTGCCTCCTGCAAGGGCCATGGTCTTTGCAAGCTGAAAAACAACCTGATGCAGACTCTGAGAAAGTATAGATAGGAGTTTAGAGAGAGAGAGAGAATGCTTCATCTCGCTTCAAGGCCCTCCTAGAAAGAAATACTTCAGAGAACATTTATAATTCATTGTGTGCTGAGACATGGTTTCCCTCCTGGCAGGGAACTCAACAAATATGCTAAGCTAACTAACCAGTGAGTTGCAGGGATTTTCTTGTCTTCATCTCCCTATGGTTGGAATTACAAGCATGTGTCACCATCCGCAGCTTTTTCACATGGGCTCTAGAGATAAAACTCAGGTTCTCATACTGGAAAAGTAAACATCTTACTAACTAAACCATCGCCCCAGCCCTAGAATCCAGTTGTGTTTTGAGCAGCCAGAATGCTTTGACAAAAACAGAAGTTCTCAACACTGGCTTCCTGTTAAAATTTACCTGGAAACCTTCAAAATTTCTGACTTCTCAGGCTCAACTCACTCTGGTTGTGGTCTTAGAACTGGGATAGTTGTGCAGACAGCTGAGAGAGGCAGGTCTAGAGTTTTGGACGAGCCTCCTTGACTGTCATTCACCTACCAGGCTTTGACTTCTAGAGCAGCATGATGCCATCACAGCATTGTGAGGTGTGGAAAGTCCACAACTGAATGTTTCAAAATTCTTAAAACAGAACCATTTTAACAAAAAAGTTATATGTATACATATATATCCTCTTGTTATATTATGAGCATAATATGAATATTAGATGTTGTTTTATATATGATGTATATTATCTATTATAGACATAATTTCTTGAGAGAGGGTCTCATATAGCTCAGGTTGGCCTTCAACTAGCTGAAGGTGACCTTGGCCTTTGGCTCTTCCTGCCTCTACCTCCCCGGCATTGGGATTGCGGTATGAACCAGCATCCTGTTTTATGCATCACTAGGGTGGAACCAGGGCTTCACGCATACAAGGCAAGCACTCTACTCACTAAGCCACACACCTCGACCTTTAGACATAGCACCTAAAGTGTAATATGTGTGCGTGCAAATATAAGACAGGCAAAGGTAAAGTTGCTGTTGACAGGACCAGGTGTTGGGGCTACCTGAGAGACGGCAGGCAGCCAGTGCAGAGTAGAATGTCCCTTTCTGTCCACTCACCACTCCTTCCCTTTTATCAACTAGATTGTCCTTAAACCCTTGCAGCAAACCATAAAACACCAAAAAGCACTGTAGAGGAAGTTCTCCAAGAGCCTACCATGTTTGGGCATCATGCTAGACAAGAGGGACTATGTGAAGGAATTCTTCACTGTTTTATGAATGTCACGGGGGAAAGAGGGTAATTAAGCCAAGTGTGATAGGAATCCATTAGTGGAAGCTGCAGAGCATTCAGAAACATAGTGGGGCTCTGAGGAAAGGACTTCATCTTGAGTGGGGTGGGGTGTGTCTGAAACTATTAGGGAATACGCTTACATGATCTCTGAAGCTAATGCTGATTCCAGTCCAAGAATGGCTTTTCATAAGAGGCATAAAGAGATGGGGAATGTTAGAAACAGGAAAATGAATGAAATAGAGACAGATAAATGGAGGACAGGGCACTGAAGGTGTTGGGAACAAAAACATCAAGGTTGCCACACTCTAGGCTAAGTTGGGGAGTCAGGCAGGGTTGGGATCTTGGCTTTCCCAACAGAATATAAAGAAAAGACCACAGGTCCCATTTAGCCTAAAGGGCAGGTCTAAGGCCACCAAACTGGGGATTGGGTATAAAAACAATTTTCTTTGAAGTGAAAAGATGAAACTGGCCTTTGAGAAATCAGATCTCCTAGGCTGGGTTTCAGCCCCTAAAGCTGGCTTTGCGGGACAGAAGAGTTCTGTCAAGTTCTGGGGCTAGCAGGGAGTTTCATTGTCACTGGGCTCTGCTCTAAGCCAACTCTCCTTGAAAACGTCTCAGCATGATGATGTAGAAGAGGAGAGGGAAACCACAGGAGACCTCGGATGGACCATTGCAAGCCCACCCACCCACCCAGGAAAGCAAGCTGTGAGACTCCTTCATGAATACACAAACCCCAGAGATAGGAGCTATGGGAATGAACATTCACCTGAGGAAGTGTATGTGTGAGAGAGAGAAAGAGAGAGTGTGTGTGTGTGTTTGTCCTTCAGCATTCTGTGCACCAGATTACAAACGCACAGGTAATTCTCGAAAGGCTCACTCCTACCCACCATCCACACCTCCATGGTCTTTTATCTAGTCTCTTCAAATTTGTCTTGGGGGTCTGGGGAGATGGCTCTGATGGTAAAGACCGTGCCTTTCAGGCACAAGGACCCAAGTGTGACATCCAGAACTCATGGCTTTGTTTTTGTTTTGTTCTTGTATTGTGGGGCATGCACTGCTAAACTCTGTACTGGGGATCTGGAGACAGGGGCATCTCTGGTACCCACTGGCCCACCAGCCTAGCCAGCGTGGGGTGTTCCAGGCCAATAAGACACGTTGTCCTAGAAACCGAGGCAGATAGCACCTGAGGAACTACACAGGCAGGCTTGTGAACACACGCGCGTGCACACATGAACCAGCGCAACCGTGCGCACCTGCGCCCACATGCTGCCTCTCTCCCTGTCCTCCTTCCTCTCCTCTCCTCACTCCTTAATGGTCCTTGTCCTACCATATTCTAGCAAACCCCAGCGAGGCTTTAGGCCTTAATTTTCCCATTGGATAATTAGTCTCCTGGGAGCCCTGGGCAGCCGCAGGCTGGGAAAGTTCTGGGTAGGCGGAGGAGCTGCAGGCAGACCTGTGGAGCCGACAGGCCAACTGACAGGAGCTGCAGCAGCAAGGCCTGCTCCTCTCTGCCGGCCAGCCGCCTGGAGGCGGGCCTGGGCTGCCCTATTTCTCAGCCACCTGTCTCCATTTCTACACCAGGGGATTTCTCAATGAGGGTACAGTCTGATAAGACCGGATCTAGTTCACAGGAGAGGAAACCGAGGCTAGGGGACTTCCTGATGCTCCAGCCCAAGCTTTGACCAGGGCCACGTAGGAGGATTCTCCTGCTGAACTTTTTGCTTGCACTGTCACGACTCTCCTGAGCAGCAATGGTTTGGGGGAGACTCTCGCATAAAAGGCTACGTTTAAATAAACAGCATGAGAGAAAGCAAAGGGCAGGCTGGTGCCTCCACCAAGGGCAGAGTGGAGTCCCTCTCTCTCTGTCACCTCTTGGTAGCCAGCACACCCAGAAGTCACAGCTTCAGCCAAAGCTGCCTGGTGACCTTGATGTTCACACCAAAGAGTTGGGGATCAAGGGCCTCAGAGGGTCAGGTGTCGTCCTGAGAAAACTGCAGCTGCAGCCTAAGGCTCTGCTGTGCACACCCAGGCAGCGGTGTGAAACACTGACACACTACGGGGCTGAGGGAGCCGGGGCCCTGTGACAGGCCATCTTGATGGACAACTCCATTAAGATTTAGAATAACAGTGGAAACAAATACCTGGCCGTGTCTGTGTGGGGTGATCCAGACCGGGTTAACCAAGTGGGGAAATCTACCCCGAATGTAGATGGCAACATCCCGTGGGCTGGGGGCCTGCGCTGAGTAAACAGGAGAAAATGAGCTGAGCTCAGCATCCCTCTCTCTGCATCCTGGCTGTGGATGCCATGTGCCCTGCTGCCCGCTCCTCCTGCTGCCCGCTGCTCCTGCTGCCTGCTGCTCCTGCCCCCATGACTTCCCGTGGTGGGGCTGCCCCATGATGTGCCGTCAAGCTGTGAGCCAAAATCAATCCTTCCTCCTTAAGCCGGTTTTGCTGGAGCAAGGAAACGGAACAGCTGCGTCTTAGATCACCGGTGTGCGCAGAGGAGCAGTATGCATTGAAAGCGAGCTCCCCTGCCTCACACTCGATCTTGGGTTTATGTCTTGTGCCTGTGCACGTGGGGTTGGCGTGCATCCCACAGGTGCACAGGTGAGGGGCAGAGGGTAACTCGTAGAAGTCTATTAGCTCTTTCCACCATGTAGGTCCTGAGTAGACTCAGGGTGTCAGGATTTGCACCACGGCACCTTTGCCTGCTGGACCGAGTCACCAGCCCTTCACTGGGTTCCTAACTCAACCTCAGAGCACCCCACGATGTGGGTCAGCATGCGGAGGTTGCACATCTTGCCCATAGTGATGCACCCCAAAATGCTAGAGCTGAGATTTATTCAGTCAGTCTAGCAATGTAGGCCATGACCCTGATTCTTTGTTTGTTTGTTTGTTTGTTTAAATTGGGCTATTCATAAAAGCTTCCAACTTCCTGGGCTTCACAGAAGGGTCACAAGGTAGTAACTAATTTCTTCTCCTGTCCAAAGAGGGTTTCATCCTGAATGTGTGAAGAATGAAGTGCATTCAGTTACCCTGGGTAACCTTTCAGAAAGAACTCCCTGAGAACAGGGCTACATGGGATTTCTCTCTGAGGACAGCGCCTGGGTCAGACAGCACTTGCTGGCTCCTGGCTCAGCGATGTACACAGGCAGAGCCCTGAGGGCTGAGCTTCTGGGCGCCAGTTCCCTAGTCGGTAAGATAGGTGTGATCACTCAGCTCCGCCAGTGTGCAGCTGTGTGGCAGAAGCCTTCCTTTCCACAAGCCTGGCACCTAGTAGGTACTCAGTAAATAATGGTTGCCATTTATCAAAGCCCTGGGGCCAAGGATGGGAGCACGTGAGGGTTACTCTTAATTGCCAGCTTGATTGGATCTGGAATAAACTAGAGGCTTGTCTCTGGGCAGGTCTGTGAGAGCATTTCCAGGAAGGATTAACTGAGGGAGAAGGCCTTTCCCCGCCCCACCCCCCTCTGCAGGGCAGACCTTCCAGCCAGAGCCAGATATATAAGAGCTCTGAGGGAAGACAGTGCTGTTTGCCTGCCGGCCTGCACTTCTTGCTTACGAGTGTCTACCCTCGTGTTGGTGCTGACATCCTCAGCTGACTTCAGACTCCAGCTTCTTCAGCCTTCTGATGTGGACTAAATCAGACAGATTCTTCAGGAACACTCCAAGCTTTCAAAACCAAGTTGGGCCAGGTGAGCCATCCAGCCTAGTGGGTTCTCCGCCTCTGTAGCTAGCAGATGGCCAGTGTGGACGACTCACTCTGCAAGTCATTCTATAAGGCTTTTCTGTTATATATTCATCCTATTGGCCCTGCTCCTCTAATGACCACTCAATAATGAAAGCGGGGATCAAGAAGACTTACAGTGCTTCTCTAAGTGCAGTTTGAAGACAGAAGTCACTTTCAGTATTTCAAAGTTACTTTCTGGAACTTTGGATGCTTGGTCCTTTAGCATCTCAACGAGGGAAGATTCTAGGGAGTGTTCTGTGTTATACTTTTAGGAATTTTCTCATTGTGTGTGTGTGTGTGTGTGTGTGTGTGTGTGTGTGTGTGTGTGCACACTCACGCACATGAAGAGAGACCCTATTCATTGAGACAAGCTATCTCACTAACCCTGGAACTCACCATTTCAGCTAGCCTGAGCGGCCAGAAAGGCCCCGGGATCCTCCAGCCTCTGACTCCCAGTGCAGGGATACAGAGGCATACCTCCACAACTGGCTTTTTACACAGGGGCTGGAGAGAAAGCTTAGGTCCTCGTGCTTGAACGGAAAGCACTTTATCCACAGCGTCATCTCCCCAGCCCGCCTCCCCTCTTTTTATCCTCAGCAGGATTCTACAGTGGCTGCATTCCTAGTGAGATCTTGAGTTCTCAGGAAGCCTGGCCTCAGAAGATGCGACACACCCTATGGTGTGGACGACACACCCTATGGTTCACATGCCATATCTGCATTGATCTAGACATGGCACATTAGCTTATGGCTAACGGGCAATAAGAGAAAGGGGTTAAGAAGCTCTTGTTGCTGGAAAGAATTGTTCTTATAGACCAAAAAGAGAAGGCAAAGGTCTCTTTTCCACACTCAGATATTATGCTAATGTGACATGTAGAGTTACAAAGACTTCTTGAACCCAGAAGAAAAGCTGGCACATAGTTAAAGCCAACACACCAAGTGTAGAAGCAAAGAGAAGAAAGAACCCACCAGTCTTGTAGCGTCTGCTTCCTGACTTCCTGCCACATGCGATGGTTCAAGTTGCTTACAGTTTGAAGCAGGTAAGTCAGCAATTCCATATTCAACATCCAAAAAGATTCTGACAGACTTGCCATCTGGTAAGGATAACATCTGAGAGAAAGGAATTACTCCAGGAGAGAACGAATACCCGGAGGTAAACAGAAAGAGCGAGGAGTTGGCTGAGTCACCAACACTCCCAAAGCAGACCGCAGTGAGGCACCTTGGCCCCAAGCCTCTGTGTTGGTCTTGGAGAGTGCAATGAATGTTGGGGTTTCTAAGTAGATGCTGGCTTGGCTCCTTTATCCTTTCTTTCTTTGCTCCTCAGCTCCTATCCCCACCCCCAGGATCTTCTATACCCCAGGCTGCCCTCAGCTCACTGGAGTCAAGGATGACCTTGAACTCCTAATCCTCCTAATCCTTTATGCTGGCTAGTTTTACATCAACTTTACACAAGCTAGAGTTACCTGAAAGAACCTCAACTGAGAAAAGGCCTCCATAAGATCCAGATGTAAGGCATTTTCTTAATTAGTAGTTATGAGGGAGGGGACAGCCCACTGTGGGTGGTGCCATCCCGGGGCTGATGGTCCTGGGGTCTATTGGAAAGCAGCTGAGCAAGCCATGAGGAGCAAACCAGTACGCAGCACCCCTCCACGGCCTCTGCATCTGCTCCTGCATGCAGGTTCCAGCCCTGTTTGAGTTCCTGTTTTGACTTCCTTTGATGGTCAACTGTGATGTGGAGGTGTAAGATAAACCCTTTACTTTCCACGTTGTTGCAATTATGGCGTTTCATCACAGCAATAGTCCCTAACTAAGATATTTCTGTTTCTGTCCCCTGAGTGCTGGGATTACAGCTATGCAGCGACGCCACCACACCTGATAAATGGAGCTGGAGACAGAAACCAGACCTGTGTGTGTGTAAGCAAGACTCTACTGACTAAAGGACATCAGTCCCGGCTTCTTAACCAACACTCCTGGAAACCTGACCTATATTCTAGCTGGGGTCTCATAGGCTCAGAAGCACTCAGTTTCCTCCCACGCAAGGGCGTCCACACTCTGCACATGGAAAGCAGATCACAAAGACCAAGGCAAGCTTTGGCCAAAGAAACACTCAGGGCCAAGAGAGCAGCCTGAGCATTCATGTGTCAGCAGATTGTTAGGAATCCCACAAAGCACACATTTTGAGCTGCCTTGACTCCCTAGAGTTCAACAGGAAAGAAAGAAAGAAAAGATAGGAAAGCCAGTGGGGTCAAAGCATCTAGCCATCAGCTAATCAATTACTGCGGGTGTTATAGGCACTGGCTGCTAACAGGGTCAAATGGCCGAAAGCTTGCTGCTTCTGCAATGAACTCTCAGGGCAGGAAGGTGAGCTTTAGGGGGAGAGGAACAGGAAAACATCCTGGCATACTTGAAATCTTCACAAATGCTAGGTATAGATGCTTGTCTCCAAGGTTCGACAGGGGCTGTGGGCATTGAGAGATCTAAGTGACTGATGGTCCTCACAGCAAGCAGCAGCGGCGGTGCGTGCCAGGAGGCTGTGCAGCTCTTCAGTCCCAGTCCTTCTCAAGAGAGACCTAGATCTGAGATCCACTGCTGAGTTCCCACTGTTTGATTTCAATGCCATCAACACAGACTGTAAAATAATGATGATGAGGATAAATAAAAAAGTAAATAGATAGATAGATTCAGAACTAGAGATATAGCTGAGTGGCAAGGCACTCGCCTTGAAAGCATGAGGCCCTGGGTTTGGTGTCCAGCACTGCAAAATTATAACAATGATGATATGCCAAAGAGAAAGAGATGTAGAGCTGGGGCTAGCAATTTAGCTGCTAGAGTGTTGCTCTAATATCTATGCACAAAGCACTGGGTCCTAACCTAGCACTGAATACACCAGCTATGTGGCGCATGTCTGCTGTAATGCTAGAACTTAAGATGTAGAGGCAGGAGGATCAGAAGTTCAAGGTCATTCTCAGTTACATAGTGTTGACTGCATGAGACCCAGACTCAAAATTTAAAAAGAAATAAAATCTAGCACATTGTCACAGAAGGTACTGCACAAGACAAGAGGTGATTATGGCCCTTAAGTCACAAATGGCTTTCACATTTTACCAGGCTGTTTAAACAGAGTGAAACCTGAGATAGAGAAGACAGGAGGCATACAAAGCTTAAAATATTAAGTATCTAAAAAAAAAAGAAGAAATTAAGTATCTGCTGAGAAATGTTTACTGATGTCTGGATTAGAGTCATAGGCGTGTCTAGCCTGTGCTCTATGGGCCGCATGCACCTCAGCAGAGCTATGCATGTGTACCATACAAAATGGGAACTACTCAAGGCATTATGGGTGTGTGTGTGTGTGTCTCTTTCTCACTCTTTCTGTCGGTCTCTCTCCCTCTCCCCCACCTCTTTCTCCCTGTGGTGTATGTGTGTGCAGGTGTGTATCTGAGCTGAGCAGTTCTCAAGTGTGAACTTGTAGAGTACAAGGTCATGTTGCAATGTCAGAAGCTACCC
Source organism: Psammomys obesus (assembly GCF_907164565.1). Taxonomy (NCBI): domain Eukaryota; kingdom Metazoa; phylum Chordata; class Mammalia; order Rodentia; family Muridae; genus Psammomys; species Psammomys obesus. The sequence goes on along the minus strand of NW_026585504.1, from coordinate 67,167,026 downwards.
TGGGGGGTTTCATGGACAGCCACAAATGAGGTCCTGAATTATCAGATTCCCTGTAGAACACTTTTGGGGAAGCTGCATGTTCTTGGCTGCTAGGAGGGAACCTCAAAGATTTTCTCCTGAGCGATCCAGGTGCTCTGATACGGGAGTCCAAGTTCATCAAGGATTTTGATTCCTTTAAATTCTCCTCTGCATTAAGCCCACCCTCGGTTCAGCTCCCGCCCCCACTGTCCAAACTCCCCAAGCACATTAGTTACTTTTCTCACCGTTGTGACCAAACTCTTGACGAAATTCAACTTAAAAGAGGAAAGGCTGATTCTGGCACACAGAATCCATTATGGTGGGAAGACATGGCGGCAGGGGGGTGAGGCGGCTGGTCGCTGTGCGCCCAGTCAGGGAGCAGGGAGATGCTGTGCTCAGCTCACCTTCTTTTTTGTGTTCAGTCCAGGGCCCCAGCCCTCGGGATAAGATCACCCACATTAGCGTGGGTCTTCCCACCCCAACGAGAGGCTTGTCTCCTAGATGATTCTAGACCCTGTCAAGTTGACAGTCAGTAGAAACCATCATACCAAGGAAATAATTCACAGCATCCAACACCCATAAGGCTGGGCCTTCCTGAAAGTGTTAGGCGTGGTCATGGCCCACTACACCTCTCCCACACCACACCTCTAACTGCTCTAACCTACCAAGCAGAGAGAGAGGAGAAAGCAAACCATTCTGAGTCACTCTCCACCTCCTCTTCCCTAAGGGTCCTGACTGGGAGTTGCAGTCTCCCAACCCTGTAGAGGGAACCAGCCCACCTGCCCTTGTGGGAAGCCCCATGTGGGGACCAAGGCTCTATTATACAGACCTTATCACTCATAAACAGGAGCTGCAAGGGCAACCAACAGATTCTGAATCCTGTTCAATAAACAATGCAAGTTTCTCAAGTCTTCCAGCTGGCCTGTGCTTCAAGCACCAACTGACAGAGGCAGCTATTGTATCGGCTCCGAGAGGACGATTTTTAATCATCAGTGTCACTCATTATATTTGTATACCAGATTTGTACCAAAGCACAATTTAAATAATCACTTCAAAGCAATTTGCTAGATAATGATGGCGTCCTACATAATGATGAGCCCCCCCACCACCAAAAAAATAGGCAAGCTATTTTGGGTGTGGGAAATTTGCCAAACTCAGCTGGCAAAGGGACCCTCAATGCCCTAGACACCTGGCCACACGCAGAATCAAGGCTGAGAAGCGGGGTGGGGCAGTACTGCCGGGGCATTCTGGATATTTTGTCTCTTCCACTTTCTTGGCAAGAGTAGTCCCCTACGTTCTACTGAGAAAGATATAGTCTTTACTTTGGCGACAACAACAGCATCCGAGGGATGTTTGTTTCAAATAGTAATGAGAATGCCTTTTATAGAAGAAAAACAAACAAAAAAAAAAGGTCTTTTCTTTTCTTTTGAGCAATGATATCACACAGCCCAGGCTGGCCTCAAACTCATCATGTAGCTGAGGATAACCTTGGATTTCTGATCCTCCTGCCTCCACATCCTGAGTGCTTGGGATAGCAAGTATTCTACCATACTTAGTTTATGCAATGCTGGGGATTGAACCCAGGGCCTTGTTCATGCCAGACCAAAGCTCTGTTCCACTGAGACACTTCTTCAGCCCCTACATAGTTTTGTTTGTTTTTTCTGGAACTGAGGATTGAGCCAGGGCTTGTGCTTGGTGGAAAGCCAGCCCTCTACTACTGAGCTAAATCCTCAACCCCTGCTCTTTGTTTTATAACAGAGAGATAAATATGCTTTATTGGTGTGATGTCCAGTTTGCTGGAGACTATGACTTTTCCAGTGGGTAGCAAAGGACAGAGGAGGCGTCCGGGCAAGGGATGGTCTTACTGGTCCATGAGAAGACTCTCTGTCCCTGAACTGTAGGGAATCCAATTATTGAAGAACTCCATAGGCAGCCGTAGGACAGGGGAGGTAGCACTGCCCACCTTTTGTGGAAAAAGAAAACTTTTGTCAGAAACAAATACACAAAAAAAGCAGACTGAGTCAAATAGGTAACTTAGACAAAGGAGCTGGGCAGAAACAAGTCAGTGGACAGTTCAGAAAACTAACAAGCTGTAGCACCCATTGCTCAGTCTCAACCAAGAGTTCCTCGTGGGAGAGTAGAAAACCAATGGTGTAAGACTACCTCGTGCTGTAACAGAAGTTAGAGCGCATTGACTTGTATGTGTGTTATAAATGTGTGTATGTTTAAATGTGTGTATGTCGACTTCTTTCCTCAGTGTTTACTAGTTTCCAGTATATACACTTTTTACTTGCTTAATTAAAACTATTCCTATTTATCTTTTTATATTATTATGGATAATAGGCTTATTTTCTTAATTTCCTTTTCAGGAACTTCACTGTTATTCTATAACTGATTTTTTGTTTGTTAAATTTTTGGGAGGCAGAAGGACACTGTAAGAAATGGGGACAAAGACATGAGGGAGGGAATTGGGGAGAAGAGATCAACCAAAGCAAAATACAAACGAGAATGACATGAAGAAATCTGTTCCTTCGTAAGGTTTTTGTTTTGCTCTGTTTTAAGTGCTGAAGATATGGCTCAGTTAACCAAATGCTTGCCCAGCATGCACCAGGCCCTGGGTTCTATTTCCAAAAATCCCACCAGGCAAAATGCTCCATGCCTGTAATCCCACCACTTGGGAAGCAGAAGTAAAAGGATCAGACATTCAGTCATCTTCAGCCACATGGTGAGGTTGAGACCAGCCTAGAATACGTTAGACACTGTCTGGGAAGAAAAAGAAATAGCCTTCAAATTTCTTTATGGTTTTTGGGGGGTCAGTAATCTGGGATGGACTCTGATGGCTCCCCATCTGATGTCATCAGAGGTCACTCATAGAGCTGCAGCCCTTCCAGGCCTGACGAGGACTAGGCAATATATACCATGACCTCCATATCGCCTCATTTCCCTGTCTGCAGGTTGGTACTGGTTTACCAGAGGTAGGTCCAAGAAGCAGGTTGGGCTCCACTAAGACTGAACAGGCTTCCTCGAAGTGCAGGCCCAGAAGGCAATAGCAGAGGGCTCCTGAGGAATGGCGCTCCACAGCTGGTCTACTGAGTTCTGTGCACACAAGCACATCACAAAGGCTGTGAGGGCTCAAGGAGGAAGATGATAGACTTTATCACTCCATCCAAAGAACAAGTTTACTGAAATTAAATTGTTTGTAATTTATCCAGACGTTATCTGCTCACTCATCTCCACAGCCTGTTGGTCACCAATCCAAGAGCATCTCTGTCTGTTTCACTGAAAATCTGCTTTCATCCAGGATGAAAGCAATGTGTTCTAAATACAGCCACAGAATGCAATGACACAGAGCGTGGTTCCGGGGAGCGTAAAAAACAAAAACAAAGCGTATGTACAGTCCTGATCCTCACCTACATACACAGCATTTGATCCAAAACCTTCACAGCATCTACCAAAGTGTTTCGAACAAAGCAATCGGGTAACAGGCCTGGAGAGACAGCACACTTGGCAGTGTGCTTGCCTGGCAAGCGTGAAGGCCTGAGCTCAATACCGGAACACACATAAAGTAACATTGCTGTTGCTGTACACGCCTGGAATCTTAGCACTGGGGAGGAAGAGACAGGCGGATTGTGGAACACAGTCCAAGAACGGAGTCCTGGGAAGCGATAGTCCTGTGACCTCAGTTTCTTCAAAAACATGGACTCATTCATTCTTGGGTTATGCTTTTGTACCCCTCCCAGGCGTAGAAAATATGACTTTACTCCAGATTCTTCATTAAAACTAGCTGTTGTTATTTGTCTGTAGGCCTCTACCAAGGCCACATTTCTACCGTGTACAGCCTGTCTGCCCACAGCTGGCCCCTGTGATGGCTTACTTCACTCACATGACTCCTCTCAACCCTCAGAGTAGAAACTGTCTGATGTTCTGAATAAAGCTGACTTGAGACTTCAGTCTGCCCCATTTATCAGGCCCGTTCTCCTGATCGATAGACAGTTGGATCCCTGGGGTCTGCCAACAGCCAGCCTAGCCAACATGGTGAACTCCAGGCCTGAGAGACCTTGTGTCAATATTCCAAACCACTGCTGCCAATTGAAGGGGCTGAGCTAAGAATGACGCACTAAGAAAAGCCTGGTGGGAGCTGGAAAGATGGCCTGGCAGTTAAGCGCAGTTGCTGCTCCTCCAGAGGGCAAGCGGCTCACACCTGATCTAATTCTAGCTGCAGGGGGATCTGTTGTCCTCTTCTGACCCCCTTGGGCACCTGCACTCACATGGGGTATGCACACAGAAATAAAATAAAATAAATCTTTGAAAAGAACAAACAAACAGGAAAGCCAGCCAGCATCCGAAGTTCCTACACTGTGCTAAACACGGTTCAGGCCTCAAGGCCAAGTTTCTTTTTATATTTAAGCATATATTACAAGACAGTCACCTGCAGCATCTCATGAAAACTGTCTGATGTCATATCACCCATATTCCTTAGTGCACTGTCCTTGAAAACACACACAGTACCTTAAGCCCGTCATCTACGTGGTGAGCCACAGGTTCAGCCACTCAACAGTACACAGGCAGACACAACTCATAAGTCAAAACTGACAAGTGAGATTTGGGCTGGTTACTCATCTCATTGTTGCACGAAACACATGACAAAAGCAACTTAAGGAAGCAAGGGTTTGTTTTGGCTCATTTTCTAGACCACTTGAGACCTTTTTTAAAATATATATATAAATACCAAACATCTTGGGTCTGGGAAGATAGGTCACTAGGGACCGTCAGGAGAATCTGGAGGTGGGCAACACGCCGAGGGTTGTTAAGTAGTGAGTACCTGGGTAGTGAGAACACCATAGATATTACCCTTTGGATTCCCAGTGCAGGCAGGAAGAACCCCAAATCTAGTGATCGCTTAGGAGACATAAAGAGCAACAGGAGGAATGAAAAGGCTAGAAGAAGTAGCTTGGTGGCAAAGCGTTTGCCTAGATGCAGAAGATCGTAGGTTCAACCCCCAGTACCACAGTTGAGAGGAAGGAAGATCTCCTGGTATCCAGGACCAGGAAGGAGATACAGAGATTGGTTTTGGTCGCCAGCCGGCTTCTTCACCTGGGTGACTCGAAGACCGTTTGCATGAAGAGAAATTTCTATCTCTGCTGCTGCGCTGATGTCAAAAGGGTTTCCTCAGCATTTCATCCTAGCACCTTCTATCAGTTCTTCCTGATTCGCATCTCTGGCATCCATCTTCCCGCCACCGTATCTGGCATCAGACCTCCCTCCTGGAACTTTGTACCTCCACTCACTGACCTGGCAAGCCTCCCAAGCCTTCCTTCAGGTTAAATCTGAAACAGGTGAGCTTGCCACAAAAGCCACCACTATGGATCTGTTTGGGTCCAAAACTCCTGTTCTAAAATGGAAGGACATCTTCGTTCTTCAAAGCTAACCTTTCTTCTTACCCTAAACCTATAGTCCTCCAAGAAAAACAGCAGCCATTTTCATCAGATAAGCTGAGCCTGCCTGCAAATGTCCAACTTGGCAACTCTGCCGTTCTCTCATACAAAAGGAAAGGGTCTTAGGACCCTAACAAGAGACTTCAGGTGTTCCCCCACCCGGCCATATGCAATTCTGCCCTAACCACAGTGGCCGTGGGTTTCGAGAGGTACTAGAGTCTGGGAAAAGTTGAGTGAAGAGAAGCTGTGGTGCTTTAAATCAAAATGGCCCCTATAGACTCTCTATTTGAATACAGTCCCCTTGGTGGAAGTGTTTGGGAAGGATCGGGGAGTACAGCCTCATTGGAGGAAATGTGTCACTGGAGGCGAGCTTTGGGGTTTCAGAGGTGCTCCATTCCCCGTTAGCTCTCTCTGCCACCACCTGTGCACCGGGATGTCAGGGCTCAAGTACTGCTCTAGACCACGCCTGGCTGCCTGCCACCATGCTCCCTGCCATGACGGTCATGAAGGTCATGAATGAAGCCTCTGAAACGGAAAGCACTAAGGAAACTCTTCCTTCTAGAAGTTGCCTTGGTCATGGTGCCTCACATAGAGAGAGAACAGTAACTAAGATAGGGCTGTGTCTAAGTGGCTCTGGGGAAGCCATGATCCAGGCTGGGTGAAGACCAGCATGGCTACTCTGGGGTCCTCCGTGCTCCTGTCAGTAACCCCTCACCCAGGCTTCGTAAATAAGACCAATAAACTCAACGGTCCCCCGGGAGGAGCTCTAGTGTAACCCTACTCTAGTTTGTCACTGAGATTTTATGAGGCGGTTGTAGACATGTTTACGTCTCCCTGGAAATGAACTGTTGCAACATCTTCCTGTGTGATGACACATCCCCAAGACCATCAGGAGTCTTCGCTGTACCTAAAGTGCAAAGACCAGGGCCACTTCTAGAGATCCGGATTCATTTGTTTGCAGCAGGCTGAGGGCATGGGAATATTTTTTGGCGGGGGGGGGACAATCTCAGTGTTTTTGAGACATGGTCTCACTATGTAGTGCGGGCCGGCCTAGAACTCAGTATGTAGAACAAGCAGGCCTTAAACTCACAGAGATCCACCTGCCTCTCCCTCCTCACTGCTGGGATTAAAGGCCTGTGCCATCATGCCCAGTGAATGTGAGAATATCTTAAGAGCCCCCTTCTGAGTTCTTTCCTGCCATTCTTTCCTGCTGTGTGAAATATTTATAAACTCTGCTCCCAGCTTTTGCTCATCTAAGTTTTCATGCCCCAAAAGTCTTTTTTAAGTCTTTGTGTGACTCTAAATGTCACATTTCCTAAAGAACTGAAACAGTCTGATCTCCCCAAACCTGTGTGTATGTGTGTCTGTGTGTGTATGTATGTGTGTGTGTATAAAGCTTCCAAGACAACCCAGTTAATGTAATGGTTTTCCTCATCTCTAGATTTTGATAACACTGAAGACAGAATGTATTGTAAAAACCCATCTCTTGGTTCAAAAAGTGGGCGACTTCAAAGCTTTAATACCAATGTTGGGGTCTCTTAGCTGGACTACAGAACACCTTTAGTCCTAGCACTTAGGAAGCAGAGGCAAGTAAATCTCTGAGGTTGAAGCCAACCTGGTCTATAGAGCGAGTTCCAGGATAGCTAGGGCTACACAGAGAAACCCTGTCTTGAAAAAAAAAAAACACATAGAGTTTCTCAAGTGGGTTGGCTGCCTGGCCAGTTAGCCCCAAGGATATACCTGTCTCCACCACCCTGGAACTAGGATTTCAAGCACACACCACCATACCCAAATTTTAAAAAGTGGGGTTCTAGCTCGTGAACTCAGGTCCTCATGTTTGCAGTTGGTCAACCTGCCATCTCTCCAGCCCAGAAGCCTTCTACATTGAATGTAAGATGGTATGTGCTGGCCCAACCAGTCTCGGCATCAGACCATGATGGGAAATAGGCAGTCACTGGGCTGTCAGCGCTCAGTCTGGTGACATGCCCAACAAAGCTGCTCCCCGCTTTTGACCTCGTGCCTGCTTTACCACCTTCCCAGTTCCAAGCTACTTGCCATGAACTGGGGCTAAGATTCTTCCTTCAGGACAAAGAGAAATTCTCCTTTCCAAGAAAAGAAAAGGCCCCACCTAAATTCATAAGATTACCAGTCATTCATGTTTATTTCAAAGATGATGTCAGGATGTGGGACACACAAAGCTGGGTACCCAGCTCTGACCGACAGCCGACATCTCTCATGAGCACCTACTGCCAGCCATATTCCTCTGAGCCACATAGATGCTGGCTCTGACAGGAAGCTTGGCCGTGGCTTTCTTTGCATGTTTTCTCATGTTTCAACTTTTATCCCTATGAAGTTGAAATCTACACGCAAAATCTTCATTCCATAATAAAGTGAGACTTTTTTCTAATAATTCTTGGGCTGTCTGCTGCTACCTGAGGGATCTGGCCTCTCTGGAGTAGTGATGGTTTCCTGCCCATTGTTGACCAGAAGCTAGGAATACGCCTTACAAAGGTGGAGTTAGACATGAGAGCTGGACCGATGACCACAGAACAGATAACCCATCGGGTAGACAGAGAAGACTTTGATAAAATGTAGCCTTTGGGTCACAAAGCTGGGAGATCTACAAATAATTGGTTTATTTCTTCCCCTTTTTTGTTTGTGTTTTATGACTCACTGTCACATAGCTCAGGCTGGCCTTGAACTCATAGCCAAAGATGACCTTGAACTTCTGATCCTCTTCCCTCCAGCTCCTGAGTCACCACCCGGGTGAAATCAAGGGGCGCACCCCTACACTGGATGGATACGGTGCTGAAGATGGAACTCGGCCCCTCTTGACTGCTAAGCAAGCACCCTACCATTCGAGCCATGCCCCGCTTCTGATTTCCTTATTTTCCAGATGAGGAAACAGGCCAGAGAGGGGAAGTCACTTGCTCAGAGGTACACAGCTTGTAAGTAGAACAACAAGATAAACCATGATCTCATTCATCTTTTCCATTACATCATCACACTATCTTGGAGGTGGGGGGGAGAGGGAAAAAATTTCACCAACTTCCAAGGCCCCTAAAATTAGAGTGTTCTCACCTCCTTTCTGGTGAAAGCCACTCTGACCTACATATACAAATACCAGATGTTACCCCTCCACAGACTTTCTGTGTGATCCTCACTAGAAAGCTAATGACAGAAGAAATGACTCAAGAAGTAACAGCACTCATTACTCAAACATGATGGTCTGAGTTTGAATTCCCAGCACCCTTGTTAAAACAAACAAACAAACAAACAAACAAACAAACAGAGCCAGGCATGGTCCCGTGTGCCTCCAATCCCCAGCATTTAGGGGCAGAGACTGGGAGCTTCCTGGCCAGCCAACCTAGTGCAAATATCAAGCTTCAGGTTTAATGAAAAGAAGATGGAGAGAGACAGAGTAGGACACCTGACCTCCTCCTCCTCTGTCCTCTGCATCATGAGCACACTGGCATGCACACTTGTGCACATGATCCCATCCATGAGAGACACAGGGAGACATGCTTCCATATGCGCACACCCCACAGCGAGAAGAGGAGAAGCTGACAACAGATGATGATGATATAGTAACTAGAATCCAGGTCCTGGGTGTCTTCTGAAAATAAACAGTAAGCAAGAGGGTTTTTTTTTTTTTTTTTTTTACAATAGTTGTTTAAAGACAATCAGAGAGAGAAAGAGAGAAAGAAGGGGAGAAAGAAAGAAAATGTGTATATGAGAAAGAATGTGCATATGTGTGTGAGAGACAGTGTGTATGTTTGTGTGTGTGAGAGAAAGGATGTGTATGTATGTGAGAGACAGTGTGTGTGCTTGTGTGTTTGAGAGAGGGTGTATGAGAGAGAAAATGTGTATGGATGAGACAGAATGTGCATTATGTGTGTGAGAGAAAGGTCAGGTATGTGTGTGAGAGACTGTGTGTGTGTGTGTGTGTGTGTGTGTGTGTGTATGAGACAGAGTGTGTGTGTTTGTGTGTGTGAAAGAGAGACAGGTGTGTGTGTGAGAGACTGTGTGTGTGTGTGTGTGTGTGTGAATGAGACAGAGTGTGTGTGTTTGTGTGTGTGAAAGAGAGACAGGTATGTGTGTGAGAGACTGTGTGTGTGTGTGTGTGTGTGTATGAGACAGAGTGTGTGTGTGTGTGAAAGAGAGACAGGTGTGTGTGTGTGAGATAGTGTGTGAGAGGGGGCGGGAGAGAGCATGTGTGCACATGCATACTCACATGTGTGAGGGAGGGTGTGATTTTCCACTTTGATCATATCAGGACCAAGTTCACCCTCTGCAGTCAAATCACATTCTGTTTCATCACCTTGAGCAAGTTCCTTAACTCATTTGAAGGTCAGTTTCCTCTTCTGTTAAATAAATAAGTTATCTCGGTGTGCTGCTTTGAAATTTTAATAGATGATCCACGGAGAACATTCAGCTCAGCAGCCGGTCCATGGGAAACCCCACATGGTCTTGGGTTATTATTGACAACATGAAATATTTGGGATTTGATCTTTTTCACCAGCATCCTAGGAAACACCTACTTCAGGGTCAAAGGCATACACAGAACTGGTTCTCCCATCTGACCTGCTGAAAACCTGGGGAGCTGTAGAAAATAAAGATAAAGGGCTGAGGAGACGGTTCAGTGGGTCAAAGTGCTTACCTCATGAGCTCGAGAACCCAACTTTGAATCTCCAACACCAACATAAAAATCTTGGGGAGGTAGAGGCAAGAGACCTCTGGGATCACTAGCCAGCCTAGCCAAGTTGGCAATCTGAAAATTTGGTGACAGACCCTATCTCGAAACATAAAGATAGGGAGTGATTGAAAGGGGCGGTGAGCGTCTTTACCACATGTACACGCATCCTCAGATACACACACTCTCAGACACATACAAATAAACACAAAAACACACACTCACATGCATAAACACACATACACAAAAACACATACATGCATACATAATCTACACACATACACACGCACATAAACACACACACTCAGACACAAACAAATAAACACAAATACACACACACATAAACGCACACACAAACACATACATGCGTACATATACACTCACATGCACACACACAAGGGAGTTTTGAAGGTGGTGGGACCCTGCTTACTACAAAATAGAGCTAAAGGTCCCAAGGATTAAAGGAATCCCCATTTTGTTTGCAAAGTGATGAGTTCTCATTTGTGTGGATGGTTTTTCTGGCTGCTAGCTAGGCCCTGAGCTTGGCTGTGTGTGAAGAGACACAGCGAACCTGAGGAAGTTGCTCTGGTGCGGAGGCAGAGTGCAGTCAGACATGTGATCAGCTCTTCTAGGCGACTGCCCAACGGTCCTAGGAGAGCGGGTACCCTGGAAGGTCCCCATGAGTCACTGGCTCAGATCCTGTCTGTTTGCCTGGCCGTGGTGATCCCGGGTTCTGTCACGGCCTTGTAGTGCATGCCCCGATTTGGGGAAGTAAGCCCCGGGAAACAGCAACACTGGGCCCAGTTTACCGTACTTCAACAGAATTTGGCCCTCAGAGCCTGGCTTCCTCCTCTCTGCAGGCTGATCCTGGCAAGTCCCCTTACACGCCAGCCTCTCCAAAGAGGAACAGCAGCTGGCTTAGTCTCAGCTTCCCCTGCCTTCCTCGGTCCTCCAACAAGGCTGGCCTGGGGCTCTGATTCCCATAGCTCCAAGATCCACTGTGACGACAACCTCAAGGCTGGGGTTACAGAAATGGCCCCCGTGACCTAGAGCCTCCTGGAGACTTAGTTTCTCTCACAGTGAGCACTCACCTCTCCTGAGGAGAATTCAGTACACAGACATTCCAGCTAGGGCAGGTGTGTGCACAAAGCCACAGAAGTCCTGGAACCAAAGGTTGACCAAACGTTCCCACGGGCCCCACCCAAAAGTGCACGGCTACATATCTTCAGGTAACACCAGTCTTCCAAGCCCAAAGCGGGTCTAAAGAGGACATGAAGATAGAAAGGAAAAGTGTTGGGAGGGGAATAAGGAGAGTGGGGAGAAATCAGAAGCGATGATGGGATATATGTATAAAATTATCCGGAGTAAAAGATTTTAAAGTGGGTCTGAGAAATCATTCTTGCATTTAAAATTTTAAGTATTAGGTAATTCAATCCCACCAATAAAGAAAAATAATTTGCTACATTTCTGTGTATATATGCATATCTGTTAGTGTGTGTGTGTGTGTGTGTGTGTGTGTGTGTGTGTGTGTGTGTGCAAGTAGACACTGGGGTCAACGACAGAGGCCTTCCTCAGTTACTCTCCACCTTATTTTTGATACAAGGCCTCTTGCTGAACCTGGAGCTCACCAACTGGCCAGGCTGGCTGGTCAGTGAGCTCCCAGGAGCCTCCTGTCTCCACACTCCCTGGTGCTGGGGTTACAGACCAGGCTGCCATGCCTGCCTTCCATGCTGCCATGCCCGCCTTCTCTGTCAGTGCCAGGAATCTGGGCATGCATCCTCACAGTTACAGTTAGCTCCTTACCTAGCAAGACAGCTATCTCCCCAGCCCCCAGATCACTTTCTCACATTCAAATTTGTAAATACGACATGTAGCAATCACAACAACAGAGAATAATATACTATGTTTTTATAAATCTATTACCAAGATTTTTCTAAACTTTTCTTAAATCTCTCTCTGTCTCTCTCTCCTTCTCCCTCATCCTCTTTCCCTTTTCTCTCTATCCCTCACCCCCTCTTTCTCTATTGCTCCCTTCATACTCCCTTTCAAAGAAATAAAAATGTCCACATGCAAGTAGAGTTCATTTCTTTCTTTTTTTTTTTAATGTCCGTGGGCAACGTGTGTTCAGGTGCTTTCGTGTGGAAGACAGGACAGCCCTGGGGAGTCAGTTCTCTCCTGCCACCTTGTGGGATCTGGGACTGAACTTCGGCCATCAGACCTGCACACCAGCACCTCCATCTGCTGAACCTCCATTGCTTTTTATCAATGCAAATTTTAAACGTTTTTTCCCCCACTGGCACACACAGAAAACAATTCCACATATTAATGAGGCACCGTGCGATGTTTCAGTATAGGTGTGCATGCTGCCATTCACACCAGATAGCAGAGCTATCTCCCCAAACACTGACCATTTCTTTATGGTAAAAGTGTTGAGAATACACCCATCCACGTTTTGAAATATTCAGAATATTACTGTTGCTTGTAGTCACGAGTGACAGCTTGCAGAATTTCTTGCTTCCTCCTAACTGTAACGCAGTGCCACTGGCCAATATTCCCCTCCCCTGTCCCTCCCTCAACACCGCATGGTCTATACCTTCTCCTCCTTCCTCAGAGATCACCATGTAATCTGTCATCTTCCTATACGGCTTTTTATTTTTAATAAATATGAACCTATCGATAAAAGCACAAATTATACCTGTATATATTATGCATGAACGTGATAACCTTTTGCATGTTGCTTTTTTAATTTGACATCATTTAAAATTTACACAGCTCTATAAAAAAGTTGGTCCTGTATATTTGTATTAACTTTTGTATAAGGTAAGAGTCAGTGCCATTACCATATCCCACAAACCACAACTCTGGGCTGCATAGTCAGCATTATTCTGTGTTTATGCATATTTGCATGCATGCATATGTGATACACATATGGATGGGGCAAGGACAAAATGTACACATATGTAATATATTCTCCAGGCCAAATAACCAGGGTAGACTCTCACGGTAGGGAGACTTCTATTCCAATAGATATTCCAAATCGCTCTCCAAAAAGACTGTACTAATTTACATTCCCACCATAGAGGTCCTTGATGCCCACAGTTCACTATCCTTGCTGTCATCAGACTTAATTAATTTTTACTGATCTGGAAGACGTGAATGGTACTTGAAGATTTCAATTTGCATTCCTGTATAATTGGGAACAAGTTATAATTTTTTCAAGAAAAAAAAAACTGCATCCTCCTCATCTCTCACACTCAGTGGGGACAGGGAACACAGATGTTAGCCATCAGCCCTGATGACAGGTTCCTGAGATCCAAAGCTGAAAGCAGGGATATTTTATTCTTGGGGTCAAGTGTAAATGAGTAAGAACTGAGGGCTGAGTTCTAAAAAGAAGCCAAACACATTTCAGAAGACATGTAAAAACATCAGCTCCAGAATAGCAGAAATGGCCAAACTCTGTAACCAGCTGACGAACAAGGAATGATAGATAGATAGATAGATAGATAGATAGATAGATAGATAGATAGACAGACAGACGGATGGATGGATAGTATTGAAGATAAGGAGTAAAGCAAAGGCAGCTGTTTGCAGCTGGCAACCAGGGAGGGAAGAGGTTGGAGCTGGGAGACAGAAAAGAGGAACATGTACCAAGAACCCCAGCCTGAGCCACTGTCTTTCCCCATGGCGGGCTCTGCCAGGTGACCCCAGTAACTCTGCACAAGTCTGAATGAACCCTGCTGGTGAACAGGCTGTAAAATATGGGCCGCATTTGGATCCAGAGGTTTGGGGTTTTCTTCTTTTGAGAAGATAGCACTGGGCTTCGATGCAGGTATAACTTCTTGGGGGCGGATCATGTCTTCTCCTGGCAGCTTTTATTCCAACTTTGTATGGGAAATAGTTAACAGCCCTTCTCATGGCACTGCTTCTCTCAGAAGTTAAACAAACTCAGACTGATGGAGGAGTGACTTTAAGACATGCGCCTTCCGTGTATGAAACACTGGAGCATTCTGGGAAGAACTCATTTCCTTGGGGGCACTGCAGAGTGTGGGAATCTTACATGTCTCCGAGCTCTTGCACTAGGCAAACACTGAGATGAAGAGCCATCTATCACTGTGTGTGACAGATACAGTTCTTCCTAACAGGGACAGGAAACCACTGTAACCTCAATGGACCCATAGTTTAAGAGACAACTTTCCCTTCAGCCTACTTTGCTTCAATTATGGCCAAAGCGAAGGACAATGGCCAGAGATTCTCCAGAGAGATGAGCACAGAAAAGTCTTGTAGGGGCTGGGAAGATGGTCCAGTTGGTAAAGTCCTGCCTATAAAAGCATAGGAACTTGAGTTTGATTCCCGAAATTCACATAAGAAGCCATGATGCTGTATTCATCTGTTCCCAGTGCTGGAGAAGCAGAGAACCCTGGAATGACGGTCAACCAGCCTGCTACTGAGCTCCAGGGCAGTGAGAGATCTGTCTTAACAAACAAGAGCAGTATGTTTACAGCCCTTTGAAAATCCTTATCCAGGCCACGGGGCTTGAAGCAGTGAGTGAGCCAAGCATGGATGAAACCTGTGATCAAAAAAATCTCTCCTTCTTTAAGTTGTTTTCCTACAAGATTTTGTTACAGGAACAAAAAGTGACAACCACAAGCCCGCCAACAAGCCATGGCCTCTCACCCCAAAGTATGGTTTAAGTAAAAGCTGTGATCATGCAGTTGGCATGCCATTCTTGTACCGTCCAAACTCCCGCCCTTCCGAGGAGAATAGGCCCCCGGCCCTCTGGGATCACTCACCACTTTCTAAAGAATCAGTTTGAAACCAAACTAATCTTTTTAAGCATTCTTTTCCTGGTAGTATTTTACCCAAACTCCAAACTTTGCTCTGATGCTCTTCCTGAAACCCAACCATGAGGTTAATGGATTCACCTACCCACCTATCCACCTATCCACCTATCCACCTATCCACCTACCCACCTATCCACCTATCCACCTATCCACCTACCCACCTATCCACCTATCCATCTATCCATCCATCCATCCATCCATCCATCCATCCATCCATCCATCTATCTATCTATCTATCTATCTATCTATCTATCTATCTATCCACCTATCCACCTATCCACCTATCCACCTATCCACCTATCCACCTATCCACCTATCCACCTATCCACCTATCCACCTATCCACCTATCCACCTATCCACCTATCCACCTATCCACCTATCCATCCATCCATCCATCCATCCATCCATCCATCCATCCATCTATCTATCTATCTATCTATCTATCTATCTATCTATCTATCTATCTATCTATCCACCTATCCACCTATACACCTACCCACCTAACCATCTATCCACCTATCCATCTATCCATCTACCCACCTACCTATTTTTGGTTTTTCCAGACAGGTTTCTCTGTATAACCTTGGCAGTCTTGGACTCATCTTGTAGACCAGGCTGCCCTTGAACTCCCAGAGCTCCATCTGCCTCTGCCCTCCTGAGTGCTGGGGTTAAAAATGTGTGCCACTGCACCTGGGGAGGTTAATGGCTCTAAATATCCAAGTTGATGCTTGAATTTGAGCCATTCCAGGAGGGCCAGGTGAAAGCATCGTGGTTCAGAGTCAATGCAGTTTTAGGGATGAAGATGCGATGAGTGGCATTTACACAAAGATCAGCTACTGCAGCGAGAAACTCGCCCCTTTGCAGCAAAGTTTTTAAAACTTCCCTAATTATAACCTTCATTCACACACTATAATGTGATGTAATGATGAACTGACAGATTACTTACTGAATAAAGATAAATTAATTTTTAAAAAGCTGAATGTGGTTGTTGATACCCACAGCCCCAACACTGGAGTCCGAGATGGGAGGACCCTGGGAGCTTGCTAGTCAGCCAGCCCAACCAAACAGCGAGCCTCTGGTTAGTGAGTGACTGTCTCAGAGCAATGAGGTACAATGTGATGAAGGAAGAAACCCTCCCCTGGCCCCCATACATGTGCACATGGGTATACACACATCATACATGTAGACCAGACATACACAAACATGAAAATTATACAAAAGGTAGACAGCATCAAGGTGAACAGCACCTAAAGAATGCCACCCAAGGCTGACCTTAGCCTTCACACATAGTGAATGAGCACCCTCATAAACATAGACACAAATAAATGGGTGGGTGGATTGATGGATGGATAGATAGATGGATCAATCAATCAATCGATAGATAGATAGTATTTTTAAGTGCGTGATAACGCACAGTGCTCTCCTGGGAGCTAAGAATCCAGGAACCTAAGGCTCATTTTCCTTATCTGACATTATATGAGCATAAAATGAGATGAAGTCCTCTATCTAAAATGGACAGGATTTAATAAAATTCTAGAAACGGGGACAACAATCAGGAATTATTCTGCAAACCCAAGCTTGGAGAAAGTGAATTCTCACTGTTTTGACCTTTGTAAATTATAACCAAGATGTGCCCCTCACCCTCCATACCATCTCTTGTGCATGTGTGTGTGTGTGTGTGTGTGTGTGTGCAGGTAAGTAGGTAGGTAGATACATTTGTGGGGAGGGGGTGTTCAAGCACAAATGTGCATGAGTATGTAGGCCGAAAAGGAATCTTATGCCACTCTTCAACCACGTATCTAGTTTTCATAGACAAGGTCTTTCACTGACTCGGAACTCACAAGTAGTTCAGACTAGCTTGCCAACGATCCTCAGAGATTCTCCTGTGTCTGCTTGGGATTACTATGTCTCTCACTTGTTTTTATCTTTCCTGATGGATTCTGGAGAGCTACCTCAGGTCTTCATGCTTGTGAGCCAAACCTATCACCTGAGCCATCTCCCCAGCCCAGGATGTAGACAGTTACCTGGGTCATGAATGACAGTGTCAGCCAATTCTAATTCCTCATGGCCTTGAGATCTATCACAAAATACTTCTACCTTTGAGGTGAATTTTGGAGCCCATTTTTTCATGTATTTGCCATGTACACCTGCACACAAGGATATCACGTTTATATAATGTTCTCAGGCATGTCCTCTGGGAAGTCCAATGCCACAAAACTATTTCATTCTTTTTAATTAGGGTTCCATGCAACCCAGGCTGCCTTTTGCCTTGTATTTGATCTTGAACTCACCCTTACATTGTTGGCTGAGAACCAGGTATAGGTTGATTAGGAGTTGTAAGTATTTAGGTGTGGTGGTGGTTAGTTTTAATTGTAAACTTGGCACATCCTAGAGTCTTCTGGGAAGACAGTCTTAGTTGAATTGTCTAGATCAAGTGGGCCTGTAGGCACATCCGTGAGGCATTATCTTGATTGCCTTCACTGACTCGGGAAAATACAGCCCACAACGGGTGGCACCATTCCCTGGGTTTGCAGTCCTGGGCTTCATAAGAGAGGAGAAAGCTAGCTGGGCACTAGTGAGCTCACATGTGCCCACACATGCAGTTATCTTTTGCTCTTGAATATGGCTGTGCTGTGACCAGCTGCCTCGAATTCCTGCTTTAACGTCCCCACAGTAATGGACTGTCACCTGGGATTTTAATCCAAGATATCGTTTTTCTCCCGTGTTGCTTTTTATCAGGATATTTTTTCAGAGCAGCATAAACATAACTAAAACAAGTATACACCTCACAAATCATGGTGGGAGGTTCAAATAAGGGGACGTCACTGAGCAGACGGTAGCCAGGCTGAAGGACAAGGGTGACAAAGTACTTTATGACGAGCCACCCGTGGGAAGCGCAGCCACACCCACAGAAAGGAATCGTGTCACCGAAGCCCAGATAGAGCTGGAGGCTTGAAGATGGCTGTCTAGTGAGAGCTGCAGAAATGGAAAGATGTGACTGATAGAACTCAGTGCAGAAAACAACTCCATCTTCAGGAGCTCGTGAAACTCCATCCCTCCCAAGAGGATCTACAGGCGGTTAACAGTATCTCATGAGGCCCCACCCCAGCCTGAGAATCTGTAGTCAACTGAGAGTTGTTGAGGATGGAAGAGACATCTGTCTTCAGTAATGTAGCTACTCGTAACTGGCCCATGTTTCTGCTAATAACTTCTCACACCTGCTCCTGAAACTCCTCCCCTACGCTCTTGTAAGAAACCCTAATCCCTCACTAACCACACACAGAAGGAAGAGCCACTGGGATTCAATGAGCACAGACGGGAGCAGATATGATAGTCGGGGTGCATATGACCCATGAACGTATATGAAAATATTACAACGAAGATCATTATTGTGAACAATTAATAAGTAATCATTAAAAATGTTTCAAAAATCCTCTCCTCCTAGCTTAGGTCTGCATTTGTTAAACCTTTGGCTAGAGAGCTAAGGGGTACAATCCTTGGGATCGTCCCCCACTGGGCGCTGAGCAGGGTGGTGAGATAAGAAAGCGGGTCTGGGTCTGAGGGACCTGAGTTGCTCATGGAAGCACTCAGTGTCTCTCTCTCTGTCCGTTCCAGAGCCTCCCATTTGACTCACTGCCTCCCTGTATGTCTCAAGACTCACAACACAATCCTCTCTTGGGCTCTTTCTCAAACATTTCATAAATTCGCCTGATCCAGGGTCAGTTTCCACATTTCTTAGCCTACAGTCCAATTCAGAGTCACTTGACCCAGAGTCAGCTCAACAGGAGACTCAGCCGTAATTTGAATAAGGCCACAAAGCCAGTTATGTGGACCAGGGCCTACACCAGGCTCAAGAACAGAAAACTGCATGCTCCAGACTAACTCAACATTTAGGCTTTCAGAAACAGAGAGCATTCTCTGCTGCTATGGAGAAGCTGCCTCAAGCACGATCCTCACCAGAAGAGGCGGCTCTGAGGTAGGAACAGAGACCAGACAGCCCTGAGCACAGTGTGCCAGGCATTATTTTAAAGGCTTCAGGATGGTGATGGCAAGTCCTCACTTGCTGATGATGCAGAGGATTAGGTGGAGGAAGGAAGAAGCTGGGGTATCCTGCTATTAGGGCAGTGGCTGCATGGTTTTAGGAGACTTACAGCTCAGGCAGGGCTCCTCTCCCAGCTCCTGAGACAACATTCCCTCTGCCTGCCCCTGGTCACAGCTGCCCTGGGCACTTCTCCATCCTGGTTGCCTCCTCTGACAGTTAGTCCTGATTGTCAGATTGAATGGATCTGATATCAACCAAAAGACACACCTCTGGTCTATGAGGGTATCCAGGAAAGATTAAATAAAGAAAGGAGAGCCTCCCTCAGAGTGGGCAGAATAAGAAGACAAGAGAGGATAGGGGAGGAGGAAGGGCCTGGATCAAAATGCATTATATATGTATAAAAAAGTGACAATGAAACCCATTATTGCATACAATTAACAGACAGACGTGAATAAAAAAAACATTGTTAAAAGGTTAACAAATGTTAAAGCACACAGCTTTAATGAATCTAAATTGTCTGTATCTTACTTAAAGAATTTTACTGCTTTCTCTTGGGTCCTGGTTTTCACCCCCTCCAGAATTTGAGCCTAAGACTCTTTCTATTGTTCCCTAACAAACTGAGCTCACCAAGTTCATTCAAGTTCATTCAATCTGTGAGTAGATTTTGCCAGCTTTGTTCCTAGTCTGGGAGAGATGTTCTTGGTGATGTCAGGGGTTCTGGGTTCAGGTGGCTTTCCCTATGACATAATACTGTACATACGTGCACAAGCTTAAATGCAGAGAGGAGTGGGGGAGAGACCATATCCAAGACAAGCTCATTCCCACTTATGACTCATGTTTCTCCAGATAATATTAATTGATCCCTGGAGAGGGTTGCAGCAGATAAAATGGCAGGGTGAACAAATAGGGGCTTGAGGTGACAATCCTTTTGTGAAACTAATAGACATTAAGGACCAGGAAAAGCTGGTGCTTGGCTTGACTAGAATTTAGTAGGCATTTCTTCTAGGGAAACTTTTAGGTTGTTGGTCAGTTTTATAAATATTTCCAGTTAGTTCATTTGCAGCCATGGGGTGGACCAGCTTTAAACAGTGCTTCCATCTGAAGGAATGAACTCAGCAGAATTCCAATTCAGAGGTCTCCAATAATCCATGACCAGCCTGTCAGAGGAACAGCTTTCAGACTGAGACTCACCTCCACGGCAGTCACACACCCAGGACCTTAATCACACGCCCATCCGGTAGTGTGCAAATAACCCTACATTAAGAGATCGCCCCCCCATGACTGAGGAGCATGAAATTGAGCAAAAATGGTGTTCAGTGACTTGAGGAAGCGCTTGCCACATGCCTTCAGGCTACTGGCCAAATAGCATGGACAGAGCAGAACCCAAGCATGAAAACCCTTGCAAGTTGTGGTGGCTGATTATTAAAAGTACTAGGAGGCAGGAACAAGGGTGGATGACCCAAAGGCATTTCAGTCTGACTCAGTGTGCAGCGTGTGTGTGTACATGTGTGTATGTGTACAATATGAAAGCCAGAGAATACCCAGGCTCCATGAAACGGCTCTTGACACTCTCAACTAGGACCTGGAATTTACCAGGTAACTAGACTGGCCGGCTAGCGAACTGCAGGGATTCAACTAACACTGCCTCCACACCACTTTTTTTTCTTTTCTTTTCTTTGAGACAAGATCTTACTATGTAACTCTGGCTGTTCTAGAACTCACTATGCAGCCCAGGGTAGCCTCAAACTCAAAGAAATCTGCCTGCCTCTGCCTTTAAATCCCAGTGCTGGGATCACAGCTGTGACACTTCTCTCCAGCAGATGGGCGGGGGACGTAGCTCAGCCACAGTGCCTGCACAGCATGAAGCGAGTTCTAGGTTTAATGCCCAGCGATTCATAAACTAGTGAATTCACACCCTGTCAGCCCAGCACTGGAATACCTGGAGTTCAAGGCCATCCTCTACTGCACAGTGAGTTCAAAGACAATCTGGGATGTATGGGATCCTGTCTCAAAAAGGAAAAAAGTTTCACCAAGCACATATGAATTTGCAACATGCAAAATTCCTGGTGGGCAGGACTTGTGAGATGGCTCGGCGGCTAAGAGCAGCGGATGCGTGCATTAATCATCTTCCTGTGTTTGTGGTTAAGACGCCTTGACAAAAAGCAGCTACTAGGAGGAAGAGTTTATTTGGGCTTATGGCTCTAGAGGGATGAGAGTCCACCTCGGCAGGGCAGCAGGGCAGCAGGGGCCTGAGAGATTACATCACAAGCACAAAACAGAGAGCAAACTGGAAGTGGGGGAGTCTCTCAAACCCCGCCCCAGTGATGAGCAAGACTGTGCTTCCTAAACCTCCCCAAACACCACCGTCAACTGGGGACCAAGTGTTCACATAGCAAAACCTGTAGGACTTTGTCATTCAAACTCCACACTGCTCTAGTAGAGGAACTGTGTTTGCTTCCCAGCATCCACACCAGGAGGCTCAGAAATGTCTGTGACTCCAGTTATCAGAAGCCACCCAGTCCAGTAGCCTCTTCAGGACTCCAGGTAAACCAGGCACACGTGTGGTGTACCTATGTGTGTGTGCATGTGTGTGTGCGTGTGTAAACACACATAAAATAAAAATAAATCTTTTAACCAATGTTCTGATAAGATAAGGAAGCAAAATGAAGTTCAGTAGGGAGCAAAGTGAAGAGGAGATGGCAGAGAGTGTGGCCCAGCACAGGGGGCTCATGTTAGACTGAGTGAGACAAAGACGGAGTGGGCATCAGCTGCAGGAGTTCCAGCTGGTGTGTTCTTACCTGTAGGAATCCAGTTCACCTTTGTGGGGCCCTCTAGATGTGACAGCTCTCTAGTATGTAACAAATGCCAACAATCAAATATTAAGAGGAAAAATTCTATTTTGGAGATTTCAGTCCGCAGATCTATTCCTCTGGACCTGTGGCAACATACTGTGGGAGAGGCCAGTGGCAGGGCAAAGCCGCTAATGCTCATGGCTGGGAAATGAGTGAGAGAAAGCCGTGGACCCACTGTGTCTCCGGGGCATCCCTTCACTAACCTAAACCCCCTGGGCCCTGCCTCTTTTTCTTCTTTTTTTATTTTTATTTTTATTACAGTTTATTTCTCTTTGTATCCCCCCCGTACCTCCCTCGCTCCTCCCTCCCAATCCCACCTTCTCTCTTGCCCACACGTGTCTCTCTCCCAGTCCACTGATAGGAGAGGTCCTCCTCCCCTTCCCTCTGATCCTAGTCTATCAGGTCTCAAATGCTGCTCCCCCCTTGGGGGGTGAGGTGATCAAAGAGCAGGCCAATCAGTTCATGTCAGAGACAGTCCTTGTCCCCATTACTATGGAGGCCACTTGGATACTGAACTGCCATAGGCTACATCTGTGCAGGGGTTCCAGGCCATCTCCATGAGTGGTCCTTGGCTGGAGTATCAGTCTCTGAAAAGACTCCTGTGCCCAGACTTTTAGGATCTGTTGCTGTCCTTGTGGAGCTCCTGCCCTCCCCAGATCTTACTGTTGTACAGGTTCCCCTCTCAACATAGCCAGTCTAGGGAACCATCCGTCGCCATGCACACTAAGTACAGCCTAAGTAAATCCACAGAGCACCGAAGCCTTGACCTCCAGCCTCCTGTGGCCACTGAGCCCCTGAAATAGGGCTAGGTCACACTGAAGTGTGACACAGATAATACGTATATTGTAATGAATTGTATGTATGTATACTCATATATGTAATTCATGTATGTATATAACCACTCAATTATTTTCTAGTGATTATATACAGAAATTGCTAAAGCACTTCCATCTACTTGGTTTTGTCAACATGACAAGCGAATGTTTATAAGTTATACATGTGGCTACATTCCCCCTCCCACACTGAGGCTTGGTTTGAAAGGGTCTCACATATCCCAGGACGGCCCCGAACTCACTATGTAGCCGAGAGTGACCGCACGCCTGTGCTTCCTGCCTGCGGCTCCCAAGCCTGCAGCGCCACAGCTGGCTCACATGGTGCTGGGGATGGGACCCAGGGCTTCATGAATGGCATATGCTCTCTACCAGCTGAACCACATCTCCAGTCAACAGGCTAACATTTTAACTGGATTTTTCCCTCTTCTTTCAGCCTTTTTACTTAAATAAACTGAAACTTCTACCAGGCAATGACAATCATGAAATCATGCGTATGACATGCCAGCTAAGTGTTGAAATAAACACATAAAAGAGTTTAGTCATGCATTACCTGCTTTCAGTTTGTGTTTGGCCAGTAGTGTATAAAACTGTGTTGTGGAAAGCATGAACGTAGTCTAACCTGTATAAAACCAAGAAAGAGGAAAATGGCCCAGTCACCACTGTGATCCCAGGCCAGAGTACATAGGGCTGTGCCTTCTTCTGAGAGTTGGGTGGGGCTGGGCAGCGTGGGGTATCAGGCTGTGGGAACAGCCCACACACAAACAAGCTCCCACATCACTCACTGGCCAGGACCGGAGATTGTGTGAGTCTCGGCCCAGAGGGCGTGGCGTCTGGGTTTCCACTCTGCCTCGACATTTCACAAGGTGGGTGCTTTCCTTAAGGAGGAAGTGGAGCTGTGCCTTTGAGTGACCCTGGGGCAGGTGCTACGGGAAGTCCAGAAGAGGGGGCGGATCATCCCTGCATGCGCTCTGCAGGCTGCTAGCATCCAGTCCAATGGCTCCTCCCAGCACGGCGGCCTCAGCCGCACAGACACTCTCAGCCTTTTAGCCAATGTGAGCAGCTCTCCTCCCAGTGCCAGGCTCCCCACAGGAGAAGCCTCATCTCCCCACTGAGAAGCCTCCTGGCCTGGAGCTAGCCTAAGGAGAGCCAGAGAGAAGCTGGAAAACTGCCCTGCTGTGCCCCATGAGGAGAGCTGGGTCACTGTGCCCACACCTATGCCAGAGGTGTTCTTCAGTCCCTGAGTCCAGGTACGAGGCCAGGAGTGGACAGAGACTGACAGAGACCCCGATTCTCGCCCCCACTCCAACCACCATCTTCCTCCTTAAACAGGCCCTGCTGTGTTTCTGATTTTTTTTTTTTTTATTTGGGTTTGGTTTTTGTTTTGGGGTGGTTTTGGGTTTCTTGGTTTTGTTTCGGTTTTGTTTTTTATTTTTTTTTGTTTTGTTTTTTGTTTTTGGAGGAGGAGGGTTTTTGCTGTGATTTTGTTTGTTTTGTTTTGCTGTTTTTCAGATTTTAACTATCCCATGCTGTCCTAAAATCATTATGCAGCTGAGGACAACCCTGAATTTTCCATTCTCTTGCCTCCACCTCTTGAATGCTGGGCTCATAGGCCACCACACCTGATTCATAAGGGTCTCAGATGGAACTCGGGGCTTTCTGGGTGCTGGGATTGCACTCTACCAACTGAGCACCTCACTAGCCCAGCCGCTGGAAGGTCATGGAGCAATATGGCTAACTTAAAGTGCTCCTGGGATTGGAGACTTAGCACAATGGTAGAATACTTGTCTAGCAAGGGCAAGGTCCTGGGTTTGGTCCTCAGGTCCGGGACAGGAAAACTCCAGCAAGGATTCAAACTCTTCTATGTCCCACCCTGTATAAATGATAACAGGAGTGAAGAGCCATGACTGATGGAATGACTTCCAAATGCCAGGTGGCACATCCTGCCCCGCCATTCTTAACCACCTCAAGGGACAGAATCAGAGACATTACGTAACTACACAAGAGCAGAGTTATGCACTTCTAGGTAGCACTACGAGTCTATCCTGCTCCTTGTACCATCACAGTCCACATTCTTATTAAAGGAAGGCAGACAGCGAGAGGCGCCACCAGGAGAGTACGGGCGAAGCCGATTTAGTGCAGCTGCCCACCCGTCTCCTGAGAATGAACACAAAGGGGTGGGCAGGGCCAACACAATGGCAGCTGGGCCACTGGCTTCTTCTCGTTTGTCCCTCTTATCACCGCAGTCCCACTCTCAGCAGAGTCCCTCAAGGTCATGTGCTATGTGCCAATCCCCAGGGTTCTGTGACAGGCTTTTCAGGGTCTGTACAGATGACAGCTTGAATGTGACAAGATCAGAGCTGAAAACAGAACCCCATAACTGAGTCTCAGACAAATGCCCGTGGCCATCCCAAGGGAACCCTTTGATGGATGGGCCTCTCTCTGAATGTCCCAGGGGACAGCTAGAGAGAGCTGAGGTCTGCAGAGCCCCACCGTGTCTGACAGGAGGTCAGGCGCTGTTTTAATGACTGCCCAATGCCAGCCACCTCTCCCTTCTCAGAAGCCCCCCCGGGGGGGCTATCCCTGTTTGGGGATGAATCCATCCACTCTTGCTGGGGCAACACACTGTGGCCAATTCTCCTCTCTTCTAGCACGACTCAACCTCTAGTTCCATTTCTCTCCACAGTCCAGGACCTGAAGCTGCCCACCGAGAGACCTCTCATCCTAGCATGGTGTTCCCTGCCTGACTCCCGCACAGATCTACACACCACATCATGAGACAAAAATCTGACAGCCGCAGTACCTACTGAAGAGAATCGAAGAAAAGAGGAAGGGAGGGAGGAAGATGAGAAGGGATAGTGGGTGGGTAGATGGATAGGCACATGCATGGATGGAGGGACAGAGAAAGGGATGAACAAATGGGTAGGTAGATAAGTGGACGGATGGCTTTCACAAATACTTGCTGGGTACCTCCTAGTCCCATGCCCTGCCCTAAGCACTGGGAACACAACAGTGAAGAAAATGAAGGTGACCCTGTCCTCTGGGAGCTGACTGCCTGGGGCGGTTTTATACACAGGGACTCTTTAAAGGGACAAGGGGGACAGGACAGAGCAGTGCACCTCTCACAGGCCTCTGTCTTGAGTCCGGGGACCAGAGGGTCTCAAAGCATCTGTGCCTTACAGTCACATGGTGACATCTCAGACCCTACAGCCTCTGTGCCTTACAGTCACATGGTGAGATGTGCCTTACAGTCACATGGTGACATCTCAGACCCTACAGCCCACTGAGAGATTCTGCCTCTAGGTCTAGAAGAGGGAGTTGTGCATGTGCATATGGAGGTGGCAAGAGGTCACTCGGTATCATCCTTCAGCCGCTGCCTGCCTTCTGTTTTGGAATTCACCAAGTAAGCCAGGCCAGGGAGCCCCAGAAACCCACCTGTCTTCTGCCTTTTGGGATCACAAGTGTATACCTTCTTGCCAACCCTGTTTTTTTAAGAATTTGATAACATCTTTTCTTTTCTTTTGTTTCTTTTCTTTCTATTGTCTTGTCTTCTTCCAGAGCTGAAGACCAAACCCAGGAGCCTGTACTTGCTAGGCAAGTGCTCTACCCCTAAGCTAAATCCCCAACCCTGGATAACACTTTTCATACAATATATTTTGATTATTTTTTCCCTCTCACAATTCCTCCCAGATCCTCCCTACCCACAAACTTTATGTTCTTGCTCTCTCTTCAAAACAAACAAACAAAAACAAAAGAAAAAGGAAACATATATATATATATATATATATATATATATATATAAATCAAAATTAACTAACAAAAAAAACAACAGAACAACAACAAAAAAAAAAAGCCCAAACAAAGCAAAATGATACCAAAAGTCTACAAAAACACCCCTGAGTTCTTTTTTGAGTTGGCCAACTACTCATGGGCCATGCCAGCCTTTTAAAGTGGTTTCTGAGTATTGAACTCAGGGCCTGTTACTTACAGGGCAAGCACTTTATTAACTAGACTCTCTCCAAAGCCCCATGTCCAGGTATTTGCAAAACATTTCTGCATGACTGTGGTGTAGATCCTGCCTTGAAAAACCTTTGTTAACTGCTAGTTCACTTTTCAAGATAGTCAAGGCTTAAATCAGTGTGGAAATGAATGCACAAGTGGATGATGGATGGATGAGTACATGCTTGAATGCATGACTAAGAGCTCATGCGTGGCTCTGGCCAGAAGATGAGAGCCTGGTGTGGTCTAGAATCTCTAGGCACATTAGCAGCACTCGATGGGTATGCAGGGAGGGGACAGGATGTGGGACTTCGTGCTTGGCTCTGAGCCCACAGGTCATCCTTGCTGGGGGAGTGTTGATGACTCAAGGTAAGTGGAAATCACCAGCCACGGACATTGCAGGGGTCTCAAGAAGCCTGTCTGTGCACAGTGACACAGAAAGACACGCAAGCTATCTAGGAGGGCCCTGAACCCTGAAATCCCCATAGTCACAGCCTCACAGTCATTGGTTACTAACTTTACACATGCTGAGTGATTGCAGCTCTTCTGGGGCAAGATATTGGGCACTCAGGGACGCCGGAACCTGGTGGGAGAGACAAGCATTGATAGACTGAAGTCACCAGGATTAAAACAACAAGCCTCTGGACATCTTTGCTGACGTTCAGAGAACAAACTTTGAAAATAACAAACTGGAATAGAATGGAGGGTCCCCAGGGTTGGAGTGAATGTGTAAGCTTCCTTCATGTAGCTCTCTATTTTCCACTGTCTTCTGTCTGTGTGACTACAGTCATATTGCTTTGCCTCTCTGAGCCTATTTTCTTATCCTTTACATGGGAATGGCCAACCATCTCTTAAGATGATGATATTGACAAAATGAGATATCAAGCTTGAGAACACTGAGCACAAAGTATGTATGTGAAGAAGTGTAACAATGGCGACCGTTTACTGAGTCCTCTTCATAAACTTCTCGTATGTGTGATGCCATGTGTCCTCAGTTCATTTCTGTCGCCACGGTAATGATGATATGAGAAGCAGCACAGGAGAGAAAGGGTTTACTTGAGCTCACAATTCCAGGTCACCGTCCATCGCTGTGGGGATGCCACAGCTGCCAGAGCTTGAGACAGCTGGTCACATGGCATCCACAGTCAAGAGCAGAGAGAAACAAGTGCACACATGCTCACCCACTCGGCTATTCAACTCAACTTCTCTACTCTTTCTTTTCTTTTCTGTTTTTCAAAACAGAGTCTCTCTGTGTAGTCTTGGCTCTCCTGGACTTGCTTTGTAGACCAGGCTGGCCTTGAACTCACGGAGATCCGCCTGCCTCTGCTTCCCCAAGTGGTGGGACTATAGGCTTGCACCACCGTGACCTGCAATTTCCCTACTCTTATACAGTAGGACCCCCTGCCTAGGGAATGGTGCCTCCCACAGTAGGCTGAGTCTTCCCACATCGGTTAACTGAATTAAGACAATTCCCACAGACCAACCCAGTACAGACAATCCCCCACTGAGACTCTTCCCAGGCGACTCTAGTTCCAGATCATGTCAAGTCACCATGTTAACAAGTTAAAGCTAACCCTCATGCCATCCAAAGGAGATGTACATAGCTACAGCTTTCATGTGAAGAAAGCAAACTGAAACAAATAAATGGTAAATCAGAGAACAAACCAAAGTTTATCACTGCAAAGACTTTACTGGAACACTGTGCTAGATGCACGAAAGGAAATGTGCTTTAACAGCAGAAGAACTGGGCTGGACAGATGACAGCTCAATCTTCAGAACCCACAATATTTTTTTGAGGCATGATGGGAAACCCTTGGAATCCCCTTGCTGGGGAAGTGAAGACAGGGAGATCTCTAGAGCTCTCTGGCTAGCCAGCCAATCAAATCAGAAAGGTCCAGGCTCATTAAAAAGCTCGATCTCAAAACTAAGGTTGAGAAAAGCCTAGTGTGATTTCATAAACCCTTAATCCCAGCTCTTGGGAGGAAGACCTCTGTGAATTCAAGGTAGCCTGGACTACAGAATGAGTTCCAGGCCAGCCAGGGTTACATAATGAGACCTGTCTACAGAATCAAATAAATAAATAAAACTTAAAAATTAGGTGGAGAGAAACTAAGAAAAAAATTCAAATGTCAGTCTCTGGCTTCCATACACATACTCATAATATTCACATGCATTTACACACACACAAAAAGTTATTTATTGGAGGTCTTTAATTATTGTAATAACACAACATGGTAGCTCCCTGTAATTACACATAGGATTAGAGCTATAGGGCTGTATTTACCCAGCAGGTACTGAAAAAGCTTCTTTGTATTGAGCACTCTCCGTTATATGTCCCATCTGAATCCTCCTGTCCATCAACGGCTCGAGTCAGTTTTGAACCCCGTGGGATGGCTTCCAAGAAGAAATGAGGTCATTCAAAGCACTACACAACAACAAGGGGGAGTTGGGATTTTATTGGCTTTTCCTTGTTTTAAGTCATAACACAGAACAATATTGTGTCTCAGTGGGTAGTGTGAGCCCTTGCTTTAGGCTGAGGACTGCAAAAGGCTGAGCTCATTCGACATTGTGTTGAGTGTTCATGTCTCTCATCTGCCACAAAGGTAGACTTATGTGTTGGGCCAAAACGATGGCCTCTCTCTTTGTCACCCAGTAGAAGATGAGTGAAGAGAGAATCCAGAGATAAAGGGATCTATCTCACTCTTGGAACAATTTTAGCTGAAACACGGAAGGCTCAGACAAAGGTCTCTCAATCTGAGGGCACAGGAGAGGGAAGAAAGTGTAGCCTCCAACTCCTCTGGCTCTAGATAGCCTAGAAACAGGAGGAACCAGACCCCTGAGAGGTGACACCATGGAGCTTGTCCTCTGGATGCTTGCATTTCTCCAGCCCATCCTGTCCATCAAAGACATCATGAAGAAAAGGAGCAAGATGTTGGGCTCCAGAATAGGCTTGGATGTTTCTAGATGTTCTCCCCAAAGCTACTGCCATTTTAAGGGGGACGTATCTCCATCCACCTCCCCTATCCTCCTGGAGACTCCTCTACTACCAGGAAAAGAGAAACAAGGTAAGAGGCTAGGGGGTGAGCCTGTCAGTAAAGTTCTTGCCTTGCAAGCATGCAGACCTCAGGTCAGTCCCCAGAACCCACATGAAAATATCCAGGAGTGTTGGTTCCTGCTTACCATCTAAGCACTAGGGATGGAGAAATGGGAAAACCTCCAGCCTACCCTATTTAGTGAGCTCCAGACAGACAGACAGACAAACACACACACACACACACACGGAAAGAAAGGAGGGATAAAGGGAGGGAAGGAGCAAGAGAAAGGGAAAGTGAAAAGAAAGAGAAAGAAGTAAGGGGTAACCCAGCTCAAGACAGCTAAGCAGATACTCCATGACCAGCTCACACTATTCTGTGCCTGACATGATCAGGCCTTGCCTCTTCCTCTGATGGCTGCCTGTTCTATGCAAGGGAAGGCTGGACGAAGCAAAACTTTAGACTTTAAAGACTTTTTTGTTGAGAAAAAGCAAGCAATGTGCTTAGTGCTAGCTGTTAGCTGGCCTGATGCACTGAGTTGGAGATGAAAGTCTGGGGAAGGAGGCAGGAACAATGCTGGGGAGTGGCTGAGTCCTGCACCTGAGAAACAGACCCACAGGAACCAGAGCTCTGTTCCCAAGAACACAGAAGCACTCCCGCATCGGGTAGTTGGGGGTGGGGAGCGTGGTAAGCAAGAGTGCCCCTGTATACACACCAGGGGAGAAAGGCACAGTGTCTGAAAAACAAACACTCATAAATAGGGAAGTGTCTGGGGCTGAGAAAAGCAGCAGACACCTGACAGCTTTCATTACGCAAATCGCAGTTAGTACACCAAAACAAGTGACTAAAGCCTGCATCAGTAGGAAGAAGTTGACCCTGGGTTTCTACAGTCTGATGACTAGAGTCGGAGGCTTTCAAAACAGGAAGCACCAGATATAATATCAAGTGACCCAGACAGTAAAAAGCAAGACAAAAAAAATCTAAATTGGAAGACAGGAAGTCACAATCACGCTACCAACAATGTAGATATTTGTCTGAGATATGCTTGGCTGGATGCCCTGACAGAGCCAGAGGATGTAGGACTTTAACAACAGGGGAGACTGACTGAGGCCACACACCCAGGAACGGTGCAGGTAGGGCCACTCTGGGTAATCCCACCCCTGAAACATCGGACGTGAGTGCGGCCTGCAGGCTGAGGGCTGGAAGCAGCTGTTGCTCTGCCCTGGGATCACGTGCTGCAGTAAACACACCAGCCACCTCCTCACTCCAATGCTCCCTTCTTCCAGCAGACCCAAACGATTCTTGAAGCAACAGAGCTTTCCTACTTCTGGCCAGCGACTGATGGGGTCACCTTCTCGAAGCTTCTGAACATGAGTCCGGGCTCCCACCGAGACTAGTGAGGATGATGAGCTGTCTGCACCGGGATTTTTAATCTAGTAGGACACGACTTACACCTGAGGGACTCACTGTGCCTCTCCCACCTGCTGGACAAGGGAAAGCCATGTGCTTCTGACCCAGCAGAAAGAGTTTATCTTCTGTGATGCAATTACACTCTTAGATGCAACCTGACAGACACTAGACCGTACTCCTGCACAGCTGAGACCAGTGCTGTTTCTTCTGCTCCTTCGGCTGAGAGTCTGTCTCTTGCAATAAGAGTGGTTTATCATGAACTTTACAGGCAAATGGTGGGAAACGATCATCCTGAGTGAGCAGAAAGACACACATGGTAGATACTCACTTATGAGTGGATATTACACATATAATATAGGATAAACATACTAAAATCTGTACACCTAAAGAAGGAGGACCCTGGTTAAGATGATCAATCCTCACTTAGAAAGGCAAACAAGATGGACATCAGAAGACAGAGAAAACAGGGAACAAGACAGGAGTATACCATAGAGGGCCTCTGAAAAACTCTACCCAGCAGGGTATTAAAGTAGATGCTGAGACTCATAGCCAAACTTTGGGCAAAGTGCAGGGAATCTTATGAAAGAAGGGAGAGACAGAAAGACCTGGAGGGGGCAGGAGCTCCACAAGGAGAGCAACAGAACCAAAAAATCTGGGCCCAGGGGTCTTTTCTGAGACTGATACTCCAACCAAGGACAATTCATGGAGATAACCTAGAACCCCTGCACATGGCAGCTCAGTGTCCAAGACGGTTCCCTAGTAAGGAGAGCTGGGACTGCCTCTGACATGAACTCAGTGGCTGGCATTTGATCACCTCCCCCTGAGGGGGGAGCATCCTTACCAGACCACAGAGGAAGACAATGCAGGCAGTCTTGATGAGACCTGATAGGCTAGGGTCAGTGGGAAGGGGAGGAGGACCTCCCCTACCACTGGACTTGGAGAGAGGCATGGGAGGAGATGGGAGAGGGAGGGTGGGATTGGGAGGGGTGAGGGAGGGACTACAGCTGGGATACACAGTGAATAAACATTTTTTAGAGGAGTGGTTGAAATGCAGTAAACAAAGGGTCAAGTCTCCAGTGTCTTGAGGCATTCAGGGGGACTTTGTTCTTACCTTGTCCTGGGCGTAGCCTGCCACTGTCTTCACTGTGAAGCCTTAACCAAGGTTCCCTATCTCCCTGGATCTTTCCTCCTCTGGAATGCAGAGTTTAACCAAGAGGGTTAGCACCCCAGCAAGTTCTAAGATTATGCTCTCAATTAATAATCATCTCCCGAAGTGTTTCAAAGATACTCCCCCACCCCACCCCGCCAAAGCAATGCCTAGGACACACCTGCCCTTCCATTGCGACAGGTGCTTCCAGCAATGCTGCAGAATACAGACAGGAAGGTGTGCTCTATCTAGAGAGTTGTGGTTCAGGAAGACCCTACCATGACGTTTCTCTCCAAGTCCAGATGGCCAAAGGCCACTAGAGACATGAGGTACTGCCCTTCCCTGCTGGAAGAGGTTTCTGTGGCCCCTGAATGAGCCGCAGAATGCTGATCTACTAGAAAGAACACAGAAAAGCACCGTCACCGAGAAATATGAGGTCAGGTCTGGGGAGACGCTCCGTGGACAAAGCCTTTGCCGTGAAAGCATAAGGATGTGAGCACAAGACCACAGACCCACACCAGGCCCAGGTGAAGTAGCATGTGTCTGCAAGTCCAGTGTCCCATAGCAAGATGGGTGATGAAAACAGGAAGATACCAGTTGATAGGCCAGTTAGCCTTGTTCATGGAGCAGTGAAAAAAGAGGCCCTGTTTAAAACAAGGTAGAAGGCAAAGAGATATGGAGGCTGCCCTGTGACTTGCACATATGTGCAGTGGCACATGGATCACACATACATACCGCACATACATACACACCACACACACATACACAATACATGCACACATTTACACATATAACACACAACACATATATACAACACACACATACATACAACACATATATACATACATACACACCACACAAACATATACACACATTCCAAACAAATATATCCCACACACATAGGGTTTTTTTTTAAAGTAAATATAAGGCCATAGATTTAACAATGCAAATTTTGGTGATTTTATTTTTCAAGACCATTTAGGCCACAAGTAACAGAAATGCCAGCTTGAAGTGGCTCAAGCAACAAAACATTATTTGGCTCATGCTAACAATAAAAATCCACATCCTGTCTTCAGGGACAGCTGGACGAGGGTGCTCAAATGATGACCTCGGGAAAATGGCTGTCTTTTGACTTCGCTTTTCTCCTAGCATGCTCTGCTCAGCTGCTAACTTTGCTATCTACTGCAGTTCTGACTTTGCAACCGCAGGGGAGGACAGAGTTCCTCCGGACAGCAGTGAGTAAATCTGCTGACTGCTACGTGTCCACCTCTAACTGGACCTTGGTCCCTCACACCCATCCCTGGGACACAGCGATGGGATGAGCTCCCTGCATCCCCATGAACTAACAGTAAGAGAGAATACTGACACGGTGAAAAGTCAGGAAATTCCTCCCAAGAGGGAGAGTGAGTACGTGGCAGGAAAGAAACAGGCCAACATCACACCGCCACTGAGCCACATGTAACACCTCCCTCTATGATAAGAGGATGTCATTCTTTTCTCAAGCTGGAGTGAGAGCTGTGAGGTAGACGGTAAAGAGGACACAGGACCTCAGCTCCGATTACTGGGGTGGAGACTCAACCCAGGCATATGGCCCATCTGGGCTTGAAAGGGCTTGAAAAGGCTAGCCAGACCTTGTATTAAGGAGGTCCCCAGTAGCCCCCGGACTGTGCCTGAGCTCTGTTCCTCCTGTTCTTCTCCTTTGGGCTCTCCTCCAACTCCAGAGCATAGTCTCCCTGGGGCACAGGTGCACCCCAGCTTAAAGCACGTGGGGTTCTGTATTCTATCACTCTGCTGGTGCCGTGTCAGGGATTCCAATCATGCCTAATCTCCTTCAAGAACTTTCACGGGGGGGGGGGGCTGGGGAGGCGGCTCAATCTGCCCAGGACTTGCTCCACAAGCATTGCACAATGGGCCAGGGACAGCCACAGAGGTGGTGAGGAGCCTAGCTGGTACCAACAAGGGAGCAGTCACCACATGGCCTCTCCTTCTGCTGTGTCCGATGCTAGCCTACCAACAGTTACGCTCCAACATAAGTGGAGACCCCTTGGCAAAACAACTACAAACAAAGACCGACAGCTAGAGCTAGCCTCCATGTGCACCTGATTCACCATGAGTCACGTCCCCAGAGGGCCTGCTCACTTCACCATTGTTATCAATTAAAAAGAGTCACACGCATCCGGCATACACACACTTCAGGTGGGAGCCAAGTCAGAGGATGTTGTCTTTTGTCACGGATTACAATTTTCCACCAAGAAGCCCATGAGTGACGTGCTTATCCGGTGGGGGTGGGGGCCGGGTTAGTTAAGTATAATTTAAGCTGCAGCATACCAAAGAATGAGCAACAATCGAAAACATGTGGGGTTCTGTATTCTATTTACTTTCCTGGTTCTATATCAGGGATTCTAATCATTCCTAATCTCCTTCAAGAACTGTCAAGGGGGCCGGGCAAATGGACAGGTCCGTAGAGTACTTGCTACACAGGCATGAGACTCGAAGTCCAAGTCAGAACCTGCAGCCAGATGCGGCAGCACGCCCCTGCAACTCCACCACTGCGGGGCAGAAACACTGCAGCTAGCTCACCAGGCTGGCTCAGCTGGCAAACTCTGGGTCCAGTGAGTGATCCCATTTTTAAAAATCTGGTAGATATCCACCGAAGAAGACATTCCAACATTGGCCCCTGGCATCAAATGCACACGCACACAGCTACAGTAAATGCCAATGGAAGGGTGTCGTAACTAACAATCAGGGCATTTGTAAGTACTGTGATTTCTGAAACAGAAGATTAGAAGACTAATCTTCCTCACCACTCTCAGAGGGATAATCAAGCAAACACTGCAACCTGCCGACATGAATATTTCACAGAAGTTGTGACAGTCCAAAGAGCCAAGCCGTGGGATCAGGACCTTCCGACAAAGACCTCCCTAAAGCCTCTCAAGTTCATATCCTGGGAAAATGGAACCATGTTCAGTTGCTTTATGGTGGAGGCGGGGCACATGCCTGCCACAGCGCGTGTATGGAGGTCGGATGACCCCTCCACGTTGTTTGAGACACAGGCTCTCTCTCTGTTCTCTCTGTACTCAGCAGGCCAGCTGCACCATGAGCTTCTGGGGCTTCTCGCCTGCTGTCTCACCACAGGAATGCTGGGGCTACAGACAGGTGCCAGCACATCCTGCTTGTTGCAGGTTCTGGGAATCAGAATTCAGGTCTGCACACTTGTGCTGCAGGTGCTTCACCCACTCAGCCGTTTTCCAGATTTCCAGTTACTTTTAATCATGGCTTCTCAAAATCACAACCACTCACAGCACACCAGCGGAATACGAGTTTGATTAAGCAGGTGCCCATCCAACAGGCCAGCGATTGTGCTATACACTGTGCATCTCACCTTCTCAGAACAAGCCTGAGGGAAACCGCTTCTGCTCTCCTTTCACAGGTGGGGAAACTGAGCATCAAGCAGGTGAGGAGACTCTGACCCCGAAATGAAGCACATCACCCTGCGCTGTTGACTGTTTCCATGTCAGGGTCCAATGCATGAACCTGTGACCAGGACAACTGTCGCCTCCCATACCTGCGGCCACATCAGAGTGCCTCTGCCACCTTCCAGTTCAAGATTCCTCCTTGGTCCTGTTCTCGTGGTCTTTCTGGACCTGACCTACCTCTCCCTCTTAACACCAAGACTTCTACTCTAGGCTGCACACAATTTTGTTGTGTTCTCCACTGGTCACTTTTCCATGTCAACTGTAAGCAAAACACAAAAGGTGAACTTAATCTGACACCTATACCTGTCTGCAAACTGTCTCCATCCCCCCAGAGGGCCTGCCTCCTCTTCTCTACTCTTGGAGACAGACATTAGGCAACATCTTATCTCCAGATGTCACCCTACTGTCTAGACGGTCTCCTAGAAGCAATGAGGCCCATTTCATTCTATTTATTCACTTGAAACTTGGACACTACCATGATATATTGGATACTGTCTTAGTGTTTCTATTGCTACTACAAAGCACCATGACAAAAAAGCAAATTGGGGTGGAAAGGGTTTATTTGTTTTATATTTCCATATTGCTGTTCATCACCAAAGGAAGTCAGGACCAGAACTCAAGCAGGCTGGAGGAGTGCTGCTTAGTGGCTTGCCCGCCATGGCTTACCCTCCCCGCCCCCTCCCGGCTTGCTCAGCCTGCTTTCTTATAGAACCCAGGACCACCAG
The DNA here is from genome assembly GCF_907164565.1 of Psammomys obesus. Taxonomy (NCBI): domain Eukaryota; kingdom Metazoa; phylum Chordata; class Mammalia; order Rodentia; family Muridae; genus Psammomys; species Psammomys obesus. Next base: position 67,130,525 of record NW_026585504.1, on the reverse strand, counting down.
CCCAGGGATGGCACCACCCACAAAGGGCTGGACCCTCCCCCATTGATCACTAACTGAGAAAATAGCCTACAGCTGGATCTCATGGAGGCATTTTCTCAGTTGAGGCTCTTTCCTTTCTTATGGCTCTGGTTTGTGTCTAGTTAACACACAAAACCAGCAGTACAAACAGTGTTAGATATACACAAATTATTAGCCTAGCTAGAACATGAACCACAAATCCTGTCTCCCAGAATTAATTTAGTGCCTACACAAGGCCTGGCTATGTCATTCAAGGGCACAGTGACGACAACTCAGAGCCCTCATTTACACCCTCATAGTATGGGTTTCAAACCCAGGTTCGCATGCTCGCATGGCAAGCACTTTGCTGCCCGGCTACACCTCCCCATCCACCATTTTCCCTATGACACGATCACCTCGTGTACCGTTCTCCTCTAAGGTCCCGGTGTGATTCCTATGATAGCAAGGAAATACTGCAAGAATACAGATACAGATGTCTGTATACATTTCTTCTGCATTACAAACATAGCTGTCCTGGCTAGGTTTATATCATCTTGATGCAAGATAGAGTCCTCTGAAAAGAGGGAACCTCAATTAAGAAAATACCTCCATAACTTCGACCTGTAAGGCATTTTCTTAATTAGTGATTGATGGCAGAGGGCCCAGCTCATAGCGGGTGTGCCATCTCTGGGCTGGTGGTCCTGGGTTCTATTAAAAAAAAAAAAAAAAAAAACAAAACAAAACAGGCTGAGCAAAGCCACAGGAACAAGCAGCCTCTCCGTGGCTTCGGTGTCAGTTCCTGCATCCAGATACCTGTCCTGTTTGAGTTTCTGCCCTGACTTCCTTTAAGACGAACAGTGATATGGAAGTGTAAGCTGAGTAAACCCTGTCCTCCCCACTTGCCCTTTGGTCATGCTGTTTCACTACAGCAACAGAGACCCTGACCAAGACAATAGCCTTTGCCAGACTCATGATGACATGAACAAAATGAACTACTTCTAACGGAAAGACGAGCTGCATGAAAAGGGAGGCCATGCCGGAAGACCTGAGACTGTTCCAGTCATCATGCTCATCCTCCACCCTGTGGTATAGCACCTAGACAATCCTGCTGGGACGGAGGCCCAAGAGGTGCTTCCCTGGCTAGTGTACCTGTAAGGCCAAAGTAAGGATATGAGTTCCAACCGTTTCAGTCCACTTGTTACTTGTCTGTGTGTGATTTCAGGGCTGATCACCTGGTGTTAATGAGCAGCTGGGAGGCTCATCCATGAGGAAGACATTTTCTCCTCCTCTCCGCATTTCTTAGTTACCAGTAGCTCTTTGTGTAGGGCTGGGATCCCATGGGATCTCCTCCCTCCATGTTAGCCTGCTGATTGATGTCATCCTGTCCGGGTCTTGCTTAGGCAGCCCTGTGTGTGAGATGTTGCCGGCACACCTCCTCTGACACTTCTGGGAAACACCGTTTCACAGCCAACCTCCTATGCCTCTGGCTCTCACAATCTTTCTTACCCCTTTCCACAGTGGTCCCTGAGCCTTGGGCGCAGGTGTTGTCTTCCAGATGTGTCTGTCAGTTGGGCCTGGGCACCACACAATCACTTCTTCTCTACATTTTGGTCAGTTCCAGTTTTCTGTAATAGTCTTCTCTGTTGCAGAGAGAAGTTTCTTTGATGAGGGGCGAAACTACAGTTATCTGTAGGTGTAAACATTGAGAACGTAGTTAGGGATTGTGCTGGTTTAGTAAAGTGGCACTTGTAGGTTCTCCTCCAAGTTCCATGACTTCTTAGACATGATTTCCATCTTGTTGGATGGGCCAACTAGCGAGCTGTTGGTTGCTGCCAAAGTGCGCATGCCGCTATTATACCCTGGGGCTTATCATGCGTGCTGGCCATTGCAGTCCATAGGAATCACGGGTTGGCAAGACTACTGGTTGATTCTGTCTCTTGGAAGCTTGTGTGGCACTTTCTTATGCCATGAGAACTAGTTTTCAGGGAGGAGGCTTTCAGGTCAGATCTAATTCAGCCCATCTGGGCCCTGTGTCTGAAGTGCATGGTGTCTTCAGCCTTATTGCTTCCCTTCCACCTCCAGGCTCAACCAACGGCAACAGCAATGCCTGTAATGTTTTGGGAATCTCTTGAACAATCCTAACCAACAACCTAAAAGGGGCTTCTCATGCCTGGTGTTAGGGTTTTTGTTAGATAGTCTATGGCTCTTAGGGAGAACATTGTCACCCAGCATGTAAATTTAATTTAAGCTACATATGAATATGTACACACAGATTTAAATGTACTATATGTGATTTTAGGGAAATACAGAATAATTTTTTAATAACTTTTTCAGAAATCTTTTTGTTTGTTTTGGGTTTTTTTGGTTGGTTGGTTTGGTTTGGTTTTTAGACAGGGTCTCCTTATGTAGCGCTGGCTGGCCTGGAACTCATAGAGTTACACCTGCTTCTACCTCTATAGTTTTGGAATTAAAGACATATACCACCATGCCTGGATTTCTCAGACATATTAACTGTTATTTTATCTTCCTCCTCCTTTCCTTCCTCTTTCTCCTTTCTCCCTAATTAAAGCCTCTGTCAGGCCCTTCCAATCTGAAAACAAAGAGTGATAATGGCTGAAACAGGTCTGGTCCACTTCACCCTCTGATCAAAATAGGATGCAAAACTAAACAATGTCATGAGCAAGAAGATGGGATTTCATTTCCTCCACTCTGCTTTCACCCTGGAAAGCTAAAGGGGCTGGGCCATTGCATTGGCTAGCAGAAGCATTTCTAGCTGCTTGGCATTTCCTTCCTTGAAACTGCCTTTAAAAGTCTTGGCCACAGAGGAGGAAGAGGACACGATAAAAATTGATTTCTAACTGAATAAAATAACAAAATGAAGCACAGACAGAAATCTGCTCAGTGCCAGGATCTTCCGTGCTTCGTCCAGGACTAAGGCCATCCTGAGTGGAGTGAAGAGAGCGTCCATCTGCTCTGGACTCGTTCAGCCAAGGAAAATGACAATCACAAGGTCCTCCATGGACAGTTAAAAATGAATTTGTCTGATTCATTCACAGCACTTGTTGAACATTGAAGGAACTCTTGGCAAACCACGATGAGTAGCTGGTTTTAGGCAAAAGTTTAAAATGAACATTTTCCTGCTAATATTGGAAACTCTACTTATGCTCTCACAGTTTAGAAGAGTAAGTCACCTACGCAGATAAAAATCAATCAATTAATAATAATAATAGCAGTGATAATAGGACGGAGCTATAGCTGAGGCATAGAAGTGAAATTCTGCCTTGTATGCTGAAGGCCCTGGTTTAAATTGTTAACCCTATGATTTGAGAGAGAAACCAGTTCCAGAATTTTGAACTAAATTAGAAGCTTTAACTAAATCCTAGCCAGGCAGGTGCACTCTGGAAATGGCCACAAGTCACATTCTGCAGAGGCTAAAAAAGGCAAAACCACAAGGCTGCTGTATTTCCCATCAGGTCCAATCAGGGACAAGCGTGCATCCTGACATATTTTCTGTCTGTGTACCTCCCACAGGCATCCAATCAAGCTCTCCCAGTGCAAACAAACCTGTTTAGGGAAGCAAATACATGTGACTTGTAAATTCCTGAGAACCACAGCCTCCAACATTCCAGAAGTTATCTGTCCTGGGGGAGTGGGGCTTACAGGTTAACTTTGGCTCTTATGCAATCATAGAATAATTAATAATAATACTAATAATCAGTTAGAACAATAACAAAGGCATATTATGGTTCTCATTATGTGTCAATAATTAATATTGAAGCAATAATTAATGTGAATACTAAGCATTCTGTATGCCCCTGAGAGTAGAAATTGAAGAGGAAGGGAGAATGGGAGGAGGGAAGACCTAAGAGAGATTAATGTGGAGTGGCTATGAAGAAATGATCAAAGGACTTTATACGCATTCATGAAAATCTCATAAGGAAACCTATTGTGTATAAAAAAATCTCAAAACATTGTTTGCCACTTTGGAGATCACAGGGAAAATACTGAAAAAAAAAAAGAAAAACACGTAGTGAACTTCATGGAAATGATTGAAAGGCTTAGCTTAAAGAGTGGGGGTTGCTGAGATGGCTCAAATAGTACAGTGTGTGCCACAGAGCACACAAGCACCTGGACACACAGACACAGTCAGACATGACAGTGCCCACCTGTGACAGAAGCTGGCGAGGCACAGACAGGAGGATCCTGTGGTTTGCCGGCCAGTCCAACCTAATCAGCAAGCTCCGAGTCCAGAGAGAGACCCTGCCTCAAAAAACAAGACAGACGGCTCCTGAGGAAAGCACTGAGGTTAATCCACAAATGTGCATGTATCTGTATACACATAAACATTTACATACACACTCACACACACACAAAAATAAAATGCAGGTCCTTATTTTTTATAGAGGCAAACTCTATTTCTCCCTTTTTCTTGTGTATGAATAGTTTCTCAGAAAATCACTTAAGGCATTATGACAAGAAGTTTCTAGATTACTTCTGGCAGGAAGGATTCTTGGCTGAGGAGCTGAGAAAAGAGAGCCTGTGCCTGATTTCATGGGTACCAGTGCTCAGCTGACCCACTGTTCTTCAGTGAGTATTTTCTTCCTGTATTTTCCACACAGCACTGGATCCCAACTTTCTTCACCCCAAACCCCTTCATCTCATTTGCCTTCCCTAATGCTTTCTGGGTCTGTTGGCCTTCTTTCCCACACTTCATTAATTTTAGCAAATGTGTACCAAGCACCTCTCACAAGATGGAATATCGCTTTCCCTCCCTGATTTCCTTAGTGAGCAAACGTCCACGTTGGTTCTTGCTGCAGTTGGGAGAGAAGGCAGGGAAGGGCAAGTCCTCATGAAATGCCAAGAGTCAGCAAAAGCTAGAGTGATATAACGAAATACCTATGAATCAATTCCCCACTGGGAAGACACTAATAAAATTGACATCTCATGTGCACCCCTTCCGTGTTCACATCTCCCTTCCCATCACCCCCAAAACAACCAGGGCCTTTTTATTAGTCTCCTGTATTGCGAAACATTTTCGCCAGGCATGCTTGTGTCCGTACACAAGCGGATACATCATCTACAGCATTGCACTGTGTCTTCTTTCGTTAGTTTAGAACGTGTGTGAGTGGTACGCATGAGTTAGATGCTGTGTGCGCACAAAGCAGGTACATGTGCACGCATGTAGGAGTGGAGACGAGAGGCCAGCTCCGGGCGACATTCAGCTGCTTCTTTCTCTTTTGTTGTTATCTTGGTTTTGTTTTATTTTGGTTGGTTGGTTGGGTAATTGGTTTGTTTTATTTGGGGGGGGCGTTATGTTGGAGAGCTTGTTTTGCTAACGGGAGCTCATGGGTTCTGAAAAGCCAGTGACCTTCAGGGATCTTCCTGCATCTCCTCTCCACCCCACTCTCTGCACCGGGGTTACGGGCATGTGTTGCTGCGCCTTGGTTTGTTTTGTAGTTTCCGGGGATTTGAACCCAGGTCCCTCATACTTGCACAGCAGGCACTTTGCCAGCTGAGCCATCTTTTCAGCCCTGTTTTATATTTCCTTTGCATGCATGGACTTATGCCACATACCTCCTTCCGTTTCCGCTCTTGCCCAACACTGTGTAGCTGACAATCCCCACCATAAGTATCTGCAGTCCTGCTTTAATCCCTAATCATTCTGTTGTATAAATCCATCCGAGTCATTCATCCAGCCTCATAGTGGTGGATCTTTGCATGCACTCACAGTGTCCTCTCCACTTCCCACTGCACATAGAACTCAGGAATTGCTGTTGCTGGCAAAACTCCGAAGATTCAGCGATGCTTTCCTCAGCCTGAACTCTGGCCCTCTTCCATCTCCATGACTTAAAAGAATCCGGCTGGGCCTCTTTGATCAGTGAAGCCTAAAAGACAGCCTTCAATAAAAGCACCCCTCCTGCCCCCCTTGGCCTTCTGCTCTGTGTCTTACCCTCTGTGGAGCCAGGAGGTTGCTTCCCCACGCTGTGAGTCCCAGTGCAGAGTCAAGCAGTAGCTGTTGGATTTTATACATTTCTGACCCACTGTTTGTTCCCTCAACACAAAAGAGCTGATACTCTCCTGAGAAATTAATTTGAGTTTCCATTGCGTTTTACAAGAATGAGCATGTCTGCCTGGGTGGTCTGTTCTGTGGCTGATCCGTACTAATCCCTCGCCCCACAACTGTACTGACACCACCACAGCCCTCATGTTAGCCGGGCTGAGATACCTAGCCAGGCTTTCTTGGTCACATTGGTTGTTTTCTTTTCTTTATCATTTCTCGTTTCTGTACTGTACATCTAGATGCCAATTAAATACATCCCTGCATGTACTTTCAGAATTTCCTGCAGACACGAGAGAAAAGTGATCTCTGAAGAGATGCTTGCTAAGAACGATTGGAAAATATTTAATAAAAGAGTAAAAACTATCATTCCTACAACAATTACACCAGGTCAAATATAAGCATTTTTTGCTTTCTCTCTCTCTCTCTCTCTCTCTCTCTCTCTCTCTCTATGTCTATCCCTATCTCTCTCTCGTAAGACAGAGTCTCATATGGTTCAGTCTGGTCCTGGCTCTGACTTTCCATGTAGCCAAGAAGAATTATCTTGAACTTCTGATTCTGCTTCCACCTCATGAGTTATGTCTCACCATGCCTGGATTATGCAGGGCTGGGGTTCAAGGCCAAGGCTTCATGCATGCTAAGCAACCACTCTACTAACTGAGCTACACCCCTTCCTGAACCTTCCACAGGTCTCTGTTTGCCTGGATACAGTGGGTTTGTAAAATGATTTTATAAGAAGTGACATTTGAGTAAAAACTATGATAGGAATAAGAATATTTAAAAAATAAAAACATTGAAATATACTCAACTAACAAGCAAGTGTAATAAATTGTTGATAGCTCAAATTGGTGGCATTCCAGGTACAAAGGACTAATCTCCACAAAAATGGTACCAACCAAGACAACATTGTACACAACACAAGATCTACTCATTGTAACAACCACATAAAGCTTGTCACTGATGTGTGTGTGTGTGTGTGTGTGTGTGTGTGTGTGTGTGTACTGATACTTGAATATTATAAAATTAGTATTAGGAAGGTAAAATAGATGTAGACTTTATCAACAGGGTCCATTGAGGGTATTTGTTAGTTCACAAATCTTGATGCACTAGCCCACTCCCAGGTTGCTTAGGCACCTGTGATGTCATCATTGGTCGCCACTGCCAGGGCCCAGGATAAAAGGCCCTTCTTCTCTCTCTCTCTCTCTCTCTCTCTCTCTCTCTCTCTCCCCTTTCCTCTCTCTCTCCACCTCCATCCAATAAATATCTTTCAAATAACATCTGTTGTGTGCATGGCATCATTTATATATATATACATATAACAGTATCCGTCCATCTGGTTACACAAGTGCAGGCTCCTGAACACACACACTCACATGTTCACAGAACATGAGCACACTCGTGCATGTATGGCCGATACTTTCAAGCACGGCACATTTTTATATAACTGCAGAGGTCTTTGTCTTCTTTACTGGGCCAGTCATGCACACACACACACACTATTCAGTGAACTTACCATGATCACACACTCACACCGGGAGGAGGGTTGGATGCATAAATGGACATGAAGAATAACTTTCTCTTTTTGATAATAGATAATTATCAAACCTTTGCAGGGACGAGCAGGTAAAAGCACTTGCTACACAAGCCTGGCAATCCAGATTTAATAACTGGAACCCACGACTAGAAAAAAAAAAAGCCAGAATATATGGCACAACAGGAGAAACAAGAGAAACCCTGCTTCAACAAGATGAAGGCAAAACCCAACTCTCCAAAGTTGCCACGTGCATGTGGTGCACACACACGCACACGAACACACGCACGTGCACACGCACGCACACACACACGTGCACAGTAAATTTTAAAACATTTTTGGTATGAAAACTGTTACTGTTATATTAATATATATAGAAATTTTCATGATACCTTTAGAGAAGATTAAAGATAGATGAATAGATATATGGGTTAATGATAGATATATAGATAACATAGATGATAGATGGATAGATAGATAGATAGATAGATAGATAGATAGATAGATAGAATGTTTAATCAAGACTGTCCATCTGTTTCATGGATTTACTATTTCCTTCTGAGTTCCTTTACTTCTTGTATCTGCAGCTCCAGAGCAGGAGGAAGCTTGGATGTGAGAATTTCCTACATTGTTATCCCTGAAGCTCAGCTGAAGAGAGCAAGGCCACACTCAGCCCTTATGAGCTCCCTCATCTTTCTTCACTCTGGTTTAAAGAATTTGTTTATTTCTTTATTGTATATGAGTGCCCTATCTGCATGCACACCTGCATGCCAGAAGAGGGCATCAGATCACATTATAGATGGTTGTGAGGCACCATGTGGGTGCTGGGAAATGAACTCGGAACCTCTGGAAGAGCAGACAGTGGTCTTAACTGCTGAGCATCTCTCCAGCCCCATTTTCCCTCATTCCTGTCATCTCAATCCTTCCAACATGGCCGTCTGCTTACTTCAGACAGAAAGGCCCACAGTCACAGCAACCTCCAGGGAAGCCATGGAGGGCCAGGGCCACACTACACCCTCAGTCAGCCAACATCTGTGTCTCTCCTCCTTGCTGGACTTCCGTGTACTGGTCCCACTTTAGAGAAGAAAGTAGGGGTCAAGAGGCCAGGCCGGTTATAGGCTAAGAGCCAAGCCTTCGTGTGTCTCATTTCAAAAATGCCACTCTGTCAGGCACACTGAACTCAACTCATAATGATCCTTTCTTGATGCTGGGCCTTCCACCTATCACCCAGCTGCCCAGGGAAGATCACTTTGTGTACAGAAGTGTGGGATTTAGTGATGGTTTTGAAGAATCATGTGAAATGTTTGTAGCCATGTTGCAGTCCTTCAGTGCGCAGAGACCCTGTTTCCTGTGTCTGAGGAGCATGTGGCTGTGAGATTTCACCAAGACTTTCCAGAGAGCATAAACATGGGCAAGGGGAGAGCAGAGAAAGGTCCTGTGTGTCCATCCTGTGTGTACGATGTCAAGCTGGGGAGAAAGCTCAGTTTGTAAAGTACCTGCCTTGTGTGCACAAGGACCTGAATTTGACTCCTAGCACGGACTCAAAAAGTCAGGCATGGTGATGCTCATGCTCTAATCTCAGCAGAGGCACGGGCCAGGAAGGTCCCAGAGGCTCACTGGCCACCTAGCCCAGCCAGCTTGGCAGGCTCCAGGCTCTAAAACCAAAGCAAGAAACACCTGAGGAGGTGTGCTTCAGTTGTCTTCTGGCCTCCACGTGCACACGTGTGCACATCCACCCTCCTATACAGAAGGAAGGAAGGAAGGAAGGAAGGAAGGAAGGAAGGAAGGAAGGAAGGAAGGAAGGAAGGAAGGAGGGAAGGAAGGAAATTAGTTAAGGAGGAAACTTCAACAAAGTCAAGATTGACATCTCAAATCTACACTTTAAGGTCACTGAGGCCCAAATGCCCCTCTCCCTGGTGTTCCACTACAAAAGAGAAGGCTGACCTAACCAAGTCAAACAAATGTTTTAAATACATTGTGAGATTCTCAGCTACATACTGGGTATCAAAACAGAGCTGGGAAGTGAAGGCATGAGGTGGAATCAGTGTGAAGCCAAGGGGAGGTAACAGGAAACAGTAAGATAACCTATAAACCAAAAATAAACACACACACACAGTGCTCGTGAGCTCTCCAGGAGAAGACCTCCTGCTGCAATCTAAGGGGCAAAGAGCAAGCCTCCCCAGCCATCTGTGTGAACTCACTACCGTCTCAGAACTCTAGGCAGAGGCCAGGCAACCTCACACCCAAATGGTAAGAAAAGAAACACGTAACATATACCACAGCATGGGCAAAGTGGAGACTTCAAGAGCCAGTCTGGTAGCAGGGGCTACGGAGTCTCCATTTTGCCCATGACCTTAGACCCCTAACCCTCCTGCCCTCACCTCCCAAATACTAAGATCTCACCCCTGTGCTGCTGACTGTTTTTGACATGAAACCCAGGGTTCCATGCAACCTAGGCAAGCACTGAACAACTCAGCCATATCCTCGGTCTGCTTCTGTATTTTTTTAATACAAAAATTAAAGCCGCGTGAAATAAATATCATGGGAGTCATCACCAAGTTCCAGGCAGTACCCCAGGCCACACAGTGCACAGAAAACCTCTGGACTCATAATGACTTCAGAAGCTCCCCAGCAGCAGGGATGTTTAACTTTTTGCACAATCTTCTCTAGTAATCCTGGTGGTTGTACAAAATCAGTGAGATGAGGTGCTGCTCGGAGAATCCAAGCAACCAGCCTGCTAGGTTTGTGTCTCAGGCTGCTCTGTGAACACTTGTTGGAGCAGCCTCCCGAGTCCTGGCAGTCCCTAGTTTCTAGAATACCAAAGGCAATGAGAAGCATATGTGTGTGTGTATACATGTATACATATATGTACACATGTACAATGTATATACATATATATATATATATATATATATATATATATATATATATATATATACACACATATATATACATATATCATAGTCCTCCACCCCAGCAGGCTCACAAAAGGGAGCAGAACAGAGATTAACAGCCCGGAGGAGAACTGCAAGGATGGCAGCTCAGGGCCAGACTCAGTGGCAGCATTTAACCTGTGCTTACTGGGGTCTTACATTAGATCACATCTTGGGGAGAAACTAAGAAATGTTTACCTTTGATGAGCTCTCGTACCAGGGGAAGCAGATTAGCTCAGCAATGTGGCTGCATACATCTGACTAAAGCTGAGAGGGCTTGGGCAGCTGGCACACCCCTCCCGGGTGATGCTGACCTCACCTCCCAGTTGGCTGTGCCCACACATGACCCTGCACTCTGCTCAAGCATCACCATTGTCTGCCAACCACTCCCACGGCCCAGAAGACCTTGTCCTGTGGGTCAGAAGCTGGGCCCTTCAGCCTTTACTCCAAATGCGGAGGAATCACTCCTGAAACTTCGGATCTGACGCTGGTTTCCTCCCTCTGTTTGTGGCTTCTGTTCTTGCAAATCCCCCCTTCCCTGCAGTTTGCCTTCCCTGTCATTGTTCTCTTCATAGGGTAGGAGCTAGCGGGGCTTCAGAGAAAAACCCATTCAGAGGCGCCCTCCTCCCTCAGGAGCCCATCAAAGGGAGCTCCTCTGAGTAAAAGGCTGCTCCAGTGGGGGCAGCTGTAAGCACCAGCTGCTCTCCAGGGTCAAGAGGTCAGGCCTGACAAACAGCCAAGCTCATATTTCTGACCCTCGATGTCTCAATAAACTTCAGAAGCAATTTTAGGTATTGAGGTGATACTTGTTCAAAAAAAAAAAAAAAAAAAACAAAGGACCTAAACTGTGGGCCTTTTATGTGTAATAACAAAGTAGAAATGGCCCGCTAAAGACCATGTGGCTAAATTGGCAGAATGCTTGCTTAGCATGCATGAAGCTTTGGATTCAATTGCCAGCACCGCAGAAACTTGGAGTAGTAATTCATGCCTTTAATCCCAGTATTTGGACATAAGAGAAGGGAGAATGAGTATTGCATAAGTTTGAGGACAGCCTTAACTATAAGAAGCCCTGCCTTTGAAGAAAGAAGAAAGAGAGAGAGAGAGAGAGAGAGAGAGAGAGAGAGAGAGAGCTGTTGTCTGTGAGTCTGGATCTTTAGTCATAGAAATGAACAGGAAGAGGGAAGCAAAAAGCACATTTGCAGGTCTTTCTGTCTCTCTCTGTCTCTGTCTGTCCCTCTCTCTCTCTCTCTCTCTGTCTCCTGTGGGGTGTGTGTGTGTGTGTGTGTGTGTGTTAGACCAGAGGTCATCCTTAGATGTCATTATCCTCATTCCTCAGGCGCCATCATCTACCTTGCTTTTTGATACAGGGTCTGTCCTTGGCCTGGAACTCTCCATGTAGGCAAGGTTAAATAGCCAACCTGACCCAAATTCTCAAGCCTGGGAACTGACAGTGACAAAATAAACTAGTAAATTGATACAGCAAAATTCAACTGAAGGGGCTGCAGCGATGGCTTAGCAGCTGAGAACAGTTACTGCTCTTGCAAGGACCTGGGTTCAGTTGCCAGCGACCAGACAACGTCTCAAACCATCTGTAACTACATTTCCAGGGGCTCTACTGCCCTCTGTCGGCCTCCCCAGGCGCTAGGCGCACAACAAACATGCATATATATGTGCCTACATGAACACATGCATGCACAGCTCATATACATAAAACAAAAATAAACCTTTTTATTAAAGTGAAGGTCAGGAGAAGGGACAGTTCAATGGAACTGAAGTATCTTTGATTAATCACTTCCTACAAGGACAGTGTGAGAGAGAACAGTGACGTCATTAGCCTTCTGTTGTTCTATAATTTGTCTCTTATCCCTCCCCCATTTGGCTCTGATCTCAAAAACATCAAAGCAGTTTTCTAAATTTTCCCAGCAAACTCTTCCTATGTCAATTTCATCCTCTCCCTCTCTCTCTCTTTCTCTCTCTCTCTCTCTCTCTCTCTCTCTCTCTCGTGTGTGTGTGTGTGTGTGTGTGTGTGTGTGTGTGTGTGTGTGTAGAAGTATATTTTGGGTATTGTTCCTCAGTCAACATCCACCTTGTTTTGTTTTTCAGTTTTGTTTTTTCATTCTTGTTTTTGTTTGAGACAAGATTTCTCACTGGTCTAGGGCTCACCTAATAGAGCTGGCCAGTGAGCCCTATCTCTGCCACACCAGCACTAGAGTTATCATCTGCTTAGTTTTAAGTCTATGGAGATGTATATTCAGTTCTGTGGAACACAGTGACTTCTAGGTGGTCCCTCGGGAACTAGGGAAGGAGAGGCTCCTCTCTTTTCAGCCTCTATTCAGCCTCCATCATTCCCCTCTAAAGAGCAGAGCTAGGGACAGCACAAAGACTGATTCAGACAGTGGGGTGATAATTGCTCTCAGAAAGAGACAAAGCATCAAACAATGGTGTGCTTTATACACAGAAAAGCTGTGCCTTTTCTGCCAACTGTGCCCGGCTCATCTAATGGCAGAGGTGTCCTCATGTTTACATAAACATAACTGCCGTTAGAGTTTCAAAAGGTTCAATCTCAGAACCCTTTTCCCTGCCACACCATCCCTATGCAAACAAGACAGACCTTAGAAACGAGATCCTACAGGAAGCCACTCTCTGATAGTGAATTTCAAGTTGGACATCCAGAAGGTCTGTCCTCTGCCTTCATGTGCACACGTGAGCAGGGGTTCTTGGCAGGGTCCTGCTTGTGCGTCCTCCGTCGCCCCTCCAATCCCCGTGTCTCAGTGTCAAGACTTTCCAAATCCTTCATACATACAGTTTGAAAGCACATCCATATTTTCAAAGACCTCAGCCAAGAATTTTCCTCCTGTAAAGCCAAAGCTTCCCACCCCAACACAAACACTTGAGTCCCTAAAGAGGGAGGTTTATGTCTTCAAATCTGCAACTATTTATGACTACAATTGACAGCTTGGCTGAGAACTGAACAAGTTCAAACTTTTAAAGTGGGAATCATTTCTGTTGTGGTTATTCAAATAATGGAATACTGAAGTTCTTTCTCACTGTATATTTGCTTGCTCATTGGATACCTAGCGACCTGAGCCCTGTGGACATTCCATGAGAAATGTATCCGTTCCTTCAAAGAACTTGCTATTCTGGCCAGCGTACATTCCCCACCCACAGAGATGGTTTTTAGGTTTATTGGAGGGCTTAAACTAGGAAAGCATCAAATGAGCATCTTAACAGGAGTTGCAGGGATGGATGGCTTGCTCATTCTGGAAAGAGCTTGCCAGCAAGCGGGAAGAACAGGGATGGATCCCAGCACTCATGTATAAAGCCAGGCATAGGGGCCCGTGCTTGCAATTCCAGCACTAGGAAGGTGGACACAGGCAGATTACCAGGGCTCACTGACCTGACAAGCTAGCCTACTTGGTAAGTTTCAGGCTTTTGAAGGAGCCCATCTAAAATTAAAATGACAGTGATAATATAGACAAGCTATGAGGACTGAACGTTGTCCTCTGGCCTTCACATGCATGCATACATATGTGCATCTCCACCTAGACATACATGTACCCGTGTGCATATGTACACACACACACACGCAGGTCGTTAGACAAGTTAATACGTAAACAGATGACCAGACAAACAAACTAAAACATCATTCTCCCCTTCAAAACTAGCCTTGAAATATATGGTCAATTCTAATACAAGGACTCTAGGACTGACAAGTTAGGGCTACTTAAGTAAAAGACCTTTGCAATGTCTAAAACACTTTAATAATGTAATATATCATACATGATCTCCTCTAGCCAGCTCATAAAACTTGAAAAGCATAAGATGGAGGATGAAGTGCCCTGTGGATCTTAAGGAGAGTAGACAGCCTGGAAACCCATCCCCGTCTGTCACAACAACCAAGAGAAGGGAATGTTTGGGGGAAACCGAGAATAAGAGGGTAATTCATTTTAGTTTTCTTAGTCTTTGTGTGTGTGCCCACATGTTCCTATGTGTAATTACAGGTCCATGCAGGTCACAACATACAGAGTAAAATCTCAAACGTTTGTCCTCATTTTCCACCTTGAATGAGATAGGATCTCCCTTGCCATTCGTTGCTGAATATGTCAGGCTAGCTGGTGAGAGGGCAGTTTGAATCAAGAAGCCCAGAATAGATGCAGTTAGATTAAACACAGAGATGAGCATGGTGGTTAAAAGGATCAAAGTTATACAAACATTGTCTCAAATTTCAACAGAAGAAGAAAATAGACATTGAAAAAAAAAAAAAAACTCAAACCAAACCATTAATCCTGGGCAAAAACTGTGCTGTTCATCATAACAATTGTTAACACGTGGTGATACTTGCACAGTAAAAAAGTAATAATCCATTATACCTTCTAAGAAGCCAGTGATAAACAGTTATCACATTTATAGTTCGTAAAATATTAAACACACTGCTGGTATTAGCCCCATCCTGAAGGACTGGGAACTAAGAAAAGGAGAATTAACTCACATTTACATAGTGAATTTAAGTGGAAAAACTGAACTGCTTGATGTCAAAGCACTGAGGGAAAACATCTTGAATGAACTTCAATTTAACTTAAATTGCTATCATTCTTTGGACAGCCAATTCAACCCAGCAAGCACTTTCAAGCACCTACTTTGATCAAAAGACTAAGCTCTGGAAGAAATGGGACCCAAGGTATCTCGGTGCTGTATTCCCAGACAGTTAATTAACTGTTTCAGGCACTGGAGAGACTAAAAATAAAGATGATGTTGATGGCAGCACATGCTTGAATAACTGACTACCTGCCTGGTCTGAGGTGATAATAGAAGGATGTGCTGGAGCATGCTGGGGATTTCAAACCAATGGATCAGTAAAAACCATCTGAGCTGGGGCTCTCCCCAGCGTGTCGACACCAGACCCTCTGGAGCATAACCCAGGTATGGAGGAGCGTAATAAGGCCAGAGTCATTCATCTGCTGGAAATAGGGTTCTGGTCACCTTAATAGGAAGAATATGAATTTCTCCTATTGGCCAGATGGGGGCCTTTGGAAAGGGATGGATGAGTCCCAGGGGTCTTCAACTATATTTGAATTCTTATACTTTGTGAGAAAAATAATTCAGCCTGGAGACAAAGCCTCCATTGCCTATCTCTCCAAACTCTCTCCCCTCAAAATCTCTGAGCCTTATCTCACCAGGGAGTGTGATAACTTAGACCAGGGATGTGAGCTCCTGCCTTCTTCACCATAGTCTCCCCCATCTACCCTTTCACTTGACCAACGTCTTTGGGGAGATGACAAGAAGCCCTCCAAAGTTAACTCCTTCTTAAACTCTGATCAGGCCTGGAGACACGGCTCAGCTGGTAGAGTAGAAGATCAAGAATAGAAGATCAAGGTCGTCCATCACTAAGTCCAAGGCCAGCCTGAGACACATAAGATCTTGTCTCCAAAACACAACAGAACCCCTCAATGGCTCTCCTAAAAGAGTCACTGGCTCTGTGAGAGAGTAACACAACAGTAGTTCAGAAAAACCAACTCATTTCCCAATACTGACCCATTTCATGGAGCAATGGGCATATGAAAGCCTTAGCTTTTGATTCACATGTGGAAGCTTTAGACTCCAAAGAAATTTCCTAAAAGGAAGCTAGGAAGATGGCTCAGTCAGGAAAGTGCTTGCTATAAAAGCACAAAGAACCTTCTTCAGTCCCCACCTAAAAGATAAGGCAGGCATGACAGCATTAGGCTGTAACCTAGCGTTGGAGGAAGGGGCCCAGGTGGCTCCCTGAAGCTTGCTGGTGAGCCAGCCTAGTCTAATTGGTGAACTTCAGGTTCAGTGAGAAAGCTTGTCTCAAAAAGCAAGATGTGGGTGGTTAGAAGGCCCAGCGGGTAAGGACGTTTGCTGCCAACCTGACCACCTGAGCTTTATTGGTGGCATTTGCAGGATGAAAGAGAGAACTGATTCTCCCAAACAGTCCTCTGAACACACACACACACACACACACACACACACACACACACACACACACAAACACGTGCTATTGAACTGAGTCCCACAATTGTGAAGTTGGATGGGTCAGCAGCATAAGCTGAATACACAGCAAGTTAGAAAAAAATCTAGCCTCCACTCCACCCTGAGTCCCCTGACCTACCATTTGCATTTTAATGAGATGCCATTGTGACCAGGGCACATGCAAATCTGAGATGTGTAGTGTAGAATCCAAGTCAGTTCTGAGCCCTGGAAAGGTGGGAGGCATTTGTCCTTCTCTGGTCCAGGAAGAGCTTGGTCTACTTTTGAGACAAAGTATAGTGTATCCCAAGCTGACCTCAAACTGTGTAGGTGAGGACAACCCTGAGCTCCAGTCCTCCTGCCTCCATCTCCCAAGTGCCAGGATGGAAGCTGTGTGTCATCACACTGTCTTTGTATGGGGGCCTGAACGAGGGCTTCCTACACCCCAGGGGAGCACTCTGCCCGCTGAGCCAGACTTCCAACCTTTAGCTTCTAGCCTAAACAGCTTCCTAGGGCTTTAAGGGAAAACTGGGAGACCCACAGTCCTGAAAGCAGGAAGCCTTCAGGAAAGGGACTGATCACCCAGGCTGGGAGGATGAGCACCTCTGGGGAGGGGGGTGTCAGCACCTAGCTCCGACGGACACCGCAGCTTTTTATAGCCGCTTAGTAACCATCTGGCATCACATCAGAGCAACCAAAATCACCTGGAAGGAGAACAGCGTAAAGAAGAAAATAACGGCTAACTGAGCCTAGATCTTCAAGTCCCCAAGATAAAGCAAAGTACAGTTGAAACCTCAAAGGACTTACAACCTTGACAGAGATAAGACTTGGGGACATGACGCAACACAAGGCCAGAGGCTTGAGTTATGTAACTCGCACACACGTTAATATTGGGAGAGTCTTGGGTTCTTAGTGTTGGCTTCTAAAGTGCCCTTCTAAAGGCTAGAAAAGTGTGTGTGTGTGTGTCCTTACAAGGAGCTAATAAGAGTGGTGAGGGAGAGACAAGTGGATCCCTGGGGCTCACTGGCTAACCAGCCTACCCTACTTAGTGAGCTCTGATTTAGTGAAGAGCACTACCTCAGAGATAGATAGATGATAGATAGATAGATAGATAGATAGATAGATAGATAGATAGATAGATGATAGATAGATAAATAGATAGATGATAGATAGATAGATAGATAGATAGATAGATAGATAGATAGATAGAAAGAAGAAGGAAGAAAAAACACCCTAGGTTTTCCTCTGACCTACACACACACATACACACATACACACACACACTTGTAAGATAGTACTATTTACCATTACTGCTACTTGCTTTCCACTTGAGGAAACTGAGGCACAAAGAACTCAAGTGACTGCCCAGAGGCCATGTTTGGCTTCTGCCACTAGCCCTGATCTAGCTCCACAGTGTTTGGGGGAACTGCAGGGAGCAGATGACAGTGATTTTAGCCATGCCCTCCACCAGAGATGACTCTCCTCAGGCCCAAGAGTCACCTAACAGTATGCAATGGCTGGCTGGTGTGGGGTTCAAGTTTACCAGGGCTGCGTGGCGCAGTGGCAGCAAGGTATCCTGGCTACACCTCAGAAGAATCGAGGCCAGCTGAGTTCCTGTTTAGGAAAACGTCATGGACAGGGTGGACAGTGCCCAGATCTGGAAGCAGGGCAGCTTCGAGCACTCAGTGAGCGTGGTCAGGTCCTAGAGCACGTCCGCAGTAAGCCACTTCAGCTTGCTTGCTCTCATCACACAAAGTAGGAGGGTTAGCTCATTCAATAGCTCCCCTTTTTAGCTCTAGATTTCTACCTGGATGAGCAGGTTAAGCCCAATGGTCCTCTCTTCACCTCCCCAAGAAAACAGCCGTAATGCAAGATCTGAGAGTGCACGAGCTTTCCTAATCCCGAATGCTATGGTGCTCTTCCAATGGCGCCCATTTAAGACACCACAAGTCAAGTCTCACTAATGGTATCTACATTCTGTGGGCATCACCTCCCATCAGACTTCAAGGCGCTCTGTTCTATTACACAAAACATCCTCACTCGGGGCCTCCTGCACGCTGCTGCTGTGGAAGCCCTACCCCCCCATTTCTGTGCGTGTACGTTTATGGACATGTATAGACAGGGCAGGGTCTGTGTGCACAGGTGCATGGATGTGTGCGCATGCGTGCAGAGGTCAGCACCACCTCAGCTCTCATGGTCAACCTGTGTTTTGAGAAAGGGTCTCTCACTGAGCCGGACTCGTCTTGTTCAGACTGGATGCTCCTGTCACTGCCTCCCAGCTCTGGTTCCATACCTGACTTTATACTTCGTTTCCAGGGAGAGAACACAGGTTTTCATGCTTGCTACACAGCAAGAGCTTTACCGACTGAGCCACCTCCACAGCCCACCCCCAAAACTTCTCACTGTGTTCCCTGTTGCTATGGTGATGCAATCATCCTCCCAACACACAGATTTTCAGATGGATAAAAGATCAGAGCCTATTTCCTCTATGCACCAATTTTCAGAAACCCATCCTTTGAAAAATATCAGTTAGACCACTTTGTCGAAATCTGGAAAATGCCAGTTTTCAGGCTCCAAGAAGGTGCCCCATTCAGTCACCCTCCCCCTCTTCTTCAAACACAACTCTCTGCCATCCTCCAGGGAGGGTCCTGTGAACTAAAAGGAAGCCTGGGCTTTGAGAGCAAGCCTAAGAAAGAGGCAGTGTGAATGGAGCATTGTTCTATTCTGCTGTTGGCTCTGCCACAAAGACCACACGTTAATTTCACACTCTTCCCTTTCTATTCTCACTTGAACACAAACAAGTCATTTTCAGGACTGGTAAGTCACTTTGGATGTGGATGATGTCCTTCATGTCTCTGCCACTCTGAAAGATACAGTG
Source organism: Psammomys obesus (assembly GCF_907164565.1). Classification (NCBI taxonomy): domain Eukaryota; kingdom Metazoa; phylum Chordata; class Mammalia; order Rodentia; family Muridae; genus Psammomys; species Psammomys obesus. The sequence goes on along the minus strand of NW_026585504.1, from coordinate 67,111,143 downwards.
TCCACAAGAGGAAAAGCCCCATAAAGACACAGCAACCCCAAGGCAAGGAGCGGCGCAGTCCCCGACCTCAAGGCAATGACAGCCCTGACAGGGAGATAAGGGCTTGCAGGCCTGAAGCAACAGGATTGGAGCCACACCTTATGTACCAGCCGCTCACGTGAGTGTTAGAAAGTTCCCACGGGCGGATTTCCTCTCCTCACTGCCCCTCTGCAGCGTCTTCGGACTTCTCTAAAGTGGTCATTTTATCCAGTTTATAAGATGGCTCCTCCCTGATCCACACGGCAGAGTCAAGAACCTTGACTCTCAGCTGCCGCTTGAAAACAACAGAAAGGAGTTGGTGCCCTGAGAGAACAGTACTTGGCAGCATATTTAAGAAGGTAGCATCAACGTCCTGATTTCTGTGACATGAAGGGGGAACAGGGACATCTGGGGTGAAGGAAGTAGAGAGGAGCAGAATCACAGGAGGGTGAGAGAGAAGACCAGGAAAAGGCAACAAGAACAACATATGTATAAAATGCCATGAAGAAAACCATTACTTTTTAGGCTAATTTTTAATTGAGAAAGTGTTGCGGGCACGGCTGGACAAACGGCTCAGCAGTTAAGAGCATATACTGCTTTTCCAGAGGATCCACACCAGGCAACTCACAACTTCCTGTGACTCCAGCCCCAGGAGGTCAGACACCTTCATCCTCTGGGGGAGTCTGCACTCAAACATATAGCATGCTCCCCACACACAGGCACATATATACATAATTTTAAAATTGTTTTAATTTAAAAGGTGGTCTGGGGAGATGGCTCCGGTGGATAATGTGTTTATTAGACAAGCAAAAAAGACTAGAGTTTGAATTCCCAGAACCAAAGTAAAAGCTGGGCAGGCATGGTTGGCTACCTTGAACTTGCCCCCAGAACTCAGGGGATGGGCATGGGGATGCCTGGATCAGGTTGGCTAGCTAGACTAGCTAAATTGATAATCTCTGAGTCCAACTGAGAGACCTTGTCTCAGTAATTAAAGAGCAATCAAGAAAGACATCCAGTGTCAACTTTGCGGACACATACATGCACACACCACAATCACACACACACACACACACACACACACACACACACACACACACCAGTCATAAACTTTATTCTCAGCATTTATTATTGGCATTAATGTAAGAGAATAAAAAGGAAGTTCCCTCTCTTGTCTTTGGAACATGAGTCAATTTCCAAACTGCATTCTTTTGAAACACAAACCATTATTCCCCTTCCTGCATCCACGGCAGACATCACTAATCAATAGCAATATTCCTCCCTGCTCAACTCTTGTCCTCCTCCTCCTCCTCCTCCTCCTCCTCCTCCTCCTCCTCCTCCTCCTCCTGTGATAGTGCTGGGATGTAGGGTGGGCAAGCACTTCACTGCAGGGCTATACTCAGGCCCTTTCATCACTTCTTTGTTCCTTTGTTTGTTTACTGAGACAGAGTTTAGCTAAGTTACACAGGCTGGTCTTAAGCTCACTCTGTATTCCAGACAGATCTTCCCGCTTTAGCCTCCCAGGTAGCTGACTGCAGGCCTGCACCAGCAGACCTCACTCAGCACTTTGTCTGATGCCGCTAGGAACGCTATTCTCCAGGCAGCCACTTCCAGCTGAGCATGGCTGCCCTGCCTGTGACACCAAACCTCTTTCTGTCCCAGCAAAAGACTGGAAGTGAGGATACTTGGGGCTGCTTTCTGGGTCCCCTCATCTTCCCACAGACACAACCACTCACACTACCAAGTCATCACACATCGGGAGGTGGGCTATATAAGGGCAGCTAGGGGAAGACCAGCAGGTTAGGTGTATCAGCCAGGAGGGCCCTGTAATAGGTAGGGACTGGGGGATGCAGACAGAGCCTGGCAGACGGTGTCAGATTTGATGTTAAAGAGGCACCTCAGCCATTTGTCTGGCTTTGAGACCTAAGAGTAAGCAGCTTCTCACACAGCACCCCCAGTCAGGAAGCAGAGAGAGATGAGTGTGCGCTCAGCTCGCTGTCTCCTTTCTCTTCAGCCCAAGACTCCAGCCCGTGGGATGGCCCTGCCCGCCGTTCCGGGAACCTTCCCACCTAACAACTTAGAAACTCGCTCACAGTCATGCCCGGGGGATCGTCTCCTAAGTGCTTCGAGACCCTGGCGGGCTGACAGCTGGTAGTAACCATCACAGAGCCCAGCCCTGTGCCACTTAGAGCATACCAGCATAGAAGGCCTAGTGCCTGCCCCTAATCAAGATGCAGAGTCAGACTCGGGGGACATGGCCAGGAGTCCTGCCCTTCCTCCTCTTCCTATGGTGCCTCTGGGACTCCACCTGCTTAATGAAAATTTGTACTTTTGCTAGAGTCTGAATGTCTGAGTCACCCCAAAATTCATGTTAACATGGAATCACCGAAAGAGTTGATATTAGAAGATGGGGTTGTGCCGACATTCTATCATGAGTGAGAGAAGGGGTAAGATGAGGCGCCACCCTTTCCCAGGAGCCATCGACAGTTAATGGAGTCACTTTTCTTGTGTGGTGTAGTCACCGGTGAGTGTCCCATGTCCTAGCAACGACCCCATGCTCACACTCATGCAATCAGTTATAATTACACTCAATGGGCCACGTGAATTCCCCCAAAACCAAAACCAGAAATCACGAAAGCAAGAGGGCGACAAGCTAAGCTGAAGGAAGGCCTGGAAGGCAGCAGAAAAGGATGGGAGCGCAGCAGAGTGGCACTGACCAACCTTCATCATGTACACACATAAAATTGTCAATGATTTCTTTTAACTAAAAGGAAAACAGAAAGAAGATGGGACTGTTAGGGAGGTGATTAGAGAAATCAACGGGATCAGCGTCTTTTTAAATGAGACCCCAGGGCTGGGAACGTAGGTCAGCTGGTAGAGTGCTTGCCTGGCATACGCATAAAGCCCTGGGTTCCATCCCCAGCCCTACACCACACCTGTGATCCCTGCACTTGAGAGGTAGAAGCAGGAAGATCAGGAGTTCAAAGTCATCCTCAGCTGCCTGAAAAACTGGAGGCCGCTCTGGACCACATGATACTCTGTCTCAAAAAAAAAAAAAAAAAAAAAAAAAAAAAAAAAAAAAAAAAAAAAACCTTAAAAGTGTGGATAGACTTAGATAACGGTGATCAGCCACAGTGGATCCTTTCTGTCGAAGTCCTGACCGTAATGACCGTAATGAGTTCATCTCCTCTAAATGTGTGACTCAGTTCCACCATGTGCTTGTGTTACACTCCTGTTTCTAAGCTCATGCCAGCTCCGCTGAGTGATCTACTCAGACAAAAGACCCTCTCCCTCATGAGGGCGTCCCAGGCTGTCTCAGCCAGCTGGGGCAGTCCTGTGTCTCCTTTCTCCCCCTTCTCTACACCCCATGTCCTTTCTAACACTGAGGAAATGCCTCTTTCTCAAAGGCACTTCCCTCCCTCTATCCCTCCTCAAACCCTCTTCTCTCATTCTTTCATAATAAACATGTGCTCCATCAGATCCCGAGATCAAAAGAAAGGGGCAATCCTACTTCTCTGGGAGACAAGAAGGAGAGAACCTTATACCCACAGTGGAAGTTAGGGACAAATTCACAACAGCAAGACACACAGAAGAAGCAACGAGTGCTTCACCTGTTTGCTGGCTAAGATGTCAGAGAAGCTGCTATAGTTAGACCAAAATCACAGAGGCCAAAACTAAGATATGAATGTCTCTCTCAGTCAGTGAAGCTCTCGGCACTAACAGATGAGGAGGAGCACCAAAATTCAATCTCTCAGCATTCACATTAAAAATAATAGCTATAATCCAGATGTGGTGGTGGTGTGTTTGCAATCTCAGTGGTGAGGATTCGAGGCAGGAGCATTCCTGGGGTTCCCTGAGCACCGAGCCTAGTCCAGTCGATGAGCTCCAAGCCAGTGGGGGACATTGGATAACACTGAGGAACTCAGGCTGTCCTCCGATATACACACACATACACTCTCACATGTATGCATACCTCTATGCATCTGCAGATTTCTCAGGCAGTCTGCCTAGCTTTGGAGACAGGGTCTCTCACCAATATGGAACTGGCAAAGTAAGCTAGGCTGTTCAGGGGACTCCTAAGGATCCGCCTGTCTGTCTATTCAGGGTTGGGATTACAAGCGCTTGCTACCACATCCAGCCTTTTGTTTTTAAGGTCCTGGGGCTCACACTCAGGAACTTCAACAGCAAACACTCTTCCAATTGTACTGTCTCCTCTTCCCAGGGGAAACTTTCTTTTAAGGATGCCTATGGACTTGTTTTTACAGCACCCTGCTATATCCCGTCGTCTAGCTGCAAGAGAGGCAGAAACCTACAGACTAGCTGGGTGGCTATGATCTTTAGCAAGGAGGGGGAGGGTGTCTTGTTAAAATACTTGTGCACAATTATTACTGTTGTCATAGGCATCACTCTGCCAAATCCCCATCATTAGGTTATTCTGAAATTTCACACCTCTCCAGGGCTTAATCACATATGATGCAATTCAGTGGCAGGTAGCACAAATGAAACACTCTGAGGGCTCCAGAGAAGAAGGATTTATTTTGTGTTTATGGTAGAGATAAACTACATTTTTTTAATACTTTGAGTGTGAAGAGTGTCAAGGTCTTACTAACAATTGATGGTGTTACTAAAAAGTGATTGGTTCGTGTGGGTGCTAACTCTCCTTCTGTCCACCGGTCCCTTCCTGTCTGTCAGTGGGTGAGCAGCTTTCCTCTCTGGGTCCTTTCTGCCATGATGTTCTGTTTCACCACAAGCTCAGAAGTATGAAACCATCTGATTGAGCATGGGCTGAAACCGTGAGTCAAAATACAGGCTTTCCTCTTTCACAGCGGTTTGTTTGGGTATTTTGTCACTGAGGAAAAGAAGTCTAATAACACAGCTTGGGTCCTGGAAAGACAAACAAACAAAACCCAAAACAAAACTCTGGACTAGGCAGAGGGAAGGAAGGAAGCCGCTCTCCCGTTGACAGGCGACCTTTAGCCAGTCACAGCTCCACTGGGCATCTCCACACACTGGGCATCTCCACACACTACCATCGCCATAAACGCTGGAGAAAAGAGGCCCTTAATAAAGGCAAGCCACACACTGAAGGCAGTCAGAGCTCAGGTTACTTGGTAAACATAAATGAAGCCTCCAGCTTCTCTCTTTCTGGTTTTACAGGTGTGTGCTAAGCAGTTAAGCAGCTAAAACATAGGGAGATAGGCATTAAGTTCAATTTCCTCTCTGGGCACTCTGTTCTTCCTGAACAGAGTCATTTCCTGAAGTATCACAGGACAGGGCTCATCGGTCCACCCCATTAAGTCTATTTGTTTTCACTGAATATATTCCTAATCCCGCTCAACAGGAACAAAACATTTGATTTGCTTCCGAGGCACCTCACCACTTACTTTAATCACTACTTTCTTTGCCCATTTTCCTGGCTTGTGTTCTCCTTCCTAATCCTTCAGCTTCCTCCTGACCTGGGAGACTCAAAGCTGAGTCAATGCCCACCAGCACCTCCACCTGCACTTCCGACTACTTCCCAGCAGGAGCTGGACCTCAGGGTCAAGAGCGCAGGAACTCGGGGGAGTGATTTTGCAGCCAGATGCACGGGCCTATGGCGAGCGCCCTCCCTGCGCTCTGAAATAACATTTTGAAGCAGGAGGAAAACCTCATCCCGAGTCCATCTTTCTGAAGCTCGAGGTCAAAAGGACAGCAACCACAGGCCGGCATCAGCCTCCTCCCTCTCCTAGTCGGATCGCTGTCCTGTCACAGTCGGGGGAGACGTTAGCTTCAGAGTTAAAGTCTGCACACTTTGGCCTTCTGGTAGATGAATGCTTCAGAAATGCCAGGTAGGCAGGTCATTAAAATCTCCCTGCGCATTGTCTAAGGAAGGCCACCAAGAGCCACAAATCTTGCCACGGGGGTCGGTATTTACCCAGTCAGCATTTCCGTAGTGAGTGCAGGCTGCAGAGCTGTTCTTCCCGTCTCCCCACTTTACAGAGTGGCGCAGGTGGGCCGACCTTGAGCAAGTCATGTGTCTTCTACCTCAGCTTCCCCATCTGTTAAGAGCAGAGCCTTCACGTGTGAGATGTAAGGAAATGATTTCAAGTTTCCTTTGTCTAATCTGAGAGTCCTCCTTGGGTCTACTTTGGAACAGCATGGAACACAGAATGACCCTGCAGAACCCGCCTCTAAACTCTAACCTCAAACTGACTGGCAGAAGCCAGCAAGATGCCACAGTGGGTGAGGCTGGCTATGAGAGGAAGGATGCTCAACTGTGTGCCTTATCGCCCAGAGGCACCCTCTGCTGATGCTAACAAAAAGCCCAGAAGAAGCTCGAGCTGGTTTTTGTTTTGTTTTGTTTTGTTTGTTTTGTCTTTTGGAGGGTCTTTTTTATTGTATTTATTTTGAGACAGGGCTCCAGATAGCCTAGTCTGGATTCAGACTCGTTCTGCACCTGATGATGGTCTTGAACTTCTCATCCCCCTGCCTCCACCTCCCGGGTACAGCAGTGTCATGCACGTTACTATATCCAGTCATGTTCGAGGGACAGAAGTCAGGGCACACATCTGCCAACGAAGCCACACCCTCAGTCCCGGGGTTTCAGTGCGGTCAGTATCCGAGCTGAAGGCTCCTCTGTGGTTCGTAGGAGCACAGTGTAAGACTGACAGTTCACGGCCTGTCACCCTGTCGTCGTGACAATGCCCCGGTACCTGTGCCGCAGGCTGCCTCAGCTCCCCCTTTTCTGTGCATCAGGAAAACCTTTAGCTTCTTCACAGGACACCAAGGTTGTGTGACTAGTTTGCCTCCGTGGCTCTTGGACACAGTGTCTAGTAGGCAAACTCGCATGTGACATGGATAACAAAGCAGTGGACTGGAGAAACAGCCAGGCAGAGGGGTAAAAAACTAACGAAGCTGGACTCAGATCAAGAGGAAGAGTGTAGCCAAATGCTATATGCCCTCGGGTAAGTCACTTAACATCTCTGGCTTTCAACTAACTCCTCTGTGACTGTTATAAGAGGAAGTGGATGGAGATCTCCAGGAACCTAGGGTCAGATAGTATGGTTCCCATCTCCCATCCCTTCCCCCAAAACCTCCTGTGTCCTGGCCAGTTCCTAAAAGGGCCACTCCTCAGAAAGTGTCTGCTTTTCCCTAGCCTTTCCCTGACTCTGCCTCCTTAAGAGAGAGAGCTTCGCCTAGGATTTATACCCCATCCTTCCTCCCTCTGCTCCTTTGAATTGATGAGTCTGGGACAACCAGCCAGGGATGCTCCAGGAAGAGACAATTGGGTTGATTGGAAGTGAATGCCAGGCTTTCCATTCATATCAGCCTAGGTCCTTGGATCCACACAACTGCACGCTCGCATGCTGACACCTGCCCCCAGCATCCTGGCTGCTCTCGCAAGCCACTCAGCCAGCTCCAGCTATTCCAGCCAGCCTGTTCAAACCAGGCATGCTGGGAGTCAAGCATGGCCACTGCGGTAAAGCTGCGTGTTTGTGCCTCAGCTTGCTTGCACAGGAGAATCCTCCCTTCCCACCAGGCCTGCCTGGGCTGCTGCGGACTCCATCCAGGCTGCCTTCTTGCCCTGCCCAGACACGGGTTCTAGGATGCTTAGCTTTTCCATTTGGGAGGCCAGCCTGGGCCTCAGGCTTCCCTAAGGAAGGCACACAGAAGCCATCTCAGTAAGATTTCATGTTAGTAGACAATCCGTGCTTAATTTCTGGGCTGTGGTGTTTAACACTGTCAACTTGACAGGATCCAGAATCCCCTAGAAACTAAGGCTCTGGGCGTTGCTGTGAGGGGGTTTCTGGGTTAGGTTAACTGAGATGGGAAGACCCACAGTGAGTGTGGGCAGCGCCACTGCGCAGCTGCTGTCCTGGACTGAAGACAGCGGCTAAGGCAGCGGGTGGGATGGCGGCTCGCGGGGCACCGTGCTTGCTGGGCGCCCACAGGAGACGGGTTCACGCCCTCAGCACCTGTGTACACCTGTGTGCCACTGTGTACACTGCACAGGTGGAGGGCTTCTGCAGGCCCAGCACAGAACACAGAAACGCGGGTCCAGGGGCTCGCTGGCCAGCGGCCCGAAGCAGGAGCTCAGCTCAGGGCTGGAGGCAGAGCACTGGGGAAGAAGCCTGAAGTCGACCTCTGGCCTACGTGCTCTCCCACACACATTAAAGAGGGAGAGGCGGAAGTTTGCCAAGCACGGGAATTCACCTCTCTCTGCCTCTCGACCGTGGCTGCCACGGGGCTGGCTGCCTCACGCCCGCCACTGTGCTTTCCTTCCGGGTGTGCGTTAAAACAAACCTTCCTTTCTGAAGCAACTTTTACCCTGTATTTGATCCCAGTCACTAGACAGGTAACTGACACAGGGTTTAAGCCCCGGCGTCAAGGTCCCTGGCGGCAGAACCCCGGCATTCAGAACGTCTGTTCAACTGTGATTGGGAGTAATAGTACTGCCTGCCTCATCACACAGGATTAAATGAGTTAATACTTGTTCCTTACTGAGAACAGGGCCTGGCACACGGCAAATGCCCAATAAAGCTCTGTAATTACTTCTGTCATTAATTTGGCCAAAGAACAAATGTGCAAAGTCTACCTGGAAAGAGACTATTTAAGTTCGTCATTGAAAAGCTATTGTCTGACCTAAGTATCAAAATGTTCCTTGCCAGCAAGATGGACTCACTTAACTGTGACACTGGGAACTAATGGGCAGGGTGTAATTGCTCGTGAAATTTTACAATTTTGAGATGAAAATGGGAACACGGGGAATAGCTTAGCAATTGAAGTGCCTGCTGCAGAAATGTGAGGGCCAGAGTTTGGACCCCCAGAAGCCCATGCAAATGCCAGGTGACAGGCAGCCAGCCTGCCATTTCTGTCCCGGAAGGTGGAGAAAGGGAAGGGATCCCCAGAGCTGGCAGGCGATTAGCCATATGAGCAAGTTCTGGGTTCTCATAGGCACAGAGTCTCGTCTGTGAGGCGAGAAAGGTGGAAGAGCCTCAAATGATTCTCATCAGCCTGTGCCCTCTACATACATGCACATGTGTCCATCTGTATACGCATGCACATGTATCCATACATATGGTGTGCAAAACCCGCACATATAGAAACACACTCAACATACACATGAACAATAGAAGAAGGAAAGATGAGCACGCGCTATGCAGAGTGTGAGCCGAGGAAAGGCTGGGAGGAGGAAGTGAGGTGCCTTCCCCATAACCAGATTACACACACTGCCCTTCCTCCACATCTTTCCGTGGAGGACTTGCCTTCCGCTCCGGGAAATACACCTGAAGAGCACAGAGATTAAATAGTCCGTTGCTGAGTGATGACTAAAACTAAACCTACCAGACTCTAAAAAGCTGCCTCTGCATGTCTCTTTGTCTGCCCAAGCTCTGTGCAGGCAGACACTACACAGGAGACACATCAGATGCGGCTCTGTGAGACAGGTACTGGCGGGGGCTTGTTTGGCCCTTTTCTTCTTCTTTATGTGAAAACATTGAAAGACCCACGGGTCAGAGAGACCCTCCTCAGATACCCAGGATGCTTCAGCCTTTCTTTCTTTCTTTCTTTCTTTCTTTCTTTCTTTCTTTCTTTCTT